>NC_083320.1:11511135-11816004 GCF_963455315.2 Globicephala melas
TGCTTGGATAGCTATAGTCGCTTAATATTTAGGAAGATAATTCCGCTTAGAAACTACCTAAATAATATATGTCCAGTGAAAATGATTTTGCTTGCTGAATCAGTAATTGTGTATTATGTTTAGTATTTTGCCCTATCTTCACGTTCCTGGAATTTGTGATTCAATGATTATATTTGTCTTTGCAATTCATCAATATTCACAAGATTAAAACTGAAAGCAATTTGGCCTCCTAATGGTTCACCTATAATTGTGTTTGGTAACTTCTGGCTGTTGACAGGATTACTTTCTCAGGTTGTTTTTTTCTTACTACTCCGGCAGCTCAGTTCTACGTTATCAGTGAGATACCTTGGTGTCACTGTTAAAATAAATACCAATTCATTCTCTAGGAGAGAGTAATGCCATTGCACACTCTCAAATCATTTGACATGGGCAGGGTGAGTGGGAGAACAGAGCCCCTTTCTCCATACTTCTAGAACTGCCCAACTATAACCTTTCCTTGTGAATTTGTGTGTTATTCTGCTGTAACTTAACATGTTGCAGGAAATTGTTTATGGCTTAATTACCTTGATCTTGAATTGGGGACATTTCTATTCACACTGATCTTACAGGGCATGTTGAAAGGATATATTAGAGTATAACTACATTAATAATTTATTTAATGCTAAGTAATATTAATATTGTAAAAGCATTTTGATGTATATTAAATTTATAACATATATGGAATTTAGGAGTAACAAGGTTTCTTTGTTCTCTACTTTTGCTACTACAAGATTTATTTGTGAATAAGTAGATTGATCTCTGGGTCTTAATCCCAAACGTAGGAGTTAGTCACACCCAACAAGTGCTACTGCCTGCCAGCTCTGTGCCCTTTTCCCAGCTCTATCAGAGCTACTGTTCAAGATGACGCAGCAGGGCAGGTGTGGCCGGGACTGTGATTTCTCCGGAGGTCTTTATCCAACTGGGATTACATGCAGCTCTCCCGTGAACGATGATTATGGTTTCTGGTAAAGAATTTACTGATTTTTCTCATGTTTAGGGCTCAAGGGGAGTGAGAGGACCAGCAGGCCCAGTGGGATATCCAGGAGAGCCGGGGTTGGCAGTAAGTACAGCACTGTTGATTCTGTCTCTCCAAAAGCCCTGACTTGATATTTAAATCAAGCAAAAGAAAGCAGAATTGCAGTCTTGGGCAATTCAGGCCGAGATACACCCACCATTATGAGCGTGAGTCCCTCCTGAAGCACGGGTCCCTGGAGGTGGGGGGCAGGAGGGGGGTGGGAGGCAGGAGGGGGGTGGAGGTGGGGGGCAAGCAGCCCAGCCATGGTAGGAAGTCCATCATGTGTGTTTCAAAATTAAGCGTTTCCTAAAGAGGAGCTTGGGACAACCAATAAGGGCACAGTCTGATCTCCATCACTGATAACTGATTTGTGTGTTTTTGCTGTTGATTTAGGGACCTCCAGGCCCTCCTGGGAGTCCAGGTTTGAAGGTAGGCGGCCATGAGTAAGATACACAAATGAAGTCCATGTACAATGAGATAAGTGACACTAATATTTGTCAGAATCATGTCTTCCCTCTTTTTAGAATTCCCGAACTATTTAATAAATACACTTCAACAAATTGCTTAACCAGAAGTCTTATTACTTGTAATTACTTTTTAATATTCCAAAGCAATTAGTTTCCTTTTTCTTTTCTTTTCCAGGGTAATCCTGGCGTGGGAGTAAAGGGGCAAATGGGAGACCCGGTAAGAACTCCCTTTTGCGTGGAGGAGCACATGTTAAAATGTATGGGCTACCCGGGTCGAGGAGACGGTTCTGATTACCACTTAACTTGTGTTCGTTCTCTCGTCACTGTACAGCTTCATGGCTGAGAATTTTTCTTTGCTGAATTATTATGACACCATTACCCTTGACTATAAAATGACAGTTCTGACAAAACCTAACAGTAAATTCAATTTAATTTATATAACACACTTCCCCCTAGCCCAAAGACATGGAATATTTCTGATAATATATCCGGGGTAACAATTTGTTTAATTATGGATTTGTTTAGCTTAACTTGCCAAATTTCATCAGAGTCCTAAACTTCACACATAAATAAAAATATGAATAACTGTGACCCAAAGCATTGAGCAACACACCGTCCACCCCTCACACCCATAGTCCTTTCTGCTGAAACACAAAACTAGGTAAGGATAAACTTTAGAAAAGTGCCTTAAGGTGGAAGCTCATCTGGAAACAATCTGAATGCTTAAGAGTCGGTGAGGGGCTCTTTCAACAACTGGGGGTAAATAGATATTGAGCATCTACCCTGTGCCAGGCTAGTATTGGTGCTTGGTGTGGGGATTTGGCGAGACAGACCTGATCTCCGCTCTCATGGAGTTCCAGTGTGGTTGGGAAATTTATGGTACAGCCATTTAACACGCTTGCCAAAAATATACTGGAAGACGTCATGATGTGGGGAAATTCCAGGTTCTAGTACTTATTGGGTGGGCCAAAAAGTGCCTTCGGTTTTAAGTAAAAATAAAAGACACATTTTTCATTTTCACCAAGAACTTTATTGAACAGCGTATTCACCCTTTTGTACCACTACCTTCTGCCATTTTTCAGGCAACTTAATCATTCCATCTTCTCAAAACATTTTATCTTTTTGAGCAAAGAACTGTTCCAGGTGCCTTTTACATTCTTCCAGGGAATTGAAATTTTTTCCAATAAGAGAATTTTGTAAAGCCTGAAATAAATGGAAATCCAAAGGTGCCATGCCTGGTGAATACGATGGGTGAATCAGAACTTCCCAGCCAAGCTGTAACAGTTTTTGCCTGGTCATCAAAGAAACATGCGGTCTTGCATTATCCTGATGGAAGATTATGCGTTTTCTGTTGACTAATTCTGGACGCTTTTTGTCGAGTGCCACTTTCAGTTGGTCTAATTGGGAGCAGTACTTGTTGGAATTAACCGTTTGGTTTTCCGGAAGGAGCTCATAATAGCGGACTCCCTCCCAATCCCACCATATACACAACATCACCTTCTTTGGATCAAGACCGTCCTTTGGTGTGGTTGGTGGTAGTTCATTTCGCTTGCCCCACGAGCTCTTCCATTCCACATTGTTGTACAGTATCCACTTTTCATTGCCCGTCACAATTTGTTTTAAAAACAGAACTATTTCATTACGTTTCAGTAGAGAATAGCATGTGGAAATATGGTCAAGAAGGTTTTTTTCGCTGACGTGGAACCCAAACATCAACACGATTCACATAACCAAGGCTGGTGCAAATGATTTTCCATGCTTGATGTGGATATTTTGAGTATGTCGGCCATCTCCTGCATGGTATAATGTTGATTGTTCTCAATTATTGTTTCAATTTGACCGTCTCAACCTCAGTTGCTCTACCTGACCATGGAGCATCATCCAGTGAGAAATCTCCAGCACGAAACTTTGCAAACCACTTTTGACATGTTCGATCAGTCACAGCACCTTCTCCATATACTGCACGAATCTTTTTGTGTGTTTCAGTTGCGTTTTTACCTTTTAAAGCATAATATGCCGAAAATGTTGCTTTTTTTCTTCCATCTCCAATATTAAAATGGCTACACAAAAATTCACCAATTTTGATGTCTTTTTTTAAATGCACGCTGACGTGACACCTGTCACATACGGTCTAACAAAATTGTTCCGAATGAAGTTAAAGACAACTAAGTGCTACTAGAGCCATCTTATGGAAAAAACCGAATGAACCTTTTGGCCCACCCGATGTGATAGGAAAATGTGCAAAAAATAGTGTTGTAAAATATATTAAATGATTTTAAATTTTAATACAATATAAACTATATTCTACATTTAAATTATGTTTATTATTATATAGTATTACTTATAATATATATATTTTTTATTGGGGTATAGTTGCTTTACAATGTTGTGTTAGTTTCTGCTGTACAGCAAAGTGAATCAGCTATAGATATACATATATTACCTCATTTTTGGATTTCCTTCCCATTTAGGTCACTGCAGAGCATTGAGTAGAATTCCCCGTGCTATATAGCAGGTTCTCATTAGTTATCTATTTTATACATATTAGTTTATATATGTCAATTCCAAACTCCCAATTCATCCCACCCGCCTTTTCCCCCCTTGGTGTCCATACATTTGTTCTCCACATCTGTGTCTCTATTTCTGCCTTGCAAACAGGTTCATCTGTACCATTTTTCTAGATTCCACATATATACGTTAATGTATGGTATTTGTTTTTCTCTTTCTAACTTATTTCACTCTGTATGACAGTCTCTAGGTCCATCCACGTCTCTACAAATGACCCAGTATAATTCCTTTTTTATGGCTGAGTAATATTCCATTGTGTATATGTACCACATCTTCTTTATCCATTCATCTGCTGATGGGCCTTTAGGTTGCTTCTGTGACCTGGCTATTGTGAATAGTGCTGCAATGAACATTAGGGTGTATGCGTCTTTTTGAATAAGGGTCTTCTATTAGAGTTTCAAATTATGTTTAACACACCATTTAGTCCCATACACATGTATGCACACATGCATATCATGCACATGTGTATATGTAGACATATGTATACATGTGTGTATACACAGTTATAGACCCACACATACATACAAGCACACACACACCACAAAGAACTGCACCAAAGTTTTAATAGAGATTACCTCTGGATGGTAGGATTATGGATTACTTTTATTTTTTAAATTCATTTTTAACAGTATGTATTATTTATGAAAAACAATAAACATTTAAAATTACATGATGTATTTGCCATAATTTTTATTTTAAATCCATGACATAAAGGCTTGTAAGCATTATACCACAATATGTGGGTGAAAGTCTTCTTCGTTTCCATTTTTATTTCAAACTAAAGTTAATATGAAATTCTTATTATCTTGATTTTTTTTAAAGGGTGAGGTTGGCCAGCAGGGTTCTCCAGGACCCACCCTTCTGGTGCAGCCACCTGATTCTGGTCTCTATAAAGGAGCAAAGGTAATTTTCAATCCATATATGACCTTGGTAAAGTAGTCATAGCCAACGTTTTCTGAACATGTTCCCGTGCCAGCGAAGAGCTGAGCACCTACATGCAACGCTGCCTTGATCCCAGGGTAACCTTTACAGGTTGGTACTATTATTAGTTTCATTATAAAGAGTTGAAAAAGTGAGACTTGGAAAGGTTACCAGGGTTCTCAAGTTTACCCGGCTGTTGAGTGGCAGACCTAGCTTGGGCTGCTAAACTGTGACATGTCCTCCAGGATATAGTCCCCCATTCATGTCTTTGATATGGTCGCTGAAAATACCACTGGAAATCCAGCTGTCCTTTAGATGTTACATATGGATCTGATGCTTTGGTAATTGAAAGGTGACAGAGTCATAAAACCGAGCATGTAATAGACTCTTGGCAAATATTAATTCCTTTGTCACCCTCCAGCACTGATGTTACTGATGCCATGTGCACATTCTCCCATCAGTTTTCAGTTACTGGATTCAGTTTCACTACCTTGCTCAAAAGGAGCCTCTCCTCTCAGTGGCTGCATTCCCAGCTTGCATCTGCTGCCCTGGGTCCATGGTGGCTCCCCCCACCGCTCTGCTGTCCCACGCTGCCCAATGCTACACCTTTTACACAGAACTGGCCTCCTGAAGAGTGTCAGGTTCAAAGGTGCGCTTGGATCTTAGTTGCTAATTACCGACAGTTGACGAGTAATCCCTCATTAAAAAATTAGGAGAATGGCTGTTGAAAGAGGTAATTTCTTAAAGAGATAGAACTCAGTATGTTGAATAGAGCCGGTAAGCCAGATTATATTCATTGTGATTTTTAGGGTATTAAAGGAACGCCTGGAATCATTGGACCTCCCGGACCACCAGGCCCCAAGGTAATTTATTTAAAGAACTTAAAAAATTGTATGATGTGCTATCTTAATTTAAAATTTTTACATGGTTATTATCACTGCTTTAAATGCCGATATGTTACTAGAACTTTTCAATATTTCATCATAATTCTGTAGGAAGACTATTTCCAAAGTAGCTGTTTTCTTTAAGCTGCTGGCAATAATTTTTATTTCTCGTTTTGTTTTTGCATTCGTATTGCTGAAATACTGTTGCTTGAACTCCTCTAAAAGTGTCGTCTCTTTAAGGGGGAGCCCGGTATTGGGACAAAAGGAGAGAAAGGTATTCCTGGGTTTCCAGGACCTCCGGTAAGGACCATTCTTGGCATCCTTAACTTCAGTGAGTTTGGAGGCATTTCTCTCTCACATTTTTATAAGGCTAGATCAATATTTCTGAGAGTTCAAAAGTGGAGATTATCTCTAAGAGGAATGCTATATTTTGGTCAGCAAGAATTGTGTAATAGCTAAGTGCCCCAGAGCATCCCTTTCATGGACATCATTTGGATAAAACAGACAAGCAGAAGATGGGAGATTTGGCAGGAAGTAATGGGATCGTGGCATTTTCTTACTGGCTCAGTGTCAGTGTGATAGTAGCTTGGAGTTGTTCATTTAAGCCTATTTGATAAAAGAAGGTACTGATCTAGGGGCAGTAGCTAGAAAACAGCTATATAGCATCAGGCCTCAGACATCTCCACACATGTCACTAATGGGATTCCCATTCATAGAGTCACTATGAAGGCCAGACCTTGGCAAGCATGGGCATTGAGTTCATCTGACTCAGATTCAGTACTTAACGAGACAATATTGACTTCCATAGTAATTTTCATTGCTGATAATGCATAGAGCAACTATTAATCTCTAGACAAATTACACTGCGATGATTCAAAGATATTTAGCCCAGTGCAAGCATTAAATTAAATAAATTGAAATGGAAGAACAGCAAAAACAACACAACCGTGTTCTTAATTTAAAGCACTGTCAAGTACATTCATTTTTTTGAATAAGATTAAAGATCAATTAAAATAACAAATGTTATAAAGAAATGGAATCTCTTTTATATTTATTTCCTTTATCCAGCTACCTTTGCAGACAAGATTAAATACCAACAAAGCAATCTCCTAAGGTGAAAAATGATTCACTGAACTGGTTTATGTATTTGTTTTAATTCTGCTTGTGTTGATTCTTGTGAATTTATTAGGGGGACCCTGGCTTCTACGGCTCTCCAGGTTTTCCAGGATTAAAGGTAAATGAACACGATTATAGAGAGGATAAATACATAGTCATTAGTAAATGCAATTCACTATCATCCAGAAGTTGTACCGGGGCCTGTAGACTCACACACAGTAATGAGAAAGGGAACACATTTATTTTATAAGTTACATGATTTCACTGTGGGTACAAAAACTAAAGCAAAACTGTCGGATGCAACCCCAGAGCAGTGTTAAGATTCTGTACAGAATCTCGGTGAGCATGGGTCATTCAGATTAAATGAGAATGAGATAATTTGTTACCCAATCACATTTTTTAAAAAAGGCATGTTTCATCCCTGATGTTCTGCAATTACCTTCATTGTTTGATCCTCATGAAAACAACACTGTATATATTATGCATTGTTTTATTTCCTGTAAATTTTGTAGGTAAATATGTGCATAAAAATAAATATATATGCTTAAAAAAGGCATGTTTTTGGTTATTTGTAGGGGGAACCAGGAGTGTTTGGAGATCCTGGGCCGTTTGGATTTCTTGGTCCAAAGGTAAAAAAGTGAGCCTATTTGAGTACAGTCTGATAACATCCTATATCCCTTACGTTATCTAATTTATTTTTTAAAATATTTCAAAGAATCATTCAAACCTCAGTTCATTTTGCTTATATTATTTTAATGCATGTGGTAATGATTACATTTTACATTTGAGCAATGATCCTTTTGAAGGTGAATAATAATGAGAGATTCAAAAATTCCCTAGGGATTATACAGTATCATGATTAAAAACATAGGGAACCGTGGAGAGTCCTTTGCT
Source organism: Globicephala melas (assembly GCF_963455315.2). Lineage (NCBI taxonomy): Eukaryota > Metazoa > Chordata > Mammalia > Artiodactyla > Delphinidae > Globicephala > Globicephala melas. The sequence continues at coordinate 11,519,040 of NC_083320.1, forward strand.
TTGAACACCACTGCATTTTTTCTTTCCTTTTTATGTGACCTCACCTTAGAACTTGTGCAGGACAAGCCATGGTGGCATTAAGGTGACACAATTAAGGGGGACAATATCTGCTGCTAAAATGTAGGTTCAGATCCTATAGGCAGATAAACTATTTGTTCTGGAGTGCAAGTTAGACATTAATGCTCATAATAGATCTGAGAAACTTCATGGCTTCAGAGGTATCTAGTTGATGCACATGGAAGCATTTTTGGAGTTCGAATTTTTTTGGGGGGGGGGAGAACTTTCCCAGTTGGCTGTTAACTTCTGCTTGTAGGTGGGAGATCTCATACTTTTGTTCCTCTTAGACCACCATGAGCTATTTATTTCTCTAGTCAGCCTATAGGCTTTGTTCCCTATATGAATGCCCACTTGGTGTTGCTAATATTTACTTAGTGCCAGGAAACATGAGAAAAAGATTAATATTTCTAAGAAAAGTGAATGAATGAATGATTTCAGGGAGATCCTGGAGACCGCGGGCACCCAGGACCACCAGGGGTTTTGGCAACTCCAGCTCTTCCACTCAAAGGTTTGTGTTCCATTTTTTTTCTCTATGGATTATGCTGAAATGGGATTTGCATGGTCCCAAAAAAAGGGTTTGGCCTAGCCCTTCTGTAGTTTACACACTCAGCAGGCTGCATATACGCACTTTTAACATGAATGTATAATTATATTAGTGCAAGTAGAGATGTGCATCTTGGTCTGTCTCTATCAGCCATAAGACACCAAATTTTATTTTAGTGGGTGAACTTCATGCTGGGATTTTTATTATGTTACCTTTCAGAAAGTAGGTTTTTTAATCGCTAGAAATGTGTGAAGCCATTTGACTAAGACCTGCCAAGATGCTGCCTCCAGGAAGAAAGCAGCCTAGATCGATGACAAATTCCGCACTACTTCCTGTGTCTGCAGCGGAGGGTCTAAGATATTGCACTTTAAACGTGATGAGAAACTGCAAAACAATCTCCTGTTATACTTTAACAAGGCTCACGAAAAGTGATTGTGCGTGAGCCTTTCAATGTATATATATGTTTACTATATACATTATGCCATTATCTTTGGCAGGGCCTCCAGGGGATCCAGGGCACCCTGGCCGCTATGGAGAAACGGGGGCTGTTGGACCACCTGGTCCCCCTGGTCCCCCTGGTAGACCAGGCGAAGTCTGTGCAGGTATGGCTTTTACATGCCAGGTTTGCTGCATCCTCTTCCACACCAGGGCCTCTCCACTCTAGCTGATATTAAAATCACCTTAGCGTTGTTTCAGAAATACTGATGGCTGTGCGTACCCCAGATCAGGAATGTTGGACTCTCTGAGGGATGGATGGACCAAGGCATCTACTATTATAAAAGGGTCCCCATACTTTTTTATTTTTGGCCGCACTGTGCAGCATGTGGGATCTTATTTCCCTGACCAGGGATCGAACCCATGCCCCCTGCATTGGAAGCACGGAGTCCTAACCACTGGACCGCCAGGGAAGTACCCACCACCCGCCCCCAACCCCTGCTTAATTCTAATGCACAGCCAGGATTAAGAAGCACAGAGCTCAAACCAATTAATCATTTAATTGGAAGAAATCCAGGCTCCTGGACTGCACCTCAGAAATATTCAATCACTATCTCAGGGGTGTGATAAGAAACATGTATGTAAAACAAGCTTCCCACAAGACTACCAGATGCAGTTAAGGTGTGGAAACTGCTGCTAGGGTTAGAGTGTGTCTTTAGGTCTTTCCCACTTTCTTGGAAGGCTCTCTCTATGGACATCTACTTGTTAAAATTTAGTTCATCCACCTAGGCCCCAGCTTAAATCTTCTGCATGAAATGTGGAAATACAAAATTGCAAATTAAAAAATAAAACTTTGATTCGGACTTAGTTAAAAAATAAACAGAAAACAACAGCCCTCTCGCCCCCAAAAAAACCCCTGTGGCTCGTGGTAGTATTTGATGAAAGGCCTGAGAAATAATCCTGTTGACACACGGACTTTGAACTCCTTCAAGTGCTGTCTTAGCTAATATTCCCAGTGAGATTAAGAATGGAAGTTTAGGGAATATTTGCATTCTGTGAACCCAGGAAGACTGATTAAACGTGTGGGGAGAAAAGTCTGGTATAAATGTAATTTTATCCGGTCTGTTTCATGTTATAGTTCCTGAGGAGTTAGAAGTTTCTTGAGATATTCAACTGTGAACTACAAAGTTCTTGTTTAATGTTTCACAAAGCTAGCTTTCAGTTTGTAGGATCTGATGACCACAAAGGCAGTAAATAAAGCTTTGTTTAGTTCATTTACTCTTTCGATATCGCAGCCATGGCTTAATTGACCCAGAACTATATAAATCATACAGAATACTCTGTTGGTCGGGAGGCACTAGACCCCGCTCTTACATTTCTCCTTTCGGGCTTGTTTATAATAAAATACCACCTCCAGCAGATTGAAATCAAAACCCAGTGGGAGTAAGTAACACCTGTCTCTAGCAGATTCCAAACCAAGTATAACAGGAAGCTTCTTAATTCCAAAAATCTTTTTTAAAAGAATCCATATTTTGACTCCAACCTGTAGTAAGAAATAATTTTATATTGTATATAAAATATAAAATTTTTATATTGTAGCATTTACATTACATTACACACATATATGCATACATACATACATATGGTTGAAACACAGATTTCACAAAATAATATCTCTGGGGTATCTGATACACTCTATTTTCTATTCCATTCTTTTCTTTTGAAAAAAAAAAGTTTTTAATGCTGGCCACAACTGAACTGATTTCATGTCCTATCAGTTGGTGGTCGAGGCTGCGATATGCCATACACTGTAACCCATTCTGCCTTTTGGAAGCTGGTTGAGCATTCTCCCTGGTACTGGGACGAGATAGCAGGCAGCATCTGGGACCATCCAGTGACTGATTGTGGAGATTCCGAGTCAGGTCTTAGGACTGTTATGAAGACAAGATGGTAGCCAAGTCCACAGGAGTACATGTTCATTTTGTTTTAAACATACCATTGTATGTAGCCTTTATTATACATATTTTATTTTATAGTCATCTATAGTATTTACCATGAGATGAGTTGGGTTTTGGAGTCAGACCCCTGTGATTGAATCCCAACCTTCCCAATCAGTATAGTATAGTGAAATAGTTATGTGTTTACACAATGGACTAAAATCATTCCAGGTTCTAGTACTTACAAACTGTGTGATCTTGGGCATTTATTAAACTTCTCTGTGCCTGAGTTTTCCTGTCTGCAAAACGGAGTTCTTGTTACAGTTGAAAGAAATAATATGTATACAGTTCTTAGAATACAACTGGGGATATAGTAAAGACTCACTGTGTTAGCTACGATTATTAGTATTCATATTTGGCCTAAATTTTCTGTGCCTTATCTATAAGGTATGAACTTTTCAAGGTTGTTGAAGGAGTAAAGATAATGTTTGATAATACACGTAAAGCCCCAGCACGTATGCACCCAATAACGAAAGCCATCAACTTAACTTGCATGCTACATTACTGATGACGGACAGGGTTTCAATTGTCTGTTGCTGAACAGATAACCCAAAACCTAGTGGTTTAAGACAACAACGTTCAGTATATTCCCCTTCACTCTTTCTGTGGTTCAAGAATTCAGGAAGGGCTAAGCTGAGCGATTATGGAGCAGGGATTTTCATCTGGTTGCAGCCATCGTGTCTGGAACTGAAACATGAGGAATGGCCAGGCATCTCTCTCCTTCATTTCTCATATAGTCTCAAGTCTCTCTGTGTGACTCTGTACTTAATTTAGGCTTCCTTACAGCATGGTGGCTTCCGAGCAGTGATATTGCTTCTGTGGTGCCTCAGGACTCCAGTCCAAGCATTTTGCTCACAAGGAAGAAGCTGAATCTTCTTTAATAATCTGGCCTTGGAAACCATATCGTGTCACTCCCGCCATACTTCATTAGTCCAAACAACCACAAAAGGCTGGTACATTGAAGGGACGGGGAACATTCCACCTCTTGCTAGGGGAGCATCAAGGTTCTACAAGAGCGTGAGGGACTAGAGCTACCCTGGTGCCATCTTTGATAACGTCAGTCTTCCACAGAGAGGTCCTGGAACCAGGCATGCTTAGGAAGAAGCAGCTCAGAGTAATGATCGCTCTCACACCAAGGCTTCCGGCTGTCTTTAAGCCAAAGCCACCAGCGAGGGGGAAGTAGCATGTCAAGGGGAAGCAGGATTTAGCTGCTGCTGCATTACTTTGACCTGCTCTAAACACACTGAGCATCCAGTCGTTCACTGAGAACATGCCAGATATTGCAGTAAGCTCCTTATGTGGATTATTTTATTTAATCTTCATTACAAGCCTCTGAGGAAGCTATAGAGGATTAAATAAGTTAAATAACCTACTTAAGTACCTGTGGCTGGAGAGGGAGAGGCCAGGTTCAAATCTAGCACCCCTTTGCTTTTCCACAAACCTAAGTGGTTATAGTATTTTACATCTACATAGATAATTTTGTGAGTCCCATTTTTTTTTGGCTGTGCTAATTAATTTTGGGGTAAAAGATTAGAAGGCTGTCTCCATGTAAGCATATCTCAATCATATCCAAATATTACATTTTAGTATCTAAATGGCAACACCAGTTTTCTCATTAAATTCTACTAGTCAATGATAATTATAAAAACAAACAGCTTAAAATTATATACCAGGTACCTATCTACATGATTTAATGTATTATCTTATTTAATTTCTTCTAATTTTTTAAATTTTTTATTGAACTTTAGTTGATGTACAGTATTATGTGTTACAGATGTACAATATAGTGATTCACAATTTTTAAAGGTTATGCTCCGTTTATAGTTATTATAAAATATTGGCTATACTCTGCTCGTTTTACAGTAGGTCCTTATAGCTTATTTCATATGTAATAGTTTGTACCTCTTAATCTCCTACCCTTATTTTGCCCCTCCCCCTTCTCCCCACTAGTAACCACTTGTTTGTTCTCTATATCTGTGAATGTGCTTCTTTTTTGTTATTTTCACTAGTTGTTGTATCTTTAAAATTCCACATGTAAGTGATATCATACAGTACTTGTCTTTCTGTGAGTCCATATTTTAATTCATTATATGTGCTAATGTGTTTATTCAGGTTATTTTTTATCAAGTTATCAAAGTTTTTTGATATTTTAAAAACTAATTTTAATTAAATAATATATATTTCTTTTCCAATAATCCTAAAGAATAGACAAAAAGGTAAGAAAATCTGATTCCCTAAACCTTTATTACCACTTGTGTGCTTGTTTCAAAGGAGGTGAGGCATTCTGATGGCTGGGATACTCAGTTATTTTTTAGCTACATTTTTTTCCCTTAAAAAAATTCCACAGCCTAAGAAGCATGTACTGATTTTGATTTCTTCTACAGAAAAATGTTATCTGAGAGTATGTGTGGTTTTCATTCTTGATTTCTCTTGGAGGCATGATGGGACCCCCTGGGCCACGAGGGTTTCCTGGTCATCCAGGATTTCCAGGGGCAGCTGGTATTCCTGGGAGAGCTGATTCTGCTCCAGGGAAACCAGGCAACCAGGGACCACCTGGGTTGCCTGGAGTGCCAGGGTTGCCGGGACCTCCAGGATCAGATGGTAAAGTGCTCTTCATTCACATTCACTAGCATTTATGTTGCATTTGATATTTGCAGTATCATTCAGAAACCGTGACTTTCCAAATTTTAAAAACGTTATCTAATATTTCATAAGCCAAGTTAGTTGTATTAAAAGTACAAAAAAGTAAACTGATGTTGGACTGCCACATCTCTTAAATTATGTGAAAATATTTGGATGGGAATTTAAGTATGCTGATAGAATGTTGTAAATTAACACAATTTTTATTTTTTAAATGTAGTTGTCATTTTTATAGAGTTACGTATGGACCTGGCTTGAGTCAAACAGCTCTACAAAGCCTTTTGTGAAAAAACTGCTGTCCCAGGCAACCCCTTCTCCTATTCTCTCCTCCCCAGGGGCAATATTTTCCCCACAATTAGCTGGATTTCTTGGGATTTGCCTCTATATTGCCATTCAACATACTTGTGTTGCTATTTCTTAATTTTTCAGTTTGCGCATTATCTATTGACTTTCCTCTGTAGCGGGTGAATTCACCTCTTTCCCCACCCACCACACATATGCCATTTTCCACTCCTACAACCTATCAATATAGTTAGCGTCATAATTTTAGTTAAATAAATATGCAGTGTTTACACGGAAGGGTTATATAAATGCTATTCACCAGTTTAGCCATATAATAATATATGATACTGCTTTCCTAGCATAACAGTTTGGTAATGATTGTCATATCTTTGTGTGTTTGCTTGGTTTTCAATATACTTATTGCTAATTCAACCTCAAACCGTCCGGAATTGTATACATCTCTTAATCATACATTTTAACTCATTACTAGTATTAATCTCTTTGAATAAATCTCATCTGGAACTTTTTGACCTGTTTAAATTAGGTCAGGTTGCAATTTTAAAAGCTGATGCTGCGACACTGCCTGGAGATCTTCCTTCACCATTATCCTAGGAATTCTCTGTCTCTATCTCTCTGTCTGTCTCTGTCTCTCTGATTCTCTGTCTCTCTGGGTCCCTTTGTTTCCACAACTCATATATTTCTTCTAATGGTTTACTCATTATACTTTGTGAGAGAATGTGTATATTTGGGGTGTCTTCACTGTTTGAAATACCTTTATTCTACTGTGGAATTAGATTGATAGTTTGGTTGAATATAAAATTCTAGATTGGAATAATTTTTCCTCCAGGTTTTTGAAGGCATTTTCCATTGCTTTTTAGTGTCGTTACTGAGAAGTCCAGTAACCTTTAGATACTTGATTCTTTGTTTAAAATCCCTTTTCTTATTGAAAGCTTATAGGAATTCTCCTTTGTTTTCAATGTCCTTAAATTTCACTGTGATTTACCTCAGTGTGGGTACATTTGCAGGCACTAGGAGCAATTTAACACAAATCCTTCATTTCTGGAAAAATTTCTTGAAGTATTTCTTTTTTTTTTAAATGTATTTATTTTATTTATTTATTTTTGGCTGCATTGGGTCTTCGTTGTTGCATGCGGACTTTCTCTAGTTGCAGCAAGCGGGGGCTACTCTTCATTGCAGTGCGTGGGCTTCTCATTGAGGTGACTTCTCTTGTTTTGGATCACGGGCTCTAGGCACGTGGGCTTCGGTAGTTGTGGCACACAGGCTCAGTAGTTGTGGCTCGCGGGCTCAGTAGTTGTGGCTCACGGGCTCTAGAGCTCAGGCTCAGTAGTTGTGGCTCACAGGCTTAGTTGCTCCACAGCATGTGGGATCTTCCCAGACCAGGGCTCGAACCCGTGTCCCCTGCATTGGCAGGCGGATTCTTAACCACTGCGCCACCAAGGAAGCCCTTGGAGTATTTCTTTGAAGATACTTTGTCCTCCTTTTTTTTCCCTCTGTTTTCTATTTCTGGACTCAATATATTTGTCTGTTAGAGAATCAATCCTACATGTCTGTTTTTCAAATCTTCACTCTATTATTCTTCACCTTTTTATTTTTCTGCAACACTTTCTGGTAGACTTCCTCAACTCCATCTTCCAAGTCTGCTCCTGAATTTTTAAATTTCTGCTTTCATAACCATTTTTTTTAAATTTCTGAGGATTTTGTTGTTGTTGTTCTCTCTCTCTCTCTCTCTCTCTCTGTTGTTGTTCCCTTTTAATGTTTCTTTTTGCAGCAGCCTGTTTCTGTTTTGGGAATGAAATGCCTTCCCTTGTCTGCTTTCTAAACTATATAGTTTATTTTAAAGATTCCTTCTTACTTCATTGTCTGTTTCCTCCAGTTTTGAGGACGTTTGTTTTTTCCTGCTGCAGTTTTTGAGAAGGTTTTCTTACTATTTAGCTGCTTCTTTGACCAATCATCCTGTTTGGGGTCTCACTGTCATTCTACTTCAGAGGTACCAATTCTTGAACTTTGGAAGAGATTTCCTAGGTAAACTGTGTTCTGTTTCCGCTTTCCCCACAGCCTGCTTGGAATTCAGCTTTTTAAGGTCTGCTAAATCTTTTTACTTTTTTTTTTTTTTTTTGCTTTTGTTTCTCTTTTTCTTTGTCTTGAAAGATTATACCTTTTTATAATATTCTTTTACTGTCTGTTATCTTACTGGTATTTGGGGAGACAAGGAACTTATTGTTTGCATTTTATCTAACATTTTTAATCAGATGTCTCTGAATTTTTGCTTTTACAAACCCTGCTTTATGCTTTCTTTATTAGGTAATTATCGATAATTAAGGGGCAAAATATATTTGCCATATACTTACTTTTAGTTTTTTGTTTATTTGTTTTGTTTTGATATATTTGTTTGTTTTATTATCCACTACTTTGCTCTGCAACCCATTAAATTAGGGCTGAGATTAGGGAGAGTGTTATCAGTGGTTATGGTAGCAGAAGCTTGCTGTGACAATTGTATGGTCTATTTGTATACATATTCTTATAGCAGAGAGAAAGAATCATAAGAAAGGAATGGAAGAAAGAATGGTGTTGAGGGGGGATGGTGTGAATGAGAACACACCAAGCTCTACTTGTTCTATATCAGATGTATGTCAGATGTTCTATATCAGATGTTCACAAAAATTGTGTGATTCTCTCTGCCCGCCCCCTTTCCCGCTGGAAAGTTGTATATTGTAGTGCTGGGCCTCCTGGGCCACAAGGAATAAAAGGCAAAGTGGGTCCACCAGGAAGAAGAGGCTCAAAAGGAGAAAAAGGCAAGTATGCATCAAAGTAGAATTTCTAGAAAACAACATATGGAGGATTGGGAGGCATTGTGAAATGTACAATGTGGATTTCATTTAGATTCTTCACTCACCTTAGTTACCCCTGTGAGTACTTAACTCACTGTGTGCTTGTGATGTGATTAGAACTTACCGAAAAGTCAAATCTATATCTTACAGCATAAAGGAGACACTTACCTGCCATGAAATTTGCCTCAAAGTGATGACTTTTTCCACAGGATCCTCTCAATTCCTTGAAAAAAGCAGAGATAGGACAGTATCGATCTTTAATTTTGGTTTCTCTCTGTGGGTCCCATCTTTCCCAGACTCATCAAATACCTATAGCTCTATGTTTCTACACCCTAAATTGTTTGGTGCCTTTTTGACCAACTGAGTCAGGTGGGTATGAGAGCTGAGGAGTTTGACTGTCCTAAAGGCATTTTTTTAAACTAAAGGTCCTGATGATTAGAAAACGCACTATAGGGAATTATTAGCTGTAACATGCAATACAATCAATAATCCCTCTTAACATATTATTTGGATTCTTTAAATGCCCAGAGTTTATGCTCTAACCAATTTTGTTGTTGTTGTTTCAGCAGGAACCAAATTAAGAGACTTTGTTTTTTTTAGTAGGAACCAAATAAGAGACTTCTAAACTTTAAAAAATACGAAACTTTCTTATTTTCAAAGTTTCTTCCATAGAATCAGACATCGGCTTTTCCCCTAGATTTTGTCAGTTTGCGTTTATTAAGACAGAACACCCCATTTGTCTGGAAATGATATGTCCACCCACATAGACCATAGCTACCTCCAGGTCATGCCCTGTGCTCTCCACATCACATGTTATCAGTTATCTGTGATAAGAATTGTGCACATCAGACCCTTTTTGTTCTTATTCGCACTATTGGTTTTGTATAGTAAAGACTTTATTGGGATTTCATTCAGGAAATTTGACAAAGCTGCCTTTTATCCTCTGTCTAGGAAGCACAGGGCTCTGTGCCTGCCAGCCTTGTCCCTCAGGCCCACCCGGCCCTCCAGGACTTCCTGGGAGGCAAGGGAGTAAAGGAGACTTGGGACTCCCTGGGCGACTTGGAGAAAAAGGTTACCCAGGCCTTCCTGGTGCCAGAGGATCTCCAGGGCCACCAGTGAGTAACTCTCTCCAGTATCAATCTTTCTAGTTAAAAGAGACTGGTAGAGATAGAATTCACTTGTACCTCTCTCCAATTTATAGTGATATATATATTGTATGTTTTGAATCTATAAGTATATTCATGACAAAAAATCATCTCTATCCTTTCATTCATTCATTCATCATTCATTCATTTCTTCAGTCAACTAATATTTATTGAGCACCTACTATGTTCCAGGTACTATTCCAGGTGCTGGGGATACAGCAGGGACCAGAACACTATCTCTGCCCTCTGGGGGCCTCTACTCTGTTGGGAGGACATACACCATATAACAGATAGACGGGTGAATATAGAGTATGGCCGACGGCAATAAAGGCCGTCACCATCTGGTGTGGCTTGCGTGGAGAGAGTGAGGGAAAGAGCAGACCTGAAGTGAAATGGCTGGAGGTTAGGAGGGGTTGGAGAACATGGAGCATTGCAGGTGGGTTGGCTTCGAGCTTGTACTCTGGATGACATAGAACAGCCAGCGGAGAGTTTTAAGGAGAGAGGAGTCTGACAATAGTTTTAATTGGATCACTCAGGCAGCTTTGTTAAGAACAGACCAGAAGAGACAAGGGAAGAAGTAGGGAGATTTAGCTGGGCTATTGCTGCAGTAATCCTGGTGAAATATGATGGCGGACAGGTGTACCTATTACTGTTGGGTGTGACGGGAAGTGGTCAGATTCTGGGTATATTTTGACCATAGAGCCAACAGACTGGCTGTGAGGCTGGATGTGGGATATGAAAAGCAGGGAAATAAAGGATGGGGCCAAGATGGACAGACAATGTGAGGAGCAGGCCTGGGGGGCAGGAAAGGGAGCAGTGCTGTTGGGCACATTTTAAGTTTGGGGTGCCGATTAGACGAGCAGGCGGAGGTCTCAAGTGGGCTGTGGGATGAGATTCAAGTGAGGGATCCAGATGAGAGATCGGGTGGAGCTGTAGATATCGGCTTCGTCAGAGTTTATGTTATATTTCGTGCCAGAGGATGCATGAGATCTTGCGGTGACTTCTATTTGCTGACCATTCCAAGGGACCATTCCAAGTGACTCGGGCTGAGGCAGAGCGGTCCCTCAGAATAAAATCAGTGCCCCTGGGGGCCCTCCCCTGGAGGCTGGAGACAGCCCTTATTACAGGGGCTTAATCCTTGGGTGGCCAGGAGCCCAACCATCAGCCCCTGTGCACTCTTTTCCATTTTCCCCAGGAAATCTCATGAAACTAAGGTTCCAGTCTGAGAGCCTTAAGTGAGGGTGATGGTTAAGCTCTTCCTGCACCAACCTTGTCAACTCAACGAGAAGTTAGGTCCTTAATATGCATATGTTGAATAAACATAATTGTAATTATCAATATTAAGTAGGCTGCATTTTATTGTCTGCTTCTTTAATTCAACTTTTTATAGTCATTTTTTAATTTTTTATTTTTTAAAACAATCTTTTTTTAAATTTATTTTTGGCTGCGTTGGATCTTTGTTGCTGTGCACGGGGCTTCTCTAGTTGTGACGATCAGGGGCTACTCTGCGTTGTGGTGCGTGGGCTTCTCGTTGCGGTGGCATCTCTTGTTGCGGAGCATGGGCTCTAAGCACGTGGGCTTCAGTAGTTGCAGCACGCAGGCTCAGTAGTTGTGGCTCACGGGCTTAGTTGCTCTGCGGCATGTGGGATCTTCCCAGACCAGGGCTCAAACCTGTGTCCCCTGCATTGGCAGGCGGATTCTTAACCACTGCGCCACCAGGGAAGTCCCATAGTTATTTTTTTATGTTGTTACCTAATCTTCATAATGAAGGTTTTATTGGCTCTAAAATATTTTTCTTCCTTCACATTGAGTCGCTTCTCAGAGCTAACATCTTGGAGTGTGGATTACTAGTTCAGCCAGGGTTATCCTGGCGGAGGTTTATGTAATTCAGTTGCTCCAGGACTTACCTCTTAATTTAAAAAAAAAAATTATTTTAAATTAAAGTGTAGTTGATTTACAATGTTGCATTAAACTGGCCGTATTTCTGATGTCTCTGTTCTGTGTATGATTCTGTCCATATGACTTCTCTGTACTAAATTCATCTCACTGTGATCACAGTTAGGGACCAAGTTCATACTATGGGGCACAGGAAAGGAAAGGAGGGAGGGAGGGATGGACAGAAAGAGGGAGCTTGAAGGACCCACAGACAAGCATTCTTGGGTGTTCTCACTCCGCTGTACATCTCTCTCCTCTGCTGGTCCCTGGCTCCAGAAGCCACAGATTTGTGGGAAAGTAGAAAACAGAAAAGTAGGTTTAAGTTCTTTGCAGTTTTTCCTGTGGTTGGACCAAAGCCTTGTATTCATTGCCTTAGCCTGAGAGCAGTTCCCAGGATGGGGGTTTGCCACCACGATGCTCTATTGGAAGGCACAGGGCTTAGGAGCACATGGACCAAGCTTCAAATCCCAACTCTGACATTGGTGAGCTCTGTGGTGTTCCTGTAAGATGGATATAACAACACCTGTCCTACGAGTTTGTTGGTAAGAATTCAATTCAACAGTATATTCTGAGAGCTACAAGGTACACACCAGTGAACCAGATGGCCAGGGTCGCTGCCCCTGAGGAGTTGCAGCGCAAACCAAAGGTCACAAACTGCCATGGACTAAATCTGAACCTCCAGCGTGTTTCATTCTGTCCTCACAGTGTTTGCTTTTGTACTATTAATATGTTTATGGCTGCCCTTGAGAAATTGGAAGCCCATTAGCACAGATCACTGGATCCCCACCACTGCCGGAAGCTGAGGAGGTCTGGGGGCTCGAGTCTCCACCATGCCCTCTCGCCTGCTTTTCGGAAGAGCATGGCCCCCCAGTGGGCATCCATGGTTGAAGTTCCTGACCTAGACTGTGTATAAAATAACTAGTACTTGCCCGGCAGAGAGGATTTCTTGTGGCTGCTGAGATTTTGTTGTTGTGTATTTTTTTTACATCTTTATTGGAGTATAATTGCTTTACAATGGTGTGTTAGTTTCTGCTGTATAACAAAGTGAATCAGCTATACATATACATATATCCCCATATCCCCTCCCTCTTGCATCTCCCTCCCACCCTCCTTATCCCACCCCTCTAGCTGGACACAAAGCACCGAGCTGATCTCCCTGTGCTATGTGACTGCTTCCCACTAGCTATCTATTTTACATTTGGTAATGTATGTATGTCCATGCCACTCGCTCACTTCATCCCAGCTTACCCTTCCCCCTCCCCATGTCCTCAAGTCCATTCTCTACATCTGCATCTTTATTCCTGTCCTCCCCATAGGTTCTTCAGAAACTTTTTTTTTTTTGATTCCATATATATGTGTTAGCATATCGTATTTGTTTTTCTCTTTCTGACTTACTTCACTCTGTATGACAGTTTCTAGGTCCATCCACCTCACTACAAATAACTCAATTTGCTTTCTTTTTATGGATGAGTAATATTCCATAGTATATATGTGCCACATCTTCTTCATCCATTCATCTGTTTATGGACACTTAGATTGCTTCCATGTCTTGGCTATGGTAAATAGAGCTGCAGTGAACATTGTGGTACATGACTCTTTTTGAATTATGGTTTTCTCAGGGTATATGCCCAGTAGTGGGATTGCTGGGTCATATAGTAGTTCTATTTTTAGTTTTCTAAGGAACCTCCGTACTGTTCTCCATAGTGGCTGTATCAATTTACATTCCCACCAACAGTGCAAGAGGGTTCCCTTTTCTCCACATCCTCTCCAGCATTTTATTGTTTGTAGATTTTTTGATGATGGCCATTCTGACTGGTGTGAGGTGATACCTCATCGTAGTTTTGATTTGCATTTCTCTAATGATTAGTGATGTTGAGCATCCTTTCATGTGTTTGTTGGCAATCTGTATATCTTCTTTGGAGAAATGTCTATTTAGGTCTTCTGCCCATTTTTAGATTGTTTGTTTGTCTTTTTGATAGTGAGCTGCATGAGCTGCTTGTATATTTTGGAAATTAATCCTTTGTCAGTTGCTTCGTTTGCAAATATTTTTTCCCATTCTGAGGGTTGTCTTTTCATCTTGTTTATTGTTTCCTTTGCTGTGCAAAATCTTTTAAGTTTCATTAGGTCCCATTTGTTTATTTTTGTTTTTATTTCCATTTCTCTAGGAGGTGGGGCTAAAAGGATCTTGCTGTGATTTATGTCATAGAGTGTTCTGCTTATGTTTTCCTCTAAGAGTTTTATAGTGTCTTGTCTTATATTTAGGTCTTTAATCCATTTTGAGTTTATTTTTATGCGTAGTGTTAGGGAGTGTTCTAATTTCATTCTTTTACATGTACCTGTCCAGTTTTCCCAGCACCACTTATTGAAGAGGCTGTCTTTTCTCTATTGTATATTCTTGCCTCCTTTATCAAAGATAGGGTGACCATATGTGCGTGGGTTTATCTCTGGAATTTCTATCCTGTTCCTTTGATCTATATTTCTGTTTTTGTGCCAGCACCATACTGTCTTGATTACTGTAGCTTTGTAGTATAGTCTGATGTCTGAGAGCCTGATTCCTCCAGCTCCGTTTTTCTTTCTCAAGATTGCTTTGGCTATTCGGGGTCTCTTGTGTTTCCATACAAATTGTGAAATTTTTGTTCTAGTTCTGTGAAAAATGCCATTGGTAGTTTGATAGGGGTTGCATTGAATCTGTAGATTGCTTTGGGCAGTATAGTCATTTTCACAATGTTGATTCATCCAGTCCAAGAACATGGTATATCTCTCCATCTGTTTGTATCATCGTTAATTTCTTTCATCACTGTCTTGTAGTTTTCTGCATAAAGGCCTTTTGTCTTTTTAGGTAGGTTTATTCCTAGGTATTTTATTCTTTTTGTTGCAGTGGTAAATGGAAGTGTTTCCTTAATTTCTCTTTCAGATTTTTCATCATTAGTGTATAGGAATGCAAGAGATTTCTGTGCATAATTTTGTATCCTACTACTTTACCAAATTCACTGATTAGCTCTAGTAGTTTTCTGGTAGCATCATTATGTATAGTATCATGTCATCTGCAAACAGTGACACTTTACTTCTTCTTTTCTGATTTGGATTCCTTTTATTTCTTTTTCTTCTCTGATTTCTGTGGCTAAAACTTCCAAAACTATGTTGAATAATAGTGATGAGAGTGGGTAACCTTGTCTTGTTCCTGGTCTTAGAGGAAATGGTTTCAGTTTTTCACCACTGAGAAAGATGTTGGCTGTGGGTTTGTCATATATGGCCTTTATTATGTTGAGGTAAGTTCCCTCTATGTCTACATTCTGGAGGGTTTTTATCATAAATGGGTGCTGAATTTTGGCAAAAGTTTTTTCTGCATCTATTGAGATGATCATATGGCTTTTCTTCAATTTGTTAATATGGTGCATCACATTGATTGATTTGCGTATACTGAAGAACCTTTCATTCTTGGGATAAACCCCGCTTGATCATGGTGTATGATCCTTTTAATGTGCTGTTGGATTCTGTTTGCTAGTACTTTGTTGAGGATTTTTGCATCTATGTTCATCAGTGATATTGGCCTGTAGTTTTCTTTTCTTGTGACATCTTTGTCTGGTCTTCTTATCAGGGTGATGGTGGCCTCGTAGAATGAGTTGGAGAGTGTTCCTCCCTCTGCTATATTTTGGAAGAGTTTGACAAGGATAGGTGTTAGCTCTTCTCTAAATGTTTGATAGAATTCACCTGTGACACCATCTGGTCCTGGCCTTTTGTTTGTTGGAAGATTTGTAATCACAGTTTCAATTTCAGTGCTTGTGATTGGTCTGTTTATATTTTCTATTTCTTCCTGGTTCAGTCTTGGAGGGTTGTGCTTTTCTAAAAATTTTTCCATTTCTTCCATTTTATTGGCATATTGTTGCTTGTAGTAATATCTCATGATTATCTCATGATTGGCATATTGTTGCTTGTAGTAATATCTCATGATTGGGGTTGTGTTCCTATCTTGCTATTTCTGCAGTGTCAGTTGTTACTTCTCCTTTTTCATTTCTAATTTTACTGATTGGAGGCTTCTCCCTTTTTCTCTTGATGAGTCTGGCTAATGGTTTATCAATTTTACCTTCTCAAAGAACCAGCTTTTAGTTTTATTGATCTTTCCTGTCATTTCCTTCATTTCTTTTTCATTTATTTCTGATCTGATCTTTATGATTTCTTTCCCTCTGCTTACTTTGGGATATTTTGTTCTTCGTTCTCTAATTGCTTTAGATGTAAGGTTAGTTTGTTTATTTGAGGTGTTTCTTGTTTCTTGAGGTAACATTCTATTGCTATAAACTCCCCTCTTAGAACTGCTTTTGCTGCATCCCATGGGTTTTGGGTCATCATGTTTTCATTGTCATTTGTTTCTAGGTATTTTTTAATTTCTTTTTTGATTTCTTCAGTGATCTCTTGGTTATTTAGTAGCGTATTGTTTAGCCTCCATGTGTTTGTATTTTTTTACAGATTTTTTCCTGTAATTGATATCTAGTCTCATAATGTTGTGGTTGGAAATGATACTTGATATGATTTCAATTTTTTAAATTTACCAAGGCTTGATTTGTTACCCAAGATATGATCTATCCTGGAGAATGTTCCATGCGCACTTGAGAAGAAAGTGTATTCTGTTGTTTTGGGATGGAACATCCTATAAATATCAATTAAGTCCATCATGTTTAATGTATCATTTAAAGCTTGTGTTTCCTTATTTATTTTCATTTTGGATGATCTGTCCATTGGTGAAAGAGGGGTGTTAAAGTCCCCTACTATGACTGTGTTACCATCGATTTCCCCTTTTATGGCTGTTAGCATGTGCCTTAGGTATTAAGGTGCTCCTATGTTGGGTGCATAAATATTTACAATTGTTATATCTTCTTCTTGGATTGATCCCTTGATCATTATTTAGTGTCCTTCTTTGTCTCTTGTAATAGTCTTTATTTTAAAGTCTATTTTTTCTGATATGAGAATTGCTACTCCAGCTATCTTTTGATTTCCATTTGCATGGAATATCTTTTTCCATCCCCTCACTTTCAGTCTGTATGTGTCCCTAGGTCTGAAGTGGGTGTCTTGTAGACAGCATATATACAGGTCTTGTTTTTGTATCCATTCAGCCAGTCTATGTCTTTTGGTTGGAGCATTTAATCCATTTACATTTAAGGTAATTTTCGATATGTATGTTCCTTAATTGTTTTGGGTTTGTTATTGTAGGTCTTTTCCTTCTCTTGTGTTTCCTGCCTAGAGAAGTTCCTTTAGCATTTGTTTTAAAGCTGGTTTGGTGGTGCTGAATTCTCTTAGCTTTTGCTTGTCTGTAAAGGTTTTAATTTCTCCATCAAATCTGAATGAGATTCTTGCTGGGTAGAGTAATCTTGTTTGTAGGTTTTTCCCTTTTATCACTTTAAATATGTCCTGACACTCCCTTCTGGCTTGCGGAGCTCCTGCTGAAAGATCAGCTGTTAACCTTTTGGGGATTCCCTTGTATGTTATTTGTTGCTTTTCCCTTGCTGCTTTTAATATTTTTTCTTTGTGTTTAATTTTTGATAGTTTGGTTAATATGTGTCTTGACATGTTTCTCCTTGGATTTATCCTGTATGGACTCTCTGTGCTTCCTGGACTTGATTGACTATTTCCTTTCCCATGTTAGGGAAGTTTTCAACTATAATCTCTTCAAATATTTTCTCAGTCCCTTTTTTTCTCTTCTTCTTCTGGGACCCCTATAATTCAAATGTTGGTACGTTTAATGCTGTCCCAGAGGTCTCTGTGACTGCCCTCAATTCTTTTCATTCTTTTTTCTTTATTCTGCTCTGCAGTAGTTATTTCCACTATTTTATCTTCCAGGTCACTTATCTGTTCTTCTGCCTCACTTATTCTGCTATTGATTCCTTCTAGAGAATTTTTAATTTCATTTATTGTGTTGTTCATCATTGTTTGTTTGCTCTTTGGTTCTTCTGTGTCCTTGTTAAACGTTTCTTGTATTTTCTCCATTCTATTTCCAAGACTTTGGATATCTTTGCTATCATTACTCTGAATTCTTTTTCAGGTAGACTGCCTATTTCCTCTTCATTTGTTTGGTCTGATGCGTTTTTACCTTGCTCCTTCATCTGCTGTATGTTTCTCTGTCTTCTCATTTTGCTTAACTTACCGTGTTTAGGGTCTCCTTTGCGTAGCCGGCAGGTTTGTAGTTCCCGTTGTTTTTGGTGTCTGCCCCCAGTGACTAAGGTTGGTTCAGTGGGTTGTGTAGGCTTCCTGGTGGAGGGGACTGGTGGCTGTGTTCTGGTGGATGAGGCTGGATCTTGTCCTTCTGGTGGGCAGGACCGCATCTGGTGGTGTGTTTTGGGGTGTCTGTGAACTTATTATGATTTTAGGCAACCTCTCTGCTAATAGGTGGGGTTGTGTTCCTATCTTGCTATTTGTTTGGCATAGGATGTCCAGCACTGTAGCTTGCTGGTCGCTCAATGGAGTTGGGTCTTAGTGTTGAGATGGAGATCTCTGTGAGAGCTTTCGCTGTTTGATATTACGTGGAGCTGGGAGGCCTCTGGTGGACCAGTGTCCTGAACTTGGCTCTCCCACCTCAGAGGCTCAAGCCTGACACCTGGTCAGAGCACCAAGACCCTGTCAGCCACACGGCTCAGAAGAAATGTGAGAAAAAAATAAATAAAATAAATAAATAAAGTTATTAAAATAATAAAACTTATTAAAAATAAAAAAGTAATAAAAAAAGAAAGATAGAAAGAAGAGAGCAACCAAACTAAAAAACAAATCCACCAATGATAACAAGCGCTCAAAACTATACTAAAAAATAAAACGGACAGACAGAACCCTAGGACAAATGGTAAAAGTAAAGCTATACAGACAAAATCACACAAAGAAGCATACACTTACACCCTCAGAAAAAGAGAGAAAGGAAAAAAATATGTATATATATATTAATTAAAAAAAGGAAGAGAGCAACCAAATCAATAAACAAATCTACCAATGACAATAAGCTCTAAATACTAAAGTAAGATAAACATAAAGCCAGAAACAAATTAGATGCAGAAAACAAACCCCAAGTCTACAGTTGCTCCCAAAGTCCACCACTTCAATTTTGGGTTGATTCGTTGACTATTCAGGTATTCCAGAGATGATTGTGGAGCTTTAATCCGCTGCCCCTGAGGCTGCTGGGAGAGGTTTCCCTTTCTCTTCTTTGTTCGCACAGCTCCTGGGGCTCAGCTTTGGATTTGGCCCCCCTCTGCGTGTAGGTCGCCGGAGGGCGTCTGTTCCCCGCCCAGACAGGACGGGGTTAAAGGAGCAGCTGATCTGGGGGCTCTGCTCACTCAGACCGGGGAGAGGGAGGGGCACGGAATGCGGGGCGAGCCTGCGGCGGCAGAGGTCGGTGTGATGTTGCCACAGCCTGAGGCGCACCGTGTGTTCTCCCGGGGAAGTTGTACCTGGATCCCGGGACCCTGGCAGTGGCGGGCTGCACAGGCTCCCGGGAGGGGAGGTGTGGAGAGTGACCTGTGCTCGCACACAGGCCTCTTGGTGGCTGCAGCAGCAGCCTTAGCGTCTCATGCCCGTCTCTGGTGTCCGCGCTGTTAGCCGCGGCTCGCGCCCGTCTCTGGAGCTCATTTAGGTGGTGCTCTGAATGGGAGTATTGAGTAGTGTGTGGAGCTGTATTTTCTGTACATTAAATGGCTCCCAATCATTTTGTCCACTTTAGTTTTGATACCTGTTGTATACATTTTAGGCTTTTTCTTTGCTCTTACTGTTTGATGCTGCCATTGTCCTTTCTCTACTTGTACCTCTACCCCCCTTTGTAGTTCACTGCTCATGAACTAATAGAGGCCAGTTAAAAAGATAATTAAGCTTGCTTGACCATGCTGTTAAGATTGTATGAAAAAAAGACAAAGTGGCATCTGTGTAAGCAAAGCAAGTGGTCTGCTCAGTCATTTTTACCTCCTTCCAAATTCTTGTCTGTGTTTCTTGATCATTGAGGTCACCAGATAAGTGACCTTAAGCTATATACAGTGCTTCTATAACTGTATTTACTGTAATGCTTGGTCATTCTCATATACCAGAGGTAGGATTACAGATTTTTGATATGTCTTACTATTTAATAACATGTAACACAAAACTGTGACTGAAATAGTCCAGGCTCAGGGCAGTGTTGAAGTTAAAAGATGATGAGCCCATTGGCCAAAATCAGTTGTTTACTTGCCATACAGAGGAAATACATTGATTACAGAAAGATTCCTTCTCTTGCTCATCAATGTCCTACAATATCACAGTGTTTTTCATCACATTCATTCCTAAACCTCTGTGTTCTGCTCTAGTGCCAGCTGCAGTGGTTAACCTCTCCCCTCCTTTCCTCCCAATTCTACATGACAACACTCAAGATAGTTAACTTTTTTAATTGTAAATTATTTTGAGATAAATTTTTATGTTATGACTCACAAGAAGTTACACAATCATACCCAGAGGTCCCATGTACACTTCACCTGGCTTCCCCCAGTGAATATCTTACAGAACCGCAGTACATTACCAAAACCAAGAAACTGACAGTGACACATTTCTGCTGACTCAGGCACAGTGGTTACTCAGATGCCACCAGCTTTCACAGGCAGTTCAAGAACCTCAGTTTTGTAAGGCAGGACCCCCCCTTGGAAGGTGGGGAAGAGAATGACACCAACAGTACCAAACTAGAATCTAGAACAGGTGATTTAGAAGGAAAGAAGAGAGAGGTTAGATGTATACAAATAACTTTTGACCCATCACGGTTAAACTGATTTTTTCCTCGTGTTTTTTACCAAGGGAAAACCTGGTACCTCAGGACCACCTGGCAGCAAAGGAGAAAAAGGTGACCTGGTTGTATCAAGAGTGAAAGGTGGGCGTAATCAATCAGCTCCCTGCCATTTTCTGAATGATGTATGAACCATTCTCTTGCATTAATTTCTCCTGTGACTGCAGATGAATTCTATAATAAGATTTGGGACTGTTGCGATTGCTTAAAAAAAATACTCCCTGCCCTTCAGAGTCGTGTGAATGTTGAGCCTAAATCCTGTGCTCAAATCCTCATTGTTGTGAACTGGGTTTGAAACAAGACCTCCTTTGGTTTGCCTAGCATTTATTCAGTGCATTCTAGTATCCTGTATTAATCAAGAATATTTTGGTTGTAAGCGACAAAAACCCAGCTTGAAGTAGTGTTTTTAGAGAAGTCATTTATTGACTTAAACAAAATTTGAAAGGTTAGGTGTATGGTTTGCACCGGGACGACTGCATGAGAAGGCTGTCTCGGCATCTTGCATCTTTCTTTGCACCATCTGCATTTTCGCCCTGTCTGGTTTTCTCTGGGCTATGGGTACATGCCCCCAGGTAGCTCCAAGTTCTTACAGCCAGAGGTGAAAGAAAACTCTACCTCCTTCTGCTCCAGTTAGAATAAAAAAGGTCCAGGAAGGACTGGATTAGCCTGGGGCATGGGCCCAACCATGGACCATTCCCCCACTCACTATGGCCAGGGGATGGCATACCGTGTTTGGTGTCACACAAGCAGAGGAAGATGCTGTAGGGATTGGCACTTCCACACACAACCTCCTTGTCAGAACAGGAAAAGAAACATTTCCCAAATAAGAGATTCAATGGGCTTGGCAATTGTCAGTCTCCCCTTTGACTTTTGCATGGTGGTCTTCGTGTGACTTTAGTCAACTGAGACGCTCAGAGGAACCTCTACCAGCCCAGGGTCATGGTCATTGCCTTTATCTTTAGTCCTTTGTTTCCTTCTATTTATTCCATTGCTGAGAAGGGCTTGACTCTTTCGGCCTTTGTTACCAGGGCATAAAGGAGAAAGAGGTCCTGATGGGCCCCCAGGATTTCCGGGGCAGCAGGGACAACACGGTCGAGATGGATATGCTGGAGAAAAAGGGGACCCAGGACCGCTGGTGTGTATAACTCTTCTCCTGCTATAGAGTTTCACGCTCTTACATGGTCACAAAGCATCTGTTTTCCCCTTCTCAGTTTAAAAAAGCTGAACGGTAACATGTCAACGTGCTGTAAATCAGAGTCGCCTTTGATTCCCTGCCACAAAAAGATGGCTGTTACAAAAGGTATGGCTTATTGCAGATGGTCTAAAATCCCGAGTGCAGTTCATCATAGCAAGAGTTTCTCTCCCTAGTCTTTATATTCTTCTCGTGGTGCTTATTTCCTTCTGGGGCCCTTGTCTCTACAGAGCCCGCACTGGTTTCAGGTCTGTTCAGTTGACTCTGTAGGGTGGAGGATAGCACACAGGTCCTGATAATTACCTTCAGTTCTGTTCTCTGATGAAGAAGCACATGAGGGGAAGTGGCAAGCAAGAAAGGAGGAACTAGTGCAGATCCACTGGATAGACATATTGGCTGATGGAAGGTCCCACTGATAAATGATAATTCTGCATTTTTCAGACATGTTTTGGGTAGAGTCCACGTGTAGCTGATGAAGTTCATAAGAAAAGACTGTGAGACATAAGCAGGAACTTAAAATATCTTGGCACATGAGGTAGTTTTGAATGCTTGCAATGCCACACAAACTGAGCTAGATGTTTTACTCGTAACTGTTGTCTTCTGAGGAACAATTATCTTTGAGAGTTTACAGTAAGGAGATGGAGGCTTAGGGTACGTTACTCAAGGTCAACAATCTCTCAAGTAGGCTAAGCAGGAGGGCAAACCCAGTCTGTCTTATTTCCAGTACCTGCTGTTTCCACCAGATCATGCAGCCTGCCATTGAGAGTGTTGTAAAAAGGAAGGACCATGTTCTGATTTTATAGGACTCCTATCTGATAAAATACATGTGAATAAGAGACGGACGTTTGGAAGTTGGGTTAGATGGTATTTATAGCTTTCTGGTCTTTCAGCGGATATTGAGTATATAAATAATCTTCTCTGCTTTAGATTTGGTAATCCCTGTTTCATTCATTCTTCCACTTAAGAAACTACAGTGGTCCCCCCTCATCCACAGGGGACATGGTGCAAGACCCCAAGTGGATGCCTGAAACCGCGGATAGTACCCGACCCCATACATACCTATGATACATACCTATGATAAAGTTTAATTTATAAATTAGGCCCTGTGAGAGATTAACAACTAATAATAAAATAAAACAATTATAACAAGATACTGTAATACAATTTATGTGAATGTAGTGTCTCTCTCTCTCAAAATATCTTGTACAAATTTAATGCCTTTCCATCTTAACTAAGCACTTAGCAAGCACTGTGCCACGACTTCTGCAGGTTGCGGTGTGGCAGCAAAACTAGCACAAATTTCATTTTCCTTCTTCACAATCTCATGGATATAAAAGTCATTCTTACCTTAGATCTTAGCAACCTCAGCATACGATTCTTCTTTCTTTCCTTATTAAATTGAGAACGTGCACCTTTTCACTTAGAGGAAGCACTTTACAACTTCTCTTGGGCATATCTGAATTATCAGCGTCCCTACTCTTGTGCTCTGGGGCTGTTATTAAGTAAAATAAGGGTGACTTGCACACAAGCACTGCGATACCACTGCAGTCAATCTGATAACCAGACGCTACTAAGTGACCGACTGAAGGATATGCTGGAGAAGGGGTTGATTCGCGTCCCTAGTTAGATGGAGCAAGACGGCTTCATCATGCTACTCAGAACGGAGCGCAGTTTAAAACTTGTGAGTTGTTTATGTCTGGAATTTTCCATTTAATATTTTCAGACCGTGCCTAACTGAAACCTTGGAAAGTGAAACCGTGAATAAGCAGGGGACTGCTGTATTTAGAAACCACCGTCACTGAGTGATAAGTGTCATCATGTACTAACCTAACTGTGAAAAACCGAAGTATATTTACAGATCAGATGGGGAGAGGAATTTCTATACCACCCGCTAGGGACGGGGGAATCTCTCTAGAGTTTCAGACTGAGTCTGAAACAATTCAGACTCATAGACCACATTTGGGACCAGGCCGCTCAGAAGGCTAGAAGGCGTGACCCTCAGCTTGCCTGCAGGGCAGTGTCAGGCCTTCCTCCTACACGGGAGTCCTTGCAGCTTTTCGTTCAGTTGGGGTGAAGGCAATGAGATTCTCATATGCAGAAGTGTGAGCAGCCTGGACTTGAAAGCCTCCTTCTCCACGGGAGTGTTATCTCCACCACAGGGCTAGCTTGCGGGGACCCCACAAGGAACTTGCCAGTTACAGGAGCCACCTCTTAAGGAAGCCCTGACAAAGGCTCCACACAGGTCTTTATAGTTCTTCCAGACCACATGCAAGTTTTGCAGCCAGGGATTAATTTTACCATAAGCAATGTGGTCTAGTAACGCAGTTGACATCCATTTTTATGCAGATTCCTGAAGAGCAGAACTAGACCCTTAACCAAAGGTCACATTCTTATGCAGGAGGAGAAAGGATTTGTCAGCCCTTGGCCCACAGAGGTGGAGGGCGATAAAGTCCCTCCCTGTGTCTTACAATAATGCAGAAGAAAACGTTTCTAATAGATAAGAATTTATTTAGTTTGTAAGCCCACTACTTCCCTTAATGTATGCATTTCTATATGTTATTGTATTTGCTGTCACAGAGTGGTTCTAAATAAAATTTCTTATTCTGTATTTAAGACGTAACACATATAATTTTCTGTTTTTGAATCATAAAACACACATCAAGAGCATATATATGTCTGTAGATATGTATGTAAAACATTAAGAAGAATCTTAGTTAATCATTTAAAATTGCATTTGCTATTAAGTAACTTCTAGAATTAACTGGCTTTCTGCATGCATTTTTGTAGCCTACAGTGACAATGACTGCTTTGAGTTCATGGCCTTTCAGAGGTTGGTGATTGACTCTTGATGCAAATGTTCTCAGGGAGATCATGAAGATGCAGCCCCAGGTGATAAAGGGCCTCCTGGACCACCAGGCCCCCCGGGCAGAGCAGGACCTAGGGGGCCTCCGGGACTGGGATTTCCTGGTCCACCAGGAGAGAGAGGGCAACCAGGAGCTCCAGGCTGCCCAGGCAAGAGGGGCCCTGATGGCTGGAAGGGTCAGAAAGGTAATTTTGAATGTTTTTGTGGCAGAATGTCAAGTGAAATCATGGAAACTAAAGTAAGCTTCTCTTCTGGGCAAAGTTATTACAGTTATGGTAGAACCTCTAAAATAAAATTCCCACAATTCACTGTTCAAACCTTGAATGTTGTCAAACAAATAAAAGCATTACAGCACAATCAATACTTAAAACAAATCTTTAAAATGCTAAGATGTCTTTGCTGTTTTATTGGTTTGGCAAATTGCCTTTCATTCATTTCTCAGTATCAATGTGGACAATCTGACTTAAAATTATATACATGTATATATTCAAAATCTCTCTTTTTTTACTATCTTTTGAGATTATGCATTTTATTTGAATAAAACCACTAATATTTCATTTTAAAAATACAGCATTGTCCATGAAAACCCATTTGTAGGCATTCTAGGGAGAAAAAAAGGAGGGATTTTAAATATATTTGACAGTTATTTGGATTTCAAACAATAAAGTGACTTGTAGTTTTATAGCTGAAAACTTTTTAAAAGTTTGGAAAAAGATTGATTTAAGATTTTTCTCTTTTGTAATATGTGCATATGACTTGAGTTACATAGGTACTTGTGAAATTTTATAATATAATAATATGTTTGGTTCTTGCTTTGACAACATAGAAAGACGAATACCTTGGAATTTGATATGGTTTAAGATCATGGTCTGGAACCATCAAAATATAACATTATTTTTATTCATATGGTACATTTTTTATTTAAGAGCTTATGGTGTAATACATTATGAGATGAACTTTCTGTTATAAAAGGGAAACATTCCATTTTAAAGGAGAAGAAAACTCAGAGCACAACTTTGAAATTTTATTTTCTTTACCAAGTGAAATGAAGGATGACAAAACCACATTGCAAAGTCATTAGAAAAACAAGAGCCAGTATATATATATATTTTTAATAAATTTACTTATTTTATTTTTGGCTGCGTTTTGTCTTCATTGCTGCACACGGGCTTTCTCTAGTTGCAGTGAGTGGGAGCTACTCTTCGTTGCGGTGCACGGGCTTCTCATTGTGGTAGCTTCTCTTGTTGCGGAGCATGGGTTTTAGGCGTGTAGTTGTGGCACATGGGCTCAGTAGTTGTGGCTCACAGGCTCCAGAGCACAGGCTCAGTAGTTGTGGCACATGAGCTTAGTTACTCCACCACATGTGGGATCTTCCCCGACCGGGGCTCAGGCCCGCGTCCCCTGCATTGGCAGACGGATTCCCAACCACTGGGCCACCAGGGAAGCCCCCAGAGACAATATATTTGAAGCACCTGACCCATGGCAGGCCCTCAGTAAACGGAAGCTGTTATTAGTATCTCTCCCAGGCTCTTCATTTGCGCAATTCCCCCACATCCAAGCTAGGAGTCAGATCTTGGGAACTCAGTGTTGGATACTTGCTGCTATTTCATGATTTATCAGAGCTTCTGATTCCATTGTGGTAGACATCCATGGGTCTATACATCCATTATTTTTTGTAGGTTATTAAACTGCTATTTCTTGGAATCAATATTTTTCTTACTCCCCTTCTATTACTGTCTGACAGTTGAAGTTCAGATTTCAGGACAGATCTTCTAGAAATTCAAAATAAACGTAGTTCAAGTGACCTAATGAGACTCGTAGTTCAAGTGACCTAATGAGACTCGTAGTTCAAGTGACCTAATGAGACCCCTAATGAGATTCAAAGGGGATCCTTTGAATTCCACATATACCGTATGAAGAAGTATCTTGATCGAGTTGTCATTGAGATTCACGTTGCATTGGACTATCAATTATGTGAATGCCAATTTTTTTTTTTTCATTCCAGGTGATACAGTTCCTTGTAACGTAACCTACCCTGGGAGGCCAGGCCCGCCAGGTTTTGATGGACCTCCAGGTACGATCAAGGAGAAGTTACTGTCATACACATTCCCAACTAAAAGAACTGGTAAGACAGATAAACCAATAGCAAATCCTCAGGAACTATTTAGGATATTTCTACCCTGATTATAAAGTTTTGAGGGACTACGGGAAACACCATTTGTAGCCATTCCTCTTGGGTCGCCAGTCCACCAAACCCACTCTGAATAATATTTCTGTGCAACAAAATTTACCTTGATTTGATCACATATCAGCAAAAATGATCGCCTTTTGAGCATTTTAAAACTATATCTTCTTTCTTTACTTGTGCCCCGAGAGTGAAAATTGATTACTTGCTTACTGATTATAAGTTTTACTCTATTCTGCTTTCCAAGAGACCCAAATATCTGACCAGAAACATTCTGAAAAATGCCCATGCATCTACACCCGATTACACTTTCATACAACCACTGCACTTGACTCAGTCACGTATTTATAGCTGAATTAAACCCTAGATCTATATAAGGGATTTTGTCTAATTCTTTTTTATTTATTTAGAGTTCACTTAAATTGACCTGTTAAGTACTGGCATGGCCACTAAAGGTCACCTTTCTTGTTCTACGTAACTATCAATACAAAAAGTGTTTAAGCATTGAGTGATGAATGGCTCTGTATTGCCCTCTGTAACCACTAGCTTTCACAATCGTGTTGTGTAACAACCTCCAAATTGCAGTGGGCTTTAACAAATAATATTTAGTTTCTCTCTATGGGTCTGTCGTTCAGCTGATCTAAGATGGTCTCTATCGGCTTCATGCCTGGTCCTGGGTTAGGTCAGGTCTGCAACGGGCATCTCATTGTGAGGCCAGGGTGTGCTCTGCTCCTGTGGTTGCAGAAATGCCAGAGGGTGGGGCCCAGCTTCACTTGCACTGTTCACACCTCTCATTACTTCATGATGTTACTATCCTATTGGCCAAAGCAAGTCACATGGCCAAGCCCCGGGTCAAAGTGTGGGAAATACGGGCCACCCACCACAAGGCAGTGGCAAGGGTGTGGAAATATAATTCTGTATCAGTGGAGTGAAGAATGGTTGGTTGACTGATTGTACGTTCATCTTCACATTTGCTGGTACCTCGTCATGGATGGATAAAAAGCACGCGTGGTCACTTCCAGCAGCTTCAGCCTCAAGGGAAGTGAACACTCAGAGTTTCAGCTAGCAGTTGCATCTCCTTTGAAGTTCATGATTTATAAGTTATTTTTGCTTAGAGAACTCCTTGTAGGAAAACACAGAAGGTTTTTAAAAAATCTCAATTCGTTTTGCAGGTGCTTTTTTTTTTTTTTCCCCCGGTACGCGGGCCTCTCCCGTTGCGGAGCACAGGCTCCGGACTCGCAGGCTCAGTGCCATGGCTCACGGGCCCCGCTGCTCCGCGGCATGTGGGATCCTCCCGGACTGGGGCACGAACCCGTGTCCCCTGCATTGGCAGGTGGACTCTCAACCACTGCGCCACCTGGGAAGCCCAAATGTGCTCGTTATTTATTTATTTATTTATTTTGCGGTACACGGGCCTCTCACTGCTGCGGCCTCTCTCGTTGCGGAGCACAGGCTCAGCGGCCATGGCTCACGGGCCCAGCTGCTCCGCGGCATGTGGGATCTCCCCGGACCGGGGCACGAACCTGCGTCCCCTGCATCGACAGGCGGACTCTCAACCACTGCGCCACCAGGGAAGCACTTGCAGGTGCTTTTTGCCTGTACTTCATTTAAGGGCAAATGCAGTAAGATGCAGGGAAACAGACTTGGTCTTTATTCTGGTGCTTTCTCATCAAGCCACACACTGGCCACCACCTCTGTCCTCTTACAAGGAAGGGTATCCTCACATATTTGTGTTTGAGACTCAGCATGGGAAGGTATCAAAAGATTCATCTGAATGGTGGTGTATGTCCCAAAGGCTTTCAGAAAGAATTCTTTACGGTATGGCTTCTGAGAAAGTACCTTAACACAATCTCTATGAAAAGCTTATTTGGAGCACAAGACTTATAAAAACCAGGCTAGGCACCACCTATACTTCCATAAAGTAGAAATACCCTAAGAAAGACTTAACATAGATTTTATTTTAAAAATCATCTTATTTTGTCCTCATTTGATTTTATTGTGTCTGTGTTTTGTTGTTTTTGTTTAGGTCCAAAGGGATTTCCAGGTCGTCGGGGAGCTCCTGGGTTGAGGTGTCTGGATGGGGAAAAGGGTCAACGTGGCAAACCAGGAATCTCAGAACTACCTGGTCCACCTGGTAAATAAGGGCTTTTCATTTAGGAATGTCTCATGATCTTAGTCAGCGAATGGCCCAGGGATCCCTAGATGGTGGGAGAATGGTTTTTCTTGATATAGTAGGCTCTTAGCTATGTTTCGATAACTTCTAGGTTATGATACTTTTGTGATGTCTCAGGGCTCCTTAAACCTGGAGCATGAGTTATAGACTATTATATTATGTTGTAGGAACTGCTCAGTCTAGACAGACTCTTTGCTGGTAAGCGAAAGCAATTAGGGAAACGTCATTGGCTTATAGGAAACACGGAGTTACAATTCATTTTCTGACAAAAGGTGGGAAAAAACAATATTGCCTCTTAAGTTACTCCTAATTTTAGTAGGTATCCCTGTATTTTAAAACAATGTGTTTTTATCAAAGTAGTAGTCTTATATGTGTGTTGGTTCTATATCTGTACATGTAACAATTTAAACAATTTTTTGTTCAATAGGTTTTCATGGTGATATGGGAGATCCAGGTTTTGGAGGTGAAAAGGGGTCCTCCCCTGTCGGGCCCCCAGGCTCTCCAGGTTCACCTGGAGTGAATGGTCAGAAGGGACCTCTGGGAGACTCTGCTATTGGCTACCCAGGACCCCCAGGAAAGAGGGGTCTTTTAGGAGTACCAGGGTCAAAAGGACTCAGAGGTGATCCTGGACGACCGGGGGCTGCAGGTATGAGGGCTGTGCTCTTCCTGTGGTCCATAAAGCCAGCTCAGTTCTGAAACAGGTCCCTGAAGAGTGTCTAGACTATCTTGCCTTAAAAATCTAGAATTTAAAATTTTCAGTCAAGCATCTTCCTTCATACATGGGCATTGGTTACATTTCTAATAACCTGCATCCGCAGTGTTGCCTTTGCATTTTATTGGTGGTTTTCACACCCAGCTCACCGTGGCTCAGTCTGTTCAGTTTGATTCAGCAGCTACTGGACATCTGCCTGCTTTGGACTCCAGGACAGTATGTTAGATCCGAGGGGCAGGGAGATCAGCCCACTGCCATTGCCAGGCTGAAGGAGGGCAGGACAGGCTGTCAGAGAAGAGCAGCTCCGTGGGGCAAAGCAGGGTGGGCTGGCATTCAAAGGAAAGCTCTGGGGGAGAGCTAGGCACGAGCTGAGTCCTGGCAGACGCTGTGTTCTTTGGACAGGTGAAAGGATAGAGGGACTTTCATTCCAGCAGGGGTAGCAGGCAGGGCAGTGAAACTTAAGATGGGGAGATGGCCCTGGCACTGAGTCACATCCTTTTCTGAAATCGTTATGGATTCTTCAGGATCCCCAGCAGAGGTTTTCAGATTTTCATGTACTTAAAAATACCACGCCCCCCAAAAAACAGGGGTAGAGTTGGGGGTCATTAACATCACCGTCTTCTGGGCCCCAAGCTAGGAAATTGTGATTCATGACATCAGAACTGGGTGGAGCCCAGCAGTCCAGTCTGAATTTCAACCCCTGGGGGATGGTGACGAAAAGTGGACCCCAGATCAGACTTTTACAAACAGTGTTCTGGTTCTTTTCTAATGATGGATGGGCCAGTGTTTATTAGGTACCCATGATAGTACAATAGTACAGGGAAAATGGAAGGCGGGGAAATAAGCCACATTCTTGGTCCTCAGAGAGCTTATCCAATAGTTTGTAAGTCAGAAGCTTTCATATACAAAAACCCATTTAATTGGAACGTAACAAGATAATACATTATGTGAGTCAATGAAAATAATTTTGTCCCAGTAATCCCACTATCTCACTTGTGAAATGTATTTAAGGGAAGAATTCAACAGGAGATGCTTAGTACGAAAATACTGTTGCAGTATTATTCACAGTAGAGGAACAATTGAAAACAGTAAAGAGAGCTAAGTAATACGTACATACACATACTCACACACCACACTCAAAGGAATACTATTCAGCTATTAACAATTAAAATTATATTTGCAAAGATTACAATAAAATGGAAAACATTTGCATATTAACATGCAATATGAAATAACCCAACAAATGAAAGTGCACTGGGATTACTATTTTAAAAATGCAAACATATGAACCAAAATACAATGAAAACATTAAACAATAAAATAGATTTTTAGGTTAGGGTGTAGAATTATGGAAGACTTTTTTCCCCCTGAAGATCATGATGCTGTCTTTCCAACAAATACAAATTTTGAGAGTTGGAATGATGAAATCGTTTACAGAATGCAAATTCAGACAGTACAAACTGGGCGTGCAAGCATTGTGGTGGTTTGGGGTAATGTTAGAGGCTAATGGAAATCAGGAAGAACTGCATGGATTTTTAATTTGCATAAGCAACTTCTACATTGTCTACATAACCTTATCAAGTAATTCTCTTAGCAATGCATGGTTTTACCGTGCACTTGGAGCTCACTATCATCTATGATAAGAAAATCCATTCAGAGGCTTAACTCATTGGAGCCCAGAGCCGGGATCAAAATGTTTACCTCCAGTATTGATATACATGAATGCCACTGTAGGCCGTCTATGTAGTGTTATGCCCTCAGTGTCACAGATGAACTGTATCATTTCAGGGCCAGCTGGCATGCCCGGATTCCCGGGTCTCAAAGGTCCCAAAGGGAGAGAGGGAAGTGCTGGGTTTCCAGGGATCCCAGGTCCACCCGGCCATTCCTGTGAAAGAGGCGCTCCAGGGAGACCAGGGCCACCAGGGCTCCCTGGAGCTCCAGGAAGTCCAGGTAAGTGTCGGCAGGTGTCAAGAACTGTGACAGGTGTGGGGTTTACCCTACTTACAGAGGAATAAGCTCACCTGTTGCTCTTTTACGGCTGCTGGCAGAAGCAAGATTCTTGGGTCAGAAACAAAGGATTTGATTATTTATGGCACTGCAAGTAGCAGGAGTTTCATGTTGGTTTGTGTCATTTCCTTGTGTCACCCAAGTGTCTCTGGGGTGATATAAGAGGGGCTAGTGGATGCCGCACACATGGTGGGTTGCAGTTTCTGAGCCTGAGATACAACAGCTATACATTAACCTGCAAGACAGCTTGCTTTTCTTACTGAGGGAGACACTGTATCTGTCAGGCTGCTTGCTGCCAACACAACCTTGAGAAATAGCCCGAGTGAGGATGGGTCAGGACCCTCTGTTCTTGGAATACCCAGCAAGACATCAAAGAGACCCATGAGAAAGTGTCTCTCAATACAAGGTGCTGGGGGGCTGTTTCCAATATGATCTTTATTTCACCATCCAGATTGTCACCTGTTATTTCAATTCTGCTGTGTTTATCCACATCCAAGAATACACCCTCTCAAAGGATCAAAACGAGATTGGAGCAAACCCTGCCACTACAGCTTTGTTTTTAATCACCAGTAATTCTAGATGACGTTGGTGATTCCTATAATGCTCTCATTACAAAGTGAACAGCTTGACCAAAATTCACTTGGCTGTAGCTTTAAGAAGCACCTGGAATGTTTTCTCCTATTAGTTCCCACCCTCTCCCCACCCAAGAGTAAATATAAATTCTTTACCCTTATCCACTTTCCATTTTAAAAGACTTTATAATGCATCTCAACTGGGAAATATTTATTCAAGTAATCTGCCTTTCTTTTTATAGCAGCCAGAAAAATATATACTTAGACTGATGGAGAGTCGCTACTGGGATTTTAGCTGATAAATATTGTTTACTTGGCCACAGATACACAATTTAAGCTACCATGGATTTTTTTCCTGCCTGTGTGTGAAGCCAGTTCTCAGTCTTCCTCCACTGTTGTCACTGCGGTTTGTCACAGGTGCCCCAGGTTGGAAAGGACAACAAGGGGACATGGGGCCTCCTGGACCCGCTGGAATGAAGGGCCTCCCCGGAGTCCCAGGACGGCCAGGGGCAGATGGACCCCCAGGGCCCCCGGGAGTCCCAGGCCCCAGTGGGGATGATGCGCTACCTGGTCTTCCAGGCCCAAAGGGTGGGTATTGCTTTTCCATTATTCCCCCCCCCCCGCCATTTTATAAATCTGAAATCCACTGCCAGGTGAAGATAATTACAGGTGACCATACTGTGGAGTTTACTGGTATATTAGCCTGACTTGGTCCTTTCCTGTGTGACTTCTCCCTTCTTCTTGTCTTCTGTATTGTGATTTCCAGGGGCAGAATGTTCTGGTTTAGGTAAACGGGAGTGTTGGGGGGAGGGGTTAGGTCCACAGAACCTACACACACTTCTGCCCGGAGGACTGGGTGGTACTGATGGAGGGGGGAGGTCAGGGCTGATGTGCTTCCACTTTGGATGGGCCCCTCCCTCTACCCTCCCTCCCTCCCTCCTCCCTCCCTCCCTCCCTCCCTCCCTCCCTGCCCAATACCCAGTTCTCTATTTTTTTTTTTTTAGGCACTACCTGTGTGCCAAGGCCCAGACCAACATGTTTGAACTTCTGCTTCTTTCTTTTTAAAAATTTATTTATTTTATTTATTTATTTTTGGCTGCATTGGGTCCCCGTTGCTGCATGTGGGCCCTCCCTAGTTGCGGAGAGTGGGGACTGCCCTTCATTGTGGTGTGCAGGCTTCTCATTGCCGTGGCTTCCCACTGCGGAGCACAGGCTCCAGAGCGCAGGCTCAGCAGCCATGGCACACGGGCCCAGCCGCTCCGCAGCATGTGGGATCCTCCCGGACCAGGGCTCGAACCCGTGTCCCCTGCGTTGGCAGGTGGACTCTCAACCACTGCGCCACCAGGGAAGCCCAGTTCTCTTAAAGCTTTGTGGGATCTGGACTCAGAAGCATAAAGGCCTGCAGTTCAGATCTGTGGGGGGGAAAACTGAGACTTGGATGGGACAGATTGTCTGTTACAGGCGGGAGGCTGGTAGTGACTGTTCCCTTCAGCACAAGCTCAGAGTTAGGGGGAGTTCGCTTCTCCACGTGGACGGCAAGGAACACAGATCTAGGAACCGTACTAGCCTATAAAACTTTTCCCTAAAACTTCATGTTACTCCTCAGGACCCCAGGGGCTACCCGGCTTCCTGGGTTTTCCGGGAGAGAGAGGAAAACCTGGCCCGGACGGACACCCTGGCAGAAAGGGAGAACACGGAGAACAGGGTTGGCCCGGCTCCCTGGGAGACCGAGGAGTGAAAGGTGACAAAGGTAAACGCAGCTAATGGCACAGCGATGCAGCATAGATTGTTTTTAGTGTTTGACCAGAACCTATAAGTATGATCCCTGAAAAAATAAAATGGAACTATCCTGCAGCTTGGATTCTGCTGCCTTTTGAATCTATGGTGTTTGTTTTAGGATTTTAAACAAAATGTATTTTCCTTTCCTCCCAATCTTATCCCATATAACTATGGCAAATGAATTGCTCTATTAATAGAAAAAAAATTAACAAGGGCTTTGACTTAGAGCTCTTGGGTTTCAGAAAACCTTCTCACCTTTTGGGAAGGGGGTGCAGGCAGGACTCCTGGTCCCCAAACCCTCCTTCAATTTTTTTAAATGAAAAAAACAGTGTTTTTGTTAAGGCCATATGGTCTCTGTCGAAATTACACAACTCAGCATTTGTAGCACAAAAGCAGCCTGAGACAACACGTAAACAAACAAACATAGCTGTGTTCTGGGAACATTTTATTTATGGGCACTGAAATTTGAACTTCACTTAATTTCACATGTCATAAAGTATTATTCTTATTTTGAGTCACCTCCCCCAATGATTTAAAAGTGTGAAAGCCATTCACAGCTCATGGATTGTATAAAAACTGGCAGCAGGTGGGATTTGGCCTGTGGGCTGTAGTCTGCTGACCGCTGAACTAAATGAGTCCGCTTTCATCTGGGCCATGAATTGCATCTCTCCCAAGCTTCATTTAAAGAAAAGTTTCCATTACTATTTTTAAAAAAAGTTTCAAGACCACTGGTGTCAATGTTCTGTGCCCATCCCTGTTAAATATTTACTTTGATCTCTTAGCCATGAGGCTGTGGTGAGTGAAGGTAAGATTTCATTTCTAGTGTTAAGAATGAATGCTTGACAATTTCTAGAAACAAGGTTTTTGTCTTTAAAGCCCTTTGGGAAAATAGCCTCATATTTAATTCAAATTACTTTTAGTTGATTGATTCTACTATTATTTTTTGTTTTACTAGCCTGTAAATTATTTATATAGAATCAAGGAATCAGAGTCATTCTCCGTTAGCTTAGATAAGTGATGTTTGCTGTGCTATTGTGCTTCTATATAATTATCCCACTAAAAATATTTAAAATTGGGTTAATGCC
Source organism: Globicephala melas (assembly GCF_963455315.2). Taxonomy (NCBI): domain Eukaryota; kingdom Metazoa; phylum Chordata; class Mammalia; order Artiodactyla; family Delphinidae; genus Globicephala; species Globicephala melas. The sequence goes on from NC_083320.1 coordinate 11,554,265, forward strand.
AGTGATGTTCTGGTAAGCTGGCTCTCTAAAATAAAGTTTTTAAAAAATGCCCTGATTACTACACTACAGTTTGCTGATTGCCAGGGTGTAAATACTCCCACCATAAATACGCTCAACATGACTGATTTAAAACTACCGATGGTTTAACAACTAGTTTACAAAATTCTTGACTTGTTACTAAGTGGCTCTCATCAAGCTGAGATGAGCCCACTCCAGCCCACATCTACAACTGAATAGTGTTTGCAGAAATCAGGAGAAATATTGTATACCCTCCCTACCTCTTAGAATTCTCTATGTGGAGAACCAAGTTAAGTGTCTGTTCTTTTAATATAAGGAAAATATTGGAGGCTGGTTAGGAAGGGGAAGATAAGGAACTGGAAAATATGAGATGGACAATTCAAAATTTACAGGATAAAGAGATGTAGTTTTAAAAAATTTTATTGAAGTATAGTTGATTTATAATGTTGTGTTCATTTCTGCCCTACAGCAAAAGTGACTCAGTTATACACACATTCTTTTTCATATTCTCTTCCATTATGGTTTATCACAGGATATTGAATATAGTTCCCTGTGCTATATGGTAGGACCCCGCTGTTTATCCATTCTATATATATCAGTTTGCATCTGCTAATCCCAACCTCCCAGTCCTTCCCTCCCCCACTACTCTTTCCCCCTGGCAACTGCAAGTCTGTTCTCTCTGTTTGTGAGTCTGTTTCTATTTCATAGATACGTTCATTTGTCTTGTATTTTAGAATCCACATATAAGTGATTATCATATGGTATTTTTCTTTCTCTTTCTGACTTACCTTGCTTTGTATGATCTCTAGGTCCATCCATATTGCTGCAAAATGGCGTTATTTCATTCTTTTTAATGGCTGAGTAATATTACATTTTATATATGTAACAGAGATGTATTTTAGACCTGGAACTTTTCAAGCCTGTCTGAAGACTCTGAGACGAGTTTGGTTGAATTTAGCAAACATTCACTGAGCCCTCAGTGTACACCAGTCCCCTTTGCTGGACAAATTGGGAAAGGAATGTAAAAGGCATGGCCCTTCCTTTAGGAAATCAATCAACAATGTTGATACTGTGCAATCTATGAACATACATACAGTTTGGCAGGTTAAATGGGGATTTGCAAACTGGGCGTGAGGAGCTGTAACAGAATAATCACGTGTGTGGTGCTTCCTTTTGTTTTGCTCTTATAAAATTAATATCTAAAGGAGCAAGAGGACCCCCAGGATATGAAGGAGAAATGGATATTATTTCGAAAAAGGGGGAAACCGGGGAACCTGGACCTCCTGGAGATGGTGGATTCCCAGGAGAAGAAGGTAAATGCTTATGTTTTTTTAACCATACCAAATAAGTTGACTTCTTTACAGGTCATTCAAACAAGCATGCATATTAGACAACTTTCCAAAAAAAACTGTAATTCGGAGATTAGGAAAGGTCATTCTTTAGATAAAAATAAAAACATACACTAAAGAACCTCATGGTACTTTTCTTTCCATGGTAGAACTTACCTGTAGTTCATATGTGTTTATAGATTTGGATATTCCAAACTTGAATCAGTCCAGACAGATACATGAAATACTGGTACCAGGTTTAAAGTATTCCTGGTTTTGCTGGCTGATCTTAAAATGAGTAGCACAGTGACTCTCCAAATCATTTCAGTGGGTGCTATTCAACCTTCAGTGTGCCTCCCTTGGGGCCCTTGTTAAAACGCAGATGCTCAATCAGCAGGTCTGGGGCCGGTCTGCCTCTGACTTTCTAACAAGCCCCTCGCTGCCTGTGCTGCTGGTCCTCAGAAACACCCCAGAGCAAGGATTTTGACAACCACATTTGTGTTTTCTTTTCCCGGTTTAGACTTAATTTGAATGGGACCTGGGTTCTTTTGTTGGCCCTCTCCTTAACGAGTTAGGGAACAAATGTTTTAAGTCCTCTGGTTAAGTCCTTCCTCATTTGTAAAATGAGCATGTTAAAATAAAGCAAGTGGGCTTCCCTGGTGGCGCAGTGGTTGAGAGTCCACCTGCTGATGCAGGGGACGCGGGTTCGTGCCCCGGTCCGGGAAGATCCCACATGCCGCCGAGCGGCTGGGCCCGTGAGCCATGGCCGCTGAGCCTGCGCATCCGGAGCCTGTGCTCCGCAAAGGGAGAGGCCACAACAGTGAGAGGCCCGCGTACCGCAAAAAAACCAAACCAAACCAAACCAAAATAAAGCAAGTGATGCTGCTCACTCCCCCCCGGGGTAGCCTTGAGTCTCTTCATGGGCAGCTCCTTTTTTTTTTTTTTTTTTTTTTTTTTTGCGGTACGCAGGCCTCTCACTGTTGTGGCCTCTCCCGTTGCGGAGCAACAGGCTCCGGACGCGCAGGCTCAGCGGCCATGGCTCACGGGCCCAGCCGCTCCGCGGCACGTGGGATCTTCCCAGACCAGGGCATGAACCCGCGTCCCCTGCATCGGCAGGCGGACTCTCAACCACTGCGCCACCAGGGAAGCCCTGGGCAGCTCCTTTTACAGTGAGGTCGCGGAAGCCAGAAACCCGTTGTGATGCAGCTTAGGGCAGGAATTAATTAGGACTCCCAGTTCCTGGGAGATGGCTTTGTCTCCTATAAGTAGGACCAAGACCCACAGCCTAACTATCGCCTGTCACGATAGTTTAACTCTTCCTTAAAGTTCAAGAGATTTCCTCCAAGAGGTCTGTAACACTTCTAACCCCATCAGGTGATAAAGGCCATCCTGGGATACAAGGGAAGAAAGGAGAGCCAGGAAGCTGTGGACCACCTGGACTTCACAGAGGGGAGCCCGGGAGGAAAGGGCAGCCAGGCCTTCCTGGACCCCCAGGCCCCCCAGGCTCACCTGGGCTGAGAGGGCTCATTGGCTTTCCGGGATTTCCAGGTGACCAGGTAAGCAACTGCTGTTTTGGAAGGAAAGATACAATAAAACCTTTCTGCCTCGGGATGCCCGTAAGTCATCTTACTTTGCCAGTGTACATCACAGTCCTTCACTGGCTTTTAGAATGTAAGGAGCTGGTCAAGGGAAGAATGGAAACTTCTAGAAGGCCATGATGTAACTGTAATTCTGGCCAGTGCTTATGCCTGGTTCCGGTGACGTAAATGATCAAGTCACTTACTCCACATTCTACCCCCAGCCTTGTTTAAACAGCTCCATAGAGACTTGCCTGAGGACTGTTGGTTTACCAGCACAAAGAGTCATCTGAAAAATGACCCAAATTCTGGTTACTAAGCTTTCCTATCCAATTGCAGACATCATAGATTTTTCTGTAAATATACTTTATCTTTACAATCATAAGCGAAATACCCCTTGAGAACCCAGGAAGTACAAATGTAGTAGCCTACATCATAATTTCTGGAAAATGTATAATATACTTTGCTACCCATCTTTTGGAATAAAATAGATTTTTCAAGTTTTGGGTATAAATTATAACAGTTTATTTCGTATCAGTTTGTTCATTCAAAACTTAAAGTTCAAGTGATGTGATGCAATTACTCTTTTGCAACCAAGTATTGGGATTTGGATGCCCCCTGTTGGTATCACTAATTCTGGAAGACTTTCATCAACTTTTAAAACCTAGATGCATGTAGTAGTATGCTTGCAATGCATTTCCAATTTTCTTTACCACTGCAAATTATAAAAACCAAGTTAGTTCTAGAAAATTATAACTGGATCATGTCAAGCATGTGTCATTTGTATATGAAATTCGATTACAATCTTATTTCTGTTTCATTAAACTATCAGGGTGAGCCAGGTTCTCCAGGGCCCCCTGGACTTTCAGGAATTGATGGTACAAGAGGACCTAAAGGTATGGTTTGGAGATATAGCAGCCGTCCATCAAGCTCATAGTCCTGGGTATTTGTAGCATTGTGAGCAGGTACCTCTGGCATGAAAAGTAAAGTATATCAAACAAACTGCAACATTCAAAGAGTTCTTTTTAGACTCTACTAGATAGTCAAAACAAGACCTAAATCATCTATATTTGTCATTCAGATCTAAGGGTACCATACAGAAAACAGCATGCTTGCAGGCATAGCATAATTTCCTCCTTGGTGGGAGTACTCTCAGCTGTCCTAGTGACTGCAGCTCTATAAATGACAGCTCAGGTGCCAGGAGACAGATTCGCATTGGTGGTCCATGGCCCTGTGCCCCACAGGAGCCAGTATCTCTTCTAAGGACTCCATAGGTACAGCTTTTGGCGACCCAGTTACAAGAGTCACGGTACACAGAGAAGGCCAAAGCCATGACTTCCCACCAAGTGCTAATAGTTCAGTTAAGAATTCCTGGGCCACACATAATCTACAGTTGAGTTATTTTTACCATAAGCCAAGGGTCAGCAAATGTGTTTTTCTCAAAGGGCCAGATCATAAATATCTTCAGCTGTGTGGTCTCTGCTATAACAGCTGTGCATGAAAGCACACACAGCATGAAAGCAGCCGTAGACAGTATGCAAACAAAGGGCTGTAGCTGTGTTCCAATAAAACTTTCTTTGCAACAGGCTGCAGGCTGGATTTGGCCTCACAGGCCTTAGTTTAATTTGTGCCAAAGACTATTGCCTTGTAACACAACTTACATTCTGCCTTTATCAGGTTTCCAGAGAAATAGGAACAGGAAGTTAACCCAAGGTAAAAAATGTCCTCAGAGAAAGAGAGGTTTCGTTAACCCTTTATCCAGACAAACAAAACAAACAAATCCAGGGTATCTTAAATTGCAGCGTTTACACAAAAGCTTTAATATTTTTTTACTATTTTTGTGTACCATTGGGTTAATATTTTTCTTTAAATCTACTTTAAAATGATTCACCTTTTTAACCTTAGTCTTATTCTCACTATCTGTGAATTCACAGGCTTGTGGTACAGTTATATTTTATTTTAATACAGATTAAAATAAATAACTTTAAAATCAGAAACAGTAATTAGTGAACCACCTAAAAATCTTCTCCCTTACTACCAGTGAAACATGCTTTACGCTTTGAGAGACACTCCATAAATAACATGATAATTGCTGTAAGAAAAAGTGAACTGTGAACATGTATTTATTCAGAAAGAATAACTTAGATCTTCTCTTTAGAAATAGTTACAAATAGGGAAGTTTTCATATTTTATTTTGACATTTTATAGCTTCAGTCAGTGTTCAGAACTCAGTCCTCTTCTACTCATCTATCCATTTATTATAGACCCTTTGCCTCTCTCAAAGAACAAACCTATTTCTTCTTGTTTCCTTCCTACTTGTATTTGGCCATGTTTGCAAGGAAACAAAATGCAATGAAGGTACTTGGAGTAAAAGCTGTCTCGTGGAGCCCACAGATAAGATAGTTCTGCAGGACCATAGTCTGAAGGAACCTAGCCCTTGGGAAATCCATGGATTTTTCTCTTGAGACTTTTCTCCGTGGTCTGTTTTTTACTTACCTGCCTACCAATTGGCTTTATCACTCTCTATTCAGTATCCTTTCTGGATGTGTTTGGATTGCACTTGATCATGCTCTATATTAGGACATCGTGAAAATGCTTTTGATTTCTGCCTCAATAGGCAAGGGCCTCAAGTTCTTACATTTTATTACAATTCCTAAAGGAAAGACTGGCTGACCTGGGAGGAACCAGATTCATACCCTTCAAACAATTAACCACAATTATGAGTAGGGTCAGGTGGAAGAGAACCTACCATAGGTGTGGGTGGGACCCTTTAAAAGGGGTGTTCGTGTGTAGATGCTTTAAAACATGCCTAATCAGCTCTCTTCCCTTGTAATCCCATCAATTTCTTGCCCTTCCCTACCATACCATTTTGAGTCCTCCATTTGTAATTGGCTCCCAGCTATAATGTAAGTCCTTGTGTCTGGAAGGATGCAGCAGCAGTGTGGAACAGCTCTGTGGGACTGTAGGGGTCACTGCCTACAATGGCCTACAACTGCCTACAATGGCCTCCAAAGTACCATCTCTTGTGAAGTCATCAGTAAGATGACTTGTGATTTCGGTTTTTTACAAGGACACCGAGTTGAGCTTCCTTGAAGAGAGCTTGAAATGTGATTGCAGCAGCTGAAACAGTGACAGTTTCTGCTTTCTGTTTCTAAAAAACAATATAAGGATACTCAATGCCAAGTAATTTCTTAAATAGATCCCTAAATTTGAAATTATTTTAGAAAATTTAAAAATTTAAACTTATTAAGATCTATAGTTTCTTATGACCGTTTTGAACTATAAAATAGTGTGTGTGTGTGTGTGTGTGTTTAAATCACAGCTTGCATCTATGTTTCTATTTGTTCTTATGTAAGGAAAAAAAAAAGCATTGTTTCAAAAATCCTCTCTTGGAACATTGAGGATAGACTATAAAGGGAAGTATCATGAAAGTTATTAAGTCACTTGTATGAACAAAATTAAACTCTCTTAAATAATGTTATGTGCATTTTATCACTTACAGGATACAAAGGGGAACCTGCAAGTCAGTTTGGCCTACCTGGTCCAAAGGGTGAGCCAGGTAGCCCTGGATATCCAGGTATAGCTACATACTTTTCTTATTAAAACAAAAAAGAGTAAGTTTGGTTTGAAAAATAGTGCAATTACTTTATCTTCCTAGCTGGCAATGGTTGTATCAGTATTATATTCTCCCTTCGCTCATTAAGATACCTATCAGAAGGATTATGTATAAGCACTGGCCTAGGAGGACACCAGGATTATACACCAGCAACTCACCATCTTTTCTCCACCATGGCTCCCATGACCTAGGATGTTAACAACACACTTCCCTAGGCATGCCCAGATTTTGGCAGAGTCTAAAATGATTATTGCAAGCAATTAAAATTCGGACTGTTTTGCAAATCTATAACTAAAAATGATACATTAGGGGCTCCCCTGGTGGCGCAGTGGTTGAGACTCCGCCTGCCGATGCAGGGGACACGGGTTCGTGCCCCAGTCCGGGAAGATCCCACATGCCGCGGAGCGGCTGGGCCCGTGAGCCATGGCCACTGAGCCTGCGCGTCCGGAGCCTGTGCTCCACAACGGGAGAGGCCACAGCAGTGAGAGGCCCACGGACCGCAAAAAAAAAAAAAAAAAATGATACATTAACAATAACCACTCAGCTGACTGCAGCTGCAGGTTGTCATTCCAGCCCTTTCTTTCCTACTCAGAAAAGCATAGGCGAGGGACTTCCCTGGGGGTCCAGTGGTTAGGACTCCGCACTTCCCTGCAGGGTGCACGGGTTCGATCCCTGGTCAAGGAACTAAGATCCCACAAGCCTCATGGTGTGGCCAAAGAAAAAAGAAAAGCATAGGTGAATGCCCTGAGGAGTGCAGTTGCTGAGATATGATTGAATACCTCCTTTACTAAGTATCTAGTTTACTCAAAACCAAACCAAAGGAACGTAAAGCCTCATCATCAACAACAAATCTCAGTCTTTCCAAACAGCACTTCATGTATCAGCAACAATAGATGTGTAATCCCTCAGAACAGACTGTGATGTTCCAGGGAGTTCCTGCTCTCCGGTAGAGGTTGCGGCTCGTTACAGTGGACGACCCACAGCTGACAAAACATACACGTGCTTTTACTTAGTAATTCCACGTGTAGGAATATATCTTAAGTCAATAAGCAGACAAATGTACACAGCTCTGTGCACAGGGATATCCACTGCCTGGAAAGAATTTGTTTCTTCACAGATGATTGGTTCCATAAGTGATGCCCAATGTCATTCAGCTGATAGTGGACAGGTTAGAAGCCAGGCTTGTATTTAGATGGGTCCACTGTAAATTAAAATATCTCATATTAATAGTTTTGTGTATTACCTTAAAATTCTCTGCGGCAGTGGCCATGTTTCATTCCATACAACAGAAAGAATATCTGAGAAGAACTATTATGGGAAATTTTATTTCTTTATTTTTATTTATTTATTTACTTTAAAGAATAAACCAATTTTTTAATTATTTTTAACTTCAGAAATTTTATAGTTTTTTTTTTTTTTTTTTTTTTTTTGGCGGTACGCGGGCCTCTCACTGCTGTGGCCTCTCCCGTTGTGGAGCACAGGCTCCGGACGCGCAGGCTCAGCGGCCATGGCTCACGGGCCCAGCCGCTCCGCGGCATGTGGGATCCTTTCGGACCGGGGCACGAACCCGCGTCCCCTGCATCTGCAGGCAGACTCTCAACCACTGCGCCGCCAGGGAAGCCCGATAGATTTTGAGTCGTCTTTACACTCTATAAATATCCACAATTCAGTAAATTATGGACACTGGGAAGGAACATTTAAAATAAGGAGAATGAATTAATCTTTGTTTTTATACCATAAGATTGCTAAAATGGAAGTCTAACAGGAAAACAAGCTATTGCACTGGCAAAAACTTCCTTCCCCACTCCCTTTCATACGGGTCCTTTACCCCGGCATGGTCAAATAGATTTAGATACTATAATATTTTAACTGAAATGTACAGCTTACGTGTACATTTGGAGGGGAAAATAGCTTTGAGGTTAGCATTGTGGAGGCTCATAAAAAGTACCAGAGGGAGGTCTCAGAAAGGAAAATCACTGATTCAAAGTCAACCTCCTTTACCACTGAGCATATGGTCTTGGGCAAGTTGCTTATCATCTTTGAGCTATTTCCTCACCTGTAAACTGGCCCTATGCATATTACAGGTTGTTCTGAGGATCAAATGAGATTCCTTGAAAGCAATTTATAAACTAAAAATTGCTACACAAATGGAAAGTGTAATTCATCATTGTCATCAGCAGTCAGCAAAACATGAAGAGATTTTTCCACACTTACTGGTATTTTTATGTAAACCTTTAAGATAGTAAGATTTTATAAGCTAAGAAGAGTCCAAAATGGAAACCTTTGATATTACCTAATACTGTAAGTTAAAAATCATAGAACTGAGTTATTTTATATGTAGGCTAACTTTTTCAAGAAAATTTGCCTTGGTGTAATTTCTCTGGTCTCCTGTGGTTGTCACCGTTTAAATGGTTCCCTTTCCCAAATGCCATAGCTTTTGCTTAAAATTTTAAAATTGCATCATATGTTATTCACCAGCACAGAGTTTACCTAAACATGCAATTTCCATTGGCTTGAAAAACGCTGCATTGAATTTGAACAAGCCTATCAAGAAGGCGTAGATCTGCAGCCTGTCTCAGGGGATTTTATATGATTGTACTGGGTTCAGTTCTACCTTCCTTTTCTCTATTTCAGAGAGAAAATACAGTACAGCTTAACTCACAGGTTCTGTTCTTAATATAACTGTGATTGGAGAGGCAAGGCTTTAATATTTCAGTTTCTTCATTTGGAGGTGGGAAAAGGCTGCCTTCCCTTTACCATAGGAATATTTTCAGGATGAAGAAAACAATACACAGTGAAGCTCATAGATCTCAAATTTGATTGGGAACAAGTATAGACTAACATAGGCTTGTTTCTCTTGTGTGTTATAATAAATAGTGACTGTGACCCCCGTGGGTTTGTAAATACAGAACCACATATTTTATTTGCAGATTCAACTGGTCATTTTCAGCACAGACTATTGGTTTATCCTACAAATATAAATTGTATTGATATTAAAGTCATACATTATAAATAAACACATGGGGAAGTCATCTTCTCTAGTAATCAAAGAAATGTAATTTAAAGGAAGTCTGAAATATCATTTCATCCTTACTAAATTAGCAAGAAAACAAATCAACAAATTAGAAAGTCCTCAGTGAGCACATGGAATGATGGTCTTGGGGCTGTGTGTGGGTGACGTGTAGGGCTGTGAGCTGGTAGAGCATTTATCCAAACCATTTGGCAACCTCTGTCAAGAACCAAATGCTGAATGGTCTGTTCTAGAAGACTCAGAACAGTTGGGCCTTTCTCTTCAGCACGTCACTGTCCTGAGAAGGGGACTGTAGTAGGTTTTTTTTAACCTAATAGATGTATCCAATGTGTGGTTCTGGAATGGGACCTGGTGTGGACTCACCGGCTGTGAAGGACATTGAGGGGACGATTGAGAAAACTCAAATATGGAAGGAGGATTATATGATATTAAGGGTCATTATTAATTTTCTTGGCTGTGATAATGTTACTTTGGCCACATAGGAAAATGTTATTTTTCAGACTTACCTCCTGAAATATTTAGGGATGAAATTCCACGATGTCTGTGATTTACTTTAAAATCCTTGAGCATTTAAAAATGCATTAAAAAGAACCAAAAATTCTACTCTTAGGAATTTTTCCTGAGGAAATAATTTAATAGGAGAAAAAATTGATTAAAGATGTATAAAGATCATTATGCATAACAGCAAGAGTTAGAAATAACATGGACGGCCAACAGTAGAGAAAATTAGATTAATTAATTTAATTAGGGTTAACTCAATAAGCTATCAGCCAGTTATTTAAAAACAATAATTAGGAAAATGATATCAAGCTTGGAAAATTACTTATGATGCAATGCTAGCTAATTAAAAAATCAGAATATAAAATTGTAGGCCTTATTTGCACATTTGTTATACATATGAAACACTGTATTAAATTGGTGGGATTATAGGTGTTTTGTTTTCCATTTTTCCTTAATGTTATCTTTTCAACAGAAAAATTGTACATGTAAAAAAGTAAGAATAGAAAGGAGAGCTGAAGTTGGAGGTTTTATAGATTCACCACCTTGAAGAGCAACTACAACGACTCAGATGTCTGGTCCTTTTTTCTTTAGGACATTTGGGAGCACCTGGAGAGCAGGGCTTGCCCGGTGTTCAAGGACCTGGAGGACCACCCGGAAGGCCAGGACCGCCTGGCTCCTCTGGACCAGCGGGGTGTCCAGGTACCTCGAAAGGAGTCTGGAGAGTTCCCGGGCACTCATCTATCTCTTGGTGTAGGGGAAGAAGCTGGCTCTGCCTTTTCCCCAACCTGTGACTTTGGACAAGTCACTTAAATGTACTATTCCTCACCTGTAAATTGGAGATAGACCAACATCACTGAGTTGGTCTGGGAGTAAACGAAGACAGCGCCTGTCACGCACCTAGGAAGATACCAGGCACAAAGCGATGGTCTGACAGAGGAAAGCTCCTTTCCAACCTTCCCTCATGCACCTACCATTCAGGAGGCTGGTTTCCTATTCTCCTTTAGACTTAAGCCAAACAGCACACATTCAACACAACATTTTAACGGCTCCTCCTCTTGCCAATTCAGAATCAAGTGAGCATTTCAAATCATAATTGGCAACTTTAATCACTCAAGTGTATTTTCTCCTCTTGAGATTAAGTTAGGAGGTCTAGAAAGAAAAAGTAATAAAACAGTATCCCAGTTACCCATAGATTAAGAATATAGATGACCTTCCCATTTCACGAAACTCATATCGTCTGGGTGTCTGCAAAACCTCCCTGTCGTCCTCAGGTAATCCAGGGCTGCCTGGGCTGCAGGGACATCCAGGAGAAATGGGGGATCCTGGGCCAAGAGGCCTCGTGGGGGATCCAGGGGCACCAGGTCTTCCGGGAATAAAAGGTAAGTCGAAAGGAGGCCCGACGCATCAGAAAGCTCCCCCCGGTGATGCTCCCACAAGTTCACAGTGCCTTTCTAGCACCCTAATGACATGCTCTGGGGCCTGGCTCTCTCCAAGGATGCCTGTTGGCGCCTCCTGTTCTTTCTTACTTGGGCGGCGCTTGCCTGGTCTCTGGACCCGCTCTACCAAAATGATGCTGCTGCCCCCTCATTTTTTTTTAACATCTTTATTGGAGTATAATTGCTTTACAATGGTGTGTTAGTTTCTGCTGTATAACAAAGTGAATCAGCTATACATATACGTATATCCCCATATCTCCTCCCTCTTGTGTCTCCCTCCCACCCTCCTTATCCCACCCTCTACGTGGACACAAAGCACCGAGCTGATCTCGCTGTGCTGTGCAGCTGCATTTCCCCTATTGTTTCCCATGATGTTCCGGCCTTTTTATTTATTCTTTCCCCAGATAGTCAAGCTCCTGTTATGTCCTAGATTCTAGGACACAATTAATTGTGTGATACTAGGCACACAATTTTGAAGAAAATAGACATGGTTCCTGCCTTCACAGAGCTCACAGTTTAGTAGGGGAGACAGATATTAAATGTATTTTTGTCAGTTGTGCAAAGGAAAAGGAAAAGAGTAAGATGCTATGGAGAAAGAGGAATTAATATTTATTATCTTTGTTTGATAGAGAAACATTTTTTTCCTCGTTAAGTTTTTTCTCTTTAGAAGTACAGTAGACTGGTAATAACATAGGTCTGGTGGGATAGAATAGAATAGAATAGAATAATTGGTTATTAACAAATATTCATGCCCCTCCATACAGCCCTGGTACTTATTCCTTTTCAGTCCATTTCTTTCATTTTAGATTTCTTTTTTCCCATGGGTACCTTGTGTATACCTCTAGCATGACACTTACGTTGTATCGTGTTTGTTTGTTTAAAGGTCTTTTAAAAAGCAAGAATCATTTTTTTAAATTGAAGTATAGTTGATTTACAATGTTGTGTTAGTTTCAGGTGTACAGCAAAGTGATTCAGTTATACATACATATTTTTTTTTCAGATTCTTTTCCCTTATAGGTTATTTAAAAATATTGATTTTAGTTTCCTGTTCTATATAGCAGGTCCTTGTTGGTTATCCATTTTATGTAGTAGTGTTAATGTTAATTAACATTAGTGTGTATATGTTAATCCCAAACTCCTAATTTATCCCTACACCCCTTCCCCCTTTGGTAACCATAAGTTTGTTTTCTATGTCTGTGTGTCTATTTCTATTTTGAATATAAGTTCATTTGTATCGTTTTTTTTTTTTTAGATTCCACATATAAGCAACAGCATATCATATTTGTCTTTCATTGTCTGGCTTGCTTCACTTAGTATGATAATCTCTAGGTCCATCCTTGTTGCTGCAAATGGCATTATTTCATTCTTTTTTATGGCTGAGTAATATTCCTCTGTGTATATGTTACCACATCTTCCTTATCCATTCATCTGTCAGTGGACATTTGGGTTGCTTCCATGTCTTGGCTATTGTAAATAGTGCTGCAATGAATGTTGGGGTGCATGTATCTTTTTCGAATTATGGTGTTCTCTGGATATATGCCCAGGAGTGGGATTACAGGATCATATGGTAGCTCTATTTTTAGTTTTAAGAACTATTTTTTGTATCCTTGGAACCAGTATATTCCTAGTAAGTCTGTTGGTTGGTTATTGTAAGTATTTATTTACTTATAGAAATAAATAAAAATTTAAATATATTAATAAATTTAAAAAAATTTATAAATTTACTTTTATAAATAAATACAATTAATTAATTAATGGAAAAATAGAGAATGAACAACTGAACAAGTAGCTATGAGGTTGAGAGTCTGTCCTCACTTCGATCAATAGTTGAAGGGTCCAGCCTTACTTGGTAGGTTTCTATAACTGAGACCCCTCTCTCTCCTTCCTCCTTTTTCCTCCCACTTACCTTCTGCTCGTTGGCCCATACATACACTAAATTTTGGTCAAATAAAAAGTACTTCCTCTCAGAAGAATTGGAAATCCCTTCTTTTGGGCTTAGTCAGTCTATTGTTTTGCAAATCCAAGTAATGTTTCTCCACGCTCTCACCTCTTCACTCATCAGGTAGATTTCAAATAACTCCAGTTGTCCAGCAAGTAGTGGTGTGGTGGTAAGTATTACCTGGTGCCTCTGTACAGAGGGAAGCCGTTTAGCTTGAAGAGTTGGTATACTTACGAATTTCTACGCAGCCAAATAAGCAGACAGGAAAAGCTCCCACCACAAGATACCTTTGTACTGTCCCCCTTCCTCTTCACTGGCATTTTTAGTAATGTGAAGTATAGTGATTGGTGATAAATTTAGCGTTCCAAGCAAAATAATTTTGTATTTTTAAGAGTTTCACTGGTTCTTGTGGCTGTTTCCTGTCTCTGGCAATCCCTATAGCCCTGGCGGGATATTCTTTGATGCTCTTTTGAGTGTCTGGAGGACAAAATTGATAAAGAACCAAAAGAAAACGTTTTCCATTACTTCTGCTGCATCTCCACTTCTTCCTACCCTCCTAGTTTAGTGAAATGGCAGGGATTTTCAAGTGTCCGGGTGCCATTTTATGCACTCAGTTTGACTAAAATGACAAGGTTCATGTCGCTATGGTTGATTCTTCCTTCCCTTGAATTAGTTCACATTTATCACATAACTTCAGTATATGTTATTAAAAAACTAATAGCTAATGAATTTGACCGAACAACAAAATTACCTCCAATTACATCATAATTCGATGCTATGAAATAATAAGTTTGTTAAGAAGAGAAGGTGAGAAAATGAATATATCAACCCACATATTCATACCAGTGCACAGACGGTTGCTGCAGTGATGCTTCCTGACCATGCAGGGACACTGTTTCCCTGCAAACAGCCCAGTGAACAGCACAGTCTTTAAAAAAAACCCCACGAAACAGTGAAATACATTCCTAGGAATGAAAACGTCTCCAATATAAATCCATTGTTGCAGTTTATCATGCTGATAGAAAAATGAACCACACTCGGGCAGAAACGCTTTGAACTGAGAAGCTAAATATTTGAAGTATGTTCTAAATAAGTCAAGGGGACTGATTATCTTGTTTGAACAAACCAGCTGCTGAACTCAAAGTTGTTTGCTCCACTGGAACGAGCCATATGGACTCTTGAGTCTTGCTTGTGTTCAATCAGATTTAAACTTTAACTTCAACATATGTAAAAATGGCTTGATGCCTAGACTTAAATTTTCCAGTACCTATGCCTCTAAAAGGAAGGTGCTCGATTTCCTAGTTAGGCATTCATATAAGAATGTAATAATGGAGGGCTTCCCTGGTGGCGCAGTGGTTAAGAATCTACCTGCCAATGCAGGGGACACGGGTTCGAGCCCTGGTCCGGGAAGATCCCACATGCCACGGAGCAACTAAGCCCGTGTGCCACAACTACTGAGCCTGTGCTCTAGAGCCCGCGAGCCACAACTACTGAGCCTACGTGCCACAATTACTGAAGCCCGCACGCCTAGAGCCCATGCTCCGCAGCAATAGAAGCTACCTCAGTGAGAAGCCTGCGCACCACAACGAAGAGTAGCCCCCGCTCACCACAACTAGAGAAAGCCTGTGCACAGGAACAAAGACCCAACGCAGCCAAAAATAAATAAATAAATTTATTTAAAAAAAAAAGAATGTAATAATGGAAACCTAGAATGATAAGCTTTAGCATGAGAATGTGTAAAGAATGTGGACTGGGTTATTTTGGTGGGTGACAGGTAAACTATTTCATAAGAAAAAAAGCACCTAGAAATGTCTTTTGTCAGCATAGAAATGCGGGGCACCTTACAGCTGTGAAAACCACAGAAATATCCTCCCTCCTTTTATGCAGCTAGTGTCCTCCCTCTCCCGCCTCCACAGCACTTACCACTCTTGAGGTAATTGCCTGTTCGTTCTGTCAAGTCAGGGATTGTTTCTCTCTTGCTCTCATTGTCTGGTCAGCTCCTGTCACTAAGTGCATTTGGGGACTGAAACTTCGCTGTTAGGGCACCATGTCTTAGGCTCTTGTGTGTCCCCTTGGTAGGCACTCGTGTATTTTCTGAATCAAAAAAGAATTCAATCAATTATTTCAGAATCTGTTTTGATACGTTTTCCACTTCGTTCAACCTTTACCTGTAGTCACAAAGAAAGGTCTCTCCCTTCGGCTTTCAAGTTAGGGTGACCAGCTGTCCCGTTTTGCCTGGGACGGAGGGGGTGCTCAGGACACAGAACTTCCAGTGCTAGAACTATAAGAAAGTCGCCGGCAGTCAGGGACGAGTTGGTCACACTAGTAAAAGTGTACACCTGTTAAAGGCCCCTGGGGATAGAGTAGCATTTTCAGGCTTTAGAACAAAAGAAAACCTCAGAGAGGGACTCCAGTCACGAAGAGTCACCTGGCTCACATAGATAGAAGCTGGTATTATGATTATGGCTGGGGTGGGAGAGTAGATTCTCTGACTAGAGGGGGGGCACCCTGGCCTGTGAGTGCAGCAAGATGAGGCCTTAAATGATGGTTGTTAAGCCCGAGGATGACCAGAGAGGTGAACAGAAAATGCTCGTTGCCAAGGAATGTGCTTTGTGAGACTAATTGCCTCTCCTCTGCCTGGTATATATTTTATGCATGAACAACTTTTTGATTTAGAGATGGGATGGATAAAAAAGCTTTCAGTAAAAAGGAAAAATTGCCCTGAAAACCCTACCCAGATGTAGCTGCATTCAATTTAGAAAGGTAACATTGCGTCAGATAAGGGTCAGCCAGTTCAACGATGGCGAGAGGCTGAGGCTGTGACAGTGCAGGACCTGGATGTGTTGATGTGACAACGGAGAGTTGGCAGGAGCTGAGACGTCCCACCCCCAGCCAAGTCCCCAAGCCATCAATCTTGGTGGCTTAAGCTGGAGATCAAAACACAGTGAAATAGCAGAGGAGTCTCAGAAAATGTCTTATCATTTCAGATAGATGGCAATAAGTATCCAGATTTGGCAGTTGAAGGTCTGTGTGTTCTTTTGGTGCAAACTTGAAACATTTGCTCATAAATAGGAAAGAGAATTGGAGAATAAGCTCAGCCAGAACTGATAAAAGTGGTTAGGAAATAAGAGCTTTAGGGAAAAAAAGGGTGCGTTCCCCCACTCTGCTTTTTTTTTTTTTTTTTTGGTGCAAGACAATATGGCTTATTCCCACCAATCTAACGTTTAGATTTAAAAAATAGAATAACTCTGTTTCTAGTACTGATAAAAAATAAAATGGAACCAACTAACTGTTCCATCGTCCAGTAAGAAGTCTACAGAAGACTTGCTTTAATGAAGAGATAATAATTAGCACTTGAATTCTTTATATGCAAATGGATAGCACTAACTTCCTCAAATCTTACTCATCCGATAAATCTATCAATGAAAGATATGACATGCAAATAGAGATTGGAATCCACCCTTCTTTATAGCTTCCTCTCCACCTGTTCAATCCCTCACCCTCCCTGTTCCACACTTGGTCATTCACTCATTCATTCGACAAACATTTATTGAGCACCTACTGTGTGTCAGGAGATATGCTAAGTGGCGGGATAGAACAACTAATAAGACCTGATCTCACACTCAGTTAATTCATCCAAAGTAAACCAGCCACCGCAGACAGGATTGTTGTACAGAGTAGGATGGGCCTGGCAGAAGGGCATTGAGGGAGCTCTACACAGGTGTCATGGGGGTAGATGAGGGGTACTTCTCTGTGTTCGCCATAAGCTGAGGGTGTGATTATCACAAATTCGAGGGCTGGGACCCTTAACTGAATGAATGGCTGGCTGTGTTCTGAGGGGCTTTTAGCCTCAGATGAGAAAGAAAAGTTTCTGGTTGGAAGATCCATTAATGAAATAGGAAGGTTACCAGGCTTGGCCAGGGGCTGAGGAGAAGATTCTTTCTCCCCCATCAATCAGTGGGACGTGGGTGCAGCACTTGGCAGAAGCGCAGCAGCTGGGAGATGTTCTGTGTCTGTTAGTTATCTGCCTCTTCCCCCCACCCTTCCCTTTACTTGCTTCCTACAAATCTATATATTTATATATGGCAAATATATATAACGTATTATGTATATGCTATATGTATTATCATATAAATATAGATACAAATACCTATATATTTATCAATCTATAGATTTATAGGTGTTCGGCTTTCAGTGACAACTTATGTAAAGTCAGATTAGTAGATGGCTCCTTAGAGAACTCTATTGACACCTGACAGAAGGTTCTGGAAGAAGATGCAGGCATCAGCGAGATCCTGTCTAATTACAGAGAATGGAGTTTGCATGATCATCGTGAAATACACTTACTAGTTGCGAAGAGGCATCAGAGTGGTTCTCTTTGGAAGAAGGGGTGGCAGAGGAACAGCTGTAGCCACACCTGACCTGCAGGCCTGTTCTTTCTGAGTCACACAGGGCTCAAAAAATCAGTAGGGTGTGTATTCCCCAGGGTGCCACCGTCCCCACCTGTCCTTAACTGTCTTACTACCTTTATCCAGATAGATTCTGAAGAAACTAGGATCTGCAGACCGTGGAGTGTGGGAAGATCCTGGGCCTGGGAGGAAGGAGGAAGGAAGAGGGTGTTTGCTCCCAGCCAATCCCTTTCCTTGTCTAGGATCTTTTTGTGTGTGTGTGTGTGTGTGGTACGCGGGCCTCTCCCTGTTGTGGCCTCTCCCGTTGCGGAGTACAGGCTCCGGACGCGCAGGCTCAGTGGCCATGGCTCACGGGCCCAGCCGCTCCGCGGCATGTGGGATCCTCCCGGACCGGGGCACGATCCCGTGTCCCCTGCATCGGCAGGCGGACTCTCAACCACTGCGCCACCAGGGAAGCCCTAGGATCATTTTATTGTTGTAAAATTGGAGGTCATTTCCTATACCAAGATTCAGTAATTCTAGAGTCTATCTGATTAGAAAGAGAGAGAAAGAAAGAGAGAGCGAGAGGTTCATGATACGGTCATAAACCAACAGCACTGTGTTAAAACCAAAGCAAGTTATGTGATAGGATATATGCCCGGCTGAGGGATGGCGTGGGAGTTTGGAGTTTGGGGTGAGCAGATGTAAGCTATTATATAGAGAATGGATAAACCACAAGGTCCTACTGTATAGCACAGGGAACTCTACTCAACATCCTCTGATAAACCAGAATGGAAAAGAATATAAAAAAGAATATATATATATAAAAAGTAGATATGTGTTAAGCCGTCTTAACAGAAAACATCCATCAAATGAACGTATTTAGTGATGACCACTGGCATGGATTCTGCTTTGATAGTGATGTTCGGAAGGTGAGGTCTCCTGGTTCCTGCCTGGAGAATCTGTGGGTCCCCGTCAGCTAACCCTCCCCTGGACTGTGCCTGCAAAGTACAGCCAGAGGATGTACCTTGTGTACTTTGTGTCATAGACCTGTGATATGTTTCAGGTCCCTCCGGGTCGCCCGGCCTGAACGGCTTGCACGGTTTAAAGGGTCAGAAGGGCAGCAAAGGCGCTTCAGGTAAGAGAAAACCCTTTGCAAGAGGCTGAACAGCAGGCAGGGGACCACGAGAGTCCGCTGGTATTTCCTCCCTTCACAAAATTCGGATGCGAAACTAGGACAGTGGTTTAGCTCAGATTCACAATGTTGGAACTGTTTTTAGTGCTGGTGATGACATATAAGAAAGACACTTGAGAAAACCCAATTTAAGCAGGAATGGTTGGTTAACAGTGCCTTTTGTTGATACTGCTTGTGACTGTCTATTAAAAATACTCTGAATAATCGCTTAGGTGGAGCTAGCTTCCAAAATGTTACGAACAACCAATAAATAGTCGGAATTGGGGGGTATTGTTTTGTTTTATGTATAGTCGTGCCAAGTACAACCACGTGGGTCTAATTAGTACTTCTAGCATCCTTCAGTAGCCTGCTGCTAAAACAAATTACCTGAACAAATTGCTGTTATTTTTGATACCACAAATAGGCTAATCATCAAGATCTTAGCTTGTTCCATTATTTGGATAGAATGCACATCGGTTGCATTAGTTTCTCAGGAAAAGAGCTCGCAATCAGACAAGGTAGCTGGAATCAGACATGCAGATTTGGGGGGCTGTTGGAAAAGGATCAGATTGCCGTGCTGCGTGGTTTGAATCTGTTGTTGAGGAGGGACAAAAGCTTGATACGGTTTGGAAGGTCAAGAAGTAATTTACCTCACTTAGGATTCAGTTAGCAGCTCTTCCAAATAGTCTGGTAAAACGTGTGGCCTCTCCAAGAAACCAGTGAAGTTCTGCCTTGTCAGCGTGAAACTGCACATTCCTTCTCTTTATTTGCCGGTTTCCACCTTAAATTTCAAGCCAGTTTATTGACAGTCACTCATCTCATCGTCGGATCTCATTCGTTTCACTCTTTCCACTGTAGAGGTTGAAGGGTCAGTATTGTCAGTAAGCTGTTGTGTTTTTAAATCTGGGAAATAACCATAAAATAAATCAAAGCTATGCTGGACAAGTGTGACGGGTCATAAGACAGGAGACGCGACCCAGGAAGGGTGTGCGGCCATCTGGGTCACCGTTACAGCCAGTGTTGAGCCTCAGCAGGGCCGGCAGCATCCCTGTCACATGACTATTTAGAAGCAGTTCCTTTCCAGGCCCCACAGCGGGGACACACCAGGAGAAGACGCAGTGCTAATGCTGTTTTCCTCGTTAAGGTTCCCATAAAATGGGCCCACCTGGTCCAGTGGGAATGCCCGGGCCAAAAGGCGAGACAGGAGACCCCGGGAGCCCAGGAATTTCTCCTCCAGGACTTTTCGGAGACAAAGGTCCCCCAGGTACCCCAGGTAAGAAGCAGCATGCTTTTCCCTTCTCTCAGTAACTAAATCCAAGCCTTCCAAATGTAATGAGACTAACAACTGAACATGTCCCTTCTCAGGGAGACCTGGACCGCCTGGTCCTGATGGTGCCCCAGGAAGAGCTCTTAAGGGTGACATTCCGGACCCGGGTCTGCCTGGAGATCAGGGACCTCCTGGCCCCAATGGTCCAAGAGGTATGAGAAGAATCATGGCAAAGGATGGTGATGCCCCTTTCCTTAGATGCTGCCAGCTCTGTAAGGATGGAGGAGCAGAGAGTGGCCGAGTAGAAACCCCTTAGCAGCCCCATCGATTTGGCAGATGGAAACGGGGGGAGTGTGGGCAGTGGCGGGCTCCCAGGACCGGTGCTTAGGCCCCTCACACTTCTGTTTCAACTCCATCGGACCACCTCTGACTCAGAGCAAGCCTTTCCCATTGTCGGCTCGATGCTGAGCGTGAGGGTGCAGGAGTGACAAGCAGGAGGCCATCACGTGGGTCTCAGCGTCCGCACAGAGAGCACTGCTTCTGGCCCAGGGTGACAGGACCCAGGCCTGACTCACACACAGGAACAGTCTCCTCATGTGCTGCTAACATTACGTGTTTTTCCTCGCGTCACTTCACTGGGACAGACTCTAGCCAGTCAATATTTAACAAAGTAAGACTGGACCAGAGATGGTCAGGGGGTTGGAAAAAGAGTGTGGCTCAGTGCAATTTTTTGCCAACTGGCAGGCGATCACATTCCTGCTAGCTCACAGAACTCTTCCAGAGAGACAGAAACCTTAAAATCTTCAGCATTTTAGTAAGGGTAGGATAAATATATAGTTCTCTCTTACACTGAGAAAAACAAAAATGCTCAAAAATGTGCTGAGAAGTTTAGAAGCTAAGTAGGAATTGAATTGGGGCTCAATTCCCATGTGTAGACTCTGGTTTTCAAATAGGATTTTAAATTTAATTGAGCGGATATTCCTTTTTCATCAGCCAGATTTTCTTAAAAGCCTATTATCTCTCTCTCTGTCCACCCATCCATCTACCCATACATTCATCTACCCATCTATCCATTTACCCATCCGTCCATCCATCCATCCATCATCCATCCATCCATCGTGTGAAAGCAGCAGGATGGCAATGCAAGACAAAATCATAAACTGATACTGCCAAAAGGAGTGGCTCTGAAAGGAAGGGAGGCTTTGCTTAGCTCATTTTGTTTAACAGTTACTAACAGACTATTCACACCATTTCTCAACTTGGGCTCCAGTATTAGACATACTGTTTCACCTCTGATACTACTGACTTAGTTATTCTAATTCCTTGCATCCCTTGCTTGTAAGCCATTAAATTCCTTTCCTTAAGAAGCTCGCAGGCAGCCAGCATGCACATTTGACTGAAAGAATCTTTTTGCCTACTCTCTGTGGTCAGGAATACCCGGGCCTCCAGGGCCCCCTGGGAGGGTTGAACTTCTGAAAGGTGAACCAGGTGACTGTGGTCTGCCGGGGCCTCCAGGTCCCCCAGGCCCACCAGGCCCTCCAGGACGCAAAGGCTTCCCAGGATGTGATGGAAAAGACGGCCAGAAAGGTATGAATGCAAGCGGTTCTTTAAGTAGTACTGGATGACTTTCATTATTTAGCCCTTAAGGGTCTGGGGTGTGCACCACTATGAGGTATTTCTCATTTCCTGTGGAAATAGTGACTACATTTCCAAAATGTCCTGACTTTCCCAGAGTCCTAAAATTTGGGTAATAGTTGGACAAGTAAGAAGAAGAAACACAAGTTCATCTTTAGCCCCAATAACATACTTGATAATCTTCTAGACAAGAGCTAAACAATAGAAATGTAATGCAAGCTACGTATGTAATTAAAAGATATAGTAGCCACATTTTCAAAGTAAAAAGAAACAAAAGAAATTTTCATACTTTATTTTATTTAACATAATATATTCAAATATTATTTTAACATAAAATGGATATGCGTTCTCAAAGGGATAATTAGGTCTGGCTGTACAAACCTGGTTCTTGTCCCAAATAAGACACTCCTTTCTGCTGCTGAAATCTGGTGTGTATTTTACACTGACGGCACAACACAGCTTGGACTTGCCAGTTTCAAGTGTTCAGTAGCCGCATGTGGTTAGTGGCTTCTGTATTGGACAGTTCAGTTTTAGACTGCTGACTTTGTGTTTTTATAATCACAAAAGAGTCTCCATTACTGAATTCCCCCAGTATTTAAGGCTAAAATATTTATTTTAACTAATTTTTACCTAACTGCTAATGTTTGGGGACCTTAGTTTTTGGTTACGAGAATTTTAGAGAATTATGAGGTTCATAGGACATTTTGTTGAGAAGAGACCAATAAAGCTTATCCATGTTACCTCCCTTATGTCATAAATAAGGAAGCTTGATACCAGAGAAGCAAATGTTGGGCTTCCCTGGTGGCGCGGTGGTTGAGAGTCCGCCTGCCGAGGCAGGGGACACGGGTTCGAGCCCCGGTCTGGGAAGATCCCACATGCCGCGGAGCGGCTGGACCCGTGAGCCATGGCCGCTGAGCCTGCGCGTCCGGAGCCTGTGCTCCGCAGCGGGAGAGGCCACAACAGTGGGAGGCCCGCGTACCGCAAAAAAAAAAAAAAGCAAGTGGACTTGGGTTGGGATTCCAGGGAGGGCTTCCCTGGCGTGATCTGCACGCTACAGAATGAGGAGCACTTGCTGGACGGGGGGAAAGGAACAGTATGTGCGAGGCACTGAGTGGCTGGTGTGGCTGAAACTGAGAGAGTGAGGAAGAGGGGGTGGGAACTCAGGGTCGGTGGTCTCCAGACAGTGGAGCATCTTTCCTTATTTTTCCTTTCTGTCGCGGTCCTTTGACTGTCTCCAGAGAAAGTTGAAGATGACTGGGCTCTTCATTCTAATTTAGTTTTGTCTCAGTCATGGAACAATATTCCTTAGTCCGGTTGATGGATAGTTATGTTTCCTTCAGACAGAGGCAGCTCTTCTCCACCTCGCAGAAGAAGCTGGCTTTGCCCTGCATTTTGCTGGAGTGAACCTCTGAATTCAGCCCATTGAGCTGTCATTATCTTTATATTGCTTCCTTCTAGTGCCCTCCTTTTCATGTGTTTGTTTTAGGACCAATGGGATTCCCGGGGCTGCAGGGGCCACCTGGAACTCCTGGGCCACCTGGAGAGAAGGGTTTACCTGGACCTCCAGGCAGACAGGGGCCCTTGGGTCCTCCAGGTAAGCTTCTAATGCCTAGTCATCTCCACCCAGCAACCTCCATACAGTGTTTTGTTGAAATATTTACGATGAGGGTCATCTTTCAGAAGGTAATTATCCTGAAATTACCAGTAAATTCTAATAAGTTAAGCTTTTTTTGATAAAGATTATGTTTATCTCAGGCTGCACTACAAAGTCTCAGGTTTGTTAAACTTATTTATTATCAAAGCAAGTAAGTTTGAAAGTTAGGAGTTGATTTTACATGTACTATTTCTAAGGTAAATATCCATAAATCTGTGTTCCCTCACACAGGAGGCAAAGACTGATTTGATTATCGTATGTGAAGACTGTATAGTCAATTCCTGCCCCCAAATTCCCTCCTATCGATTCTCCTAGATGTTTTATTAAACTTTTCCTGTAAAGTACATTAGTTGCTATGAAGATGAAAGGCTATTCGATGTAAGCTCTGTAGACAACAGGTTTTCATCAGAGAGTCAAAATAAGCAACGAAAAGGTTGGAAGGGCAAACAGACGTGTATTTGAGATTGGCAGAAGTAATACCTTTGAAGATCCTAAATCAATACTATGACAGTATGGTGTCAGTTCAGAATATCTTGCAGTCTCGTAAATGAGCACTCTAGTCCAAAGAATGAGTACACTGCCCTGCTTTATGATGGATCACAGAACAGCATGATAAAGAACTTATACTATGATTCATCTCTTATTTCCTTTCTGTGCATAATCTACAAAACTTGGCAAATTAATATGGAATTTTCAGAAGCCTTCGAATGGACGGAATTTCTACATACATTAAATGGGGGCATATTTGCCGTAAGAATTCAACTCGAATTTTATATTGTGCAAGGGAGTTTCACTTCAGGACTTTCTAGATATGAAAACTCCATTAATCATAGATGTTCTTGTCAGTAACATTGATGTGGACTTTTTATGTAAATAAGATGCTGTCCTTCTACTTGTCATTTCACTTTTGTCCTAATTCACACTTTTATAATCTCTTTCTGCCATATGAAAATCGTTGTGTGGCCTCATTGTGGCTTTGGATCTCTCCAGGTTCCAGAGGTAAGCATTGCTATAAGATGAATCATTTCCTCTAAATCTCATTTAAAGTCATTTCCGTACTTGCCTTTTTCACTGTATGTGTGAGTGCAACTCGTTGCATTTGTTTAGATGGGGTGCTGTAATTATATTAGGTTTTAATGCCTTTGCTTCCTCGTTACAGATATGGTAACCCCATATTAGAGTGCCCCAATGCTGAGCCTCAT
Organism: Globicephala melas; assembly: GCF_963455315.2. Classification (NCBI taxonomy): domain Eukaryota; kingdom Metazoa; phylum Chordata; class Mammalia; order Artiodactyla; family Delphinidae; genus Globicephala; species Globicephala melas. The sequence continues at coordinate 11,579,031 of NC_083320.1, forward strand.
TACAGGTTGTCAAGGCGGCGTAGAGACTCAGCTTATAGAATTTCAATTCAGGCACAGAGTATGAGTGCTTTCTCTGTGAAAGTCTACAGTACATACCAACGCAGGTTTCCTTTCTAAATTCTACAATATAAATACAGAGAACGTCCCTAAAATAAGTAGCATCAACAACATGAAAAGCTGGGTCCTTACTACCCAGTAAGGGGCTGTGCCGAGCCTTTCCCATCACACCCAAAGTCCACTGTCAAGGAGCAAGTTTCTTTGTGTGTTAAAATGAAAATGCCATTATTCTTTTCAACTAAGTGTTCACTCAATCCTCCACAATGCGAAAGCAACATACGATTTTGTATCTGGCATTTTTAAAGAGAATAAAAAGAGTTTCTCAAAAGAAGAAAAGAAAAATCGTGAAAGTGTGCATTTCTTCTTTCCAGGCGTCTGTTATTAACCCTAAGGAACGTTGCCCTGAATACAGACACCATTTATTATTTTTAGGGCCCTTACAAGAGATACCTCGGCCCCTTTCTTTCAGCTTCTGGTTTGTCAGAAAGTAAAGAAATGCAAAATCAGAAGTTTAAGAAATCCTGCTATTTTAAATGTTTATATTTTTAAATTACTATTGTATATTTAATGAGTTTCACTTCAGTCCTTTTAGTGTCTCTCTGACTGTATATATAAACTCACTGGAATATAACATCAACATCCTAAATGTGACGTACCAGCCAAATGCCCGCCCATCCTCCACTAACCTGCTTCCTCCCCTCTACCCTCACTGGTGAATTCCCACCATAATGCACCAGATTATCCAGGGAAAGTAGGAAATACCTACATGCATCTCTCTCAAGTCCCTCAGAGCGAAAAAGCCAAGTTTTACATTAAACTGTATGTACTGTAAAAAGGTCTCTAACTTGGTGTCACTTGTGCTTTCACACCATATTTTCGAGGAGGTTAAATTCCAAACAGCTTATAGGGTTCTAGTTCATTTTTCCACAGGCAGAGTAAGTACCGTGTAGACTACATTGTCACTGTGGCCAGGTTTTCTAGGATTTTCTCACTGCTTTATCACTGTCCTTAAAATTATTTTGCACATTTGTATGAATTTTAAGAAAACCATAAGTAATCAATGATGTGTTTTACAATATGTTGCATTTCTTAGAATTCACCACGTAGGTGTTCAGAGTTCTCAGGGAAGGCATTAGGGGGTGCGGGTGAAGAGGGCAGTTTTGGAGCAAGGATGTCTTGGAGTTTTATCTAGACTGTGCCACGTAGTAGCTTCGTGACCTTAGGTATGTTGCTTATTTACCTGAGCCTGACTTTTCTTCCCTGTAACCTTCTAATGACAGCAGCACACACACACAGGCTGGGTGGGAACATTCACTCATAAAGCACTTAGCACGAGGTCTGATGCGTGATCCAGTAAGTGTTAGCTGTTAGCATTGTGGCTTAGTGTCATTATTTCTTTTTCCTTGTGAATGTTTGCAGGGTGACTGAATGAAGATTTAGCAAAAAAAAACCAAAACACAGTTTTTAGAGCTGTGAATGTGCCCAAGAAGAAAAAACATATTAAACCTTTAGGGCAGTGGTTCTCTAAATGAGATTCCCCATGTCAGCACCATCAGCTTTACCTGGGCACGTGTTAGATATGTAAAATGTTGCCCCGCACCTCCAGACCTACTGACTCAGAAACTCTGGGCTCTAACAAGCCTGACAGATGATTGTGACGTGCTGACGTCAGAACTGCAGCGTTCCGGTGGTGCTTCTTAGCCCTAGCTAATATTGGAATCATCTGGGGAGTTTAAAAAATTAGTAATGCCTGGGTTCCACCCCCAGAGATTCCTTTTTAATTATCTAGATGGGTTGCTGGCAGCAGTATCTTTGAAAAGCTCTGCAGATGGGATTATTGTAAAGTCAAGCTTGAGGGCACTGCCCAGGCCACATCCTATACCAATGAGACCAGTATTTCTGGAGTGGGATCCAGAAATCTGTATTTTTATAACTCGCCTGGATAATTCCAACGTGCACTCAAGGTTGAAAGTCACTGCCTCAGTGCCTCTAGCAGTCCTGAAATTGTCCCCTTGAGTACCAGACACTCTGGAAACCCAGGTGGCTGCAGTGTAGACTGATGAATTAGGGTGATGTTAAGCTGAGTATGAGGAACACACCGGGACCTCTCCCCATGCCACCTGTGGCCAGCTCCTGGTAAGAAACGGCCCAAAGATTGCAGATCCTGTGAAGGTCACCACGTGATCGCTGTCATGGCCCATCTTCACTATTTCATACTTCTTTTGCTTTCTCTGAGATTCCCATTCCCTCACTCATTCAGGCATTCAGTCATTAACAGAAAGCATTCTAGAAGTTTTCACAGTGAACAAGACAAAGCCCCATCTTCACAGAGCTGACACTGGATGCTTGAAGATGCTCGATAACGTTTCAGCGTAGTGTCAGAAGCCCATCCAGCTCGAGACGGCAGAAGGACCTGGTTCATAAGCATTTGAATCCCTCACACAGGTGGTGGTTCTAATTGCAGGTGAACCTGGGCCCCCTGCAGACGTGGATGCTTGCCCCCGAATCCCGGGGCTTCCTGGGGTACCAGGCCCAAGAGGACCAGAAGGAACCATGGGGCTCCCCGGAATGAGAGGCCCCCCAGGACCAGGTATGAACCTCACACTGATTGTTTGTTACTGGCAGCACAGGTTGCTGAAATGAAAATCTGGGTGTTTGCTACGTAGCTTTTGGTATGGAGCCGCAACAACTAGTGGGGATGAAGCAGTGGAAACCTCCTTCCCCTTAAACATCTTCTCTGCATCTGTCCAAAGGTTTAATCATGTAGTAACGGGATCGACACATCCCTTCTATTGTGATGAGGAACGCCTACTTTAATCTTTTACTTGTGGGCAGCTTTTGGGCATAAGGTATTTCTTTTTTTTTTTTTTTTTTTTTGGCAGTACGCGGGCCTCTCACTGTTGTGGCCTCTCCCGTTGCGGAGCACAGGCTCCGGACGCGCAGGCTCAGCGGCCATGGCTCACGGGCCCAGCCGCTCCGCGGCATGGGGGATCTTCCCGGATCGGGGCACGAACCCGTGTCCCCTGCATCGGTAGGCGGACTCTCAACCACCGCGCCACCAGGGAAACCTGGGCATGAGGTTTTGAAACCTCTTAGCACCACAGAGTAGATGCTCTGTGAGTAGTCATTATTAGGTGTTGATTTGACCTTGAATTAAAAACAATTGAATTGGGACCCAGTGGAGCAGAACAGCCTACAGGAAGGGAGAAGGAGGTGTATCACTTGGAAGAGGAAAAGGGAAGAGGGGGAGGGTCACGATAAATTATGGCAAAGATCGCGTCATTCATCTAACGGATCTGAGCATTGCTCAGTCATTGTCAGGGTGGCAGGATTCTTATTTAAGTATTTAAACCAAACCATTCCTTTAAAAGGTGCCCTCCCAATGGTTTATTTTCTCTTCATATATCCCCATCTCATTGGGTAATTTACAAAGAGATTAGAGAGTTTAGGCTGGTCATCTAGAGATAACTTATCTTTTTAGACCAGTGGCAGTGCCTGTGGTTCTAGGTACCAAATTCTAGAAACAAATGTGCAAATTAGCCTAAGAGGCATGAAACCGTTCCTCTTCCTGGCTTTCCCACTGCCCAGCTGTGGCTCTGGCTCCTTTTGGTTCAGGGCCAAAGAAATTGGAAGTAAAACTGAATTTTGCACCACCTGCTTTTCCTTGTGTTTCCCCAAACTCAAGTAGCTAAGGACCCAAGAGATGTCCCGGTCCGCTGGAGTCTGTGTAGTTCTTGGGTGGCATCCCGAACAGCTCTGGAGCCTTGTTTATGTTAGTATGGGATTCTGTTGTTTGTGTTTGCTGCATTGCATCTGCGTTTGTGCAGTCAGTTAATTGAGTGTGGATGGGAGCAACTTCCTTTAACGGCCCACAGGCGCTGGGAGTTGAGAGTAGTTACTTTTTTTTTTTTGGCACTCTTTGCATGAATAAACCCTTAGTCAGTCAATAAACTCATCACTCAACCTTATTTTAAAACCAAGCTGCCTTGTTGTGTATATATCTGCAATATTGAGGGCTGGTCCCATCCCCCCTTTAAAAAATTAACTTTCAAGTAGAAGATGTGGCCTGTAATGGGTTTCTGCAAATTCATTTCAGAGAATACTTCCAGACCCCCTCTACTCTTTTTTTTTTATATTTATTTATTTTTGGCTGCGTTGGGTCTTCGTTGCTGCACGCGGGCTTTCTCTAGTTGCAGAGCGCGGGGGCTACTCTTCATTGTGGTGCGTGGGCTTCACATTGCAGTGGCTCCTCTTGTTGTGGAGCATGGGCTCTAGGCGCGCGGGCTTCAGTAGTTGTGGCACGTGGGCTCAGTATTTGTGGCTCGCAGGCTCTAGAGCGCAGGCTCAGTAGTTGTGGCGCACAGGCTTAGTTGCTCTGCGGCATGTGGGATCTTCCCAGGCCAGGGCTCGAACCATGTACCCCTGCACTGGCAGGCGGATTCTTAACCACTGCGCCACCAGGGAAGTACCCCTCTACTCTTTATAAAATGCAGTACTAGGTGTTGTGGGCAATACAGATGTGAATGAGATGTGGGTCTCACAGCCTCATGGTAGACATAGCTGGCAGATCATAAGTAATTCTAAATAATGGGAAATTATAATTCATGTTTTGAAGGAGTTTCAAGCAAAAGGCATTAGGAAAACGGGTTGGGGAGAGGTAATTCCAGCCTGGAGGATTGCGGGACTCTTAAGACCCCAGCAAGAGCTGGCATTTGAGCAGAGCTTGTAAGGAGAGATTGGACTTTGAGAAACCAGAATTGTCCAACAGGGAGATGGCAGGAGCGCAGTTGGGGCAGGTTGGCCTAATAATCCAGAAACTGAGAACCGGCTACATCTTTGCTGCTCAAAGTGTGGTCTGAGGACCAGTGGCAACTGAGGCCACCCCCCAGACCCACCTAATTAGAATCTGCATTTTAACAAGATCCCCGGAATATTTGTATATACATTCAAGTTTGAGAAACCCTAACTATATTATATGAATGCTGTCCTCAAAAGAGTCAGCTAAGGGTGATGCCTTCTTGAGTGACTCAGTCCTAGCTCTAGGTTAAAGTCACCTGGAGGGGCTTGAAAAAATATTGATGTCCAGGGCTCATCCCAGACCAGCAAAACTCAGAGGGAGACAGGGCCCGAGCATCAGTGTTTTGAGAAAGCTGCCTGGATGACTGTAGCAGGCAGCCAGGGCTGAGACCCATTGCTTCACCCCAATATCATTAGAGACCAGATAGGTAGTTGGGTTCACCTACTGTGGTGGCTTTGGAAAATAACCGAAGAAAGTGACAAAGAAAAAAATCAAATGGGCAAATTCTGCACACTTTAACTTAGTAGTTATCTTGGGCACATAAAAGATTCTCTCTGCATAGATTGTGAGCTTCTGAAAGAGGGCTGACTGTGTCTGTGGTCCAGGTGTGATCACCTGTCATCTCGAATTCCTCCTGACTTGGGGTCGGATGGGCTTATCCAGCCGCAGGTGGCCACAGAACGGCCGTCTCTGGCTTCCCGTGCCCTCTCCTTACTGACGTCACTGACCCTGCCTGCTGACAGTGGGGACACCCCGAGGCCACCGTTGTGCCACAGAATGTGATTGTTATGTTAAAAAAAAAAGTGCACAGTCCTTCCCGGCAAGCATCACCCACTTTCCCCAGCCGTCTAACAGTGTGGGCTGCACTGCTCTGTGGTCCAGCTTCCCTGGAGCTCCTTTTGGCCCTGCTGTGTACCCGCTCCCAACCCACTGCTTTCTGTGGGGCCCCCTCTTCTCTGATACAGCCCCCAACCCAGCTCCTGTTGTAAAGAACCCTCGTTGCCAGCAATGTATTCCTTGGTCCCCTCTCCCTGTCTGCTCCCACTGGCCACCCTAGATGCATTGGCCGTGCTATCCAGTTACTGAAAAGTGACAGGTATATTCTAAGGGTCTAAAGTGGCCCAGCCGTGATGGACTTGCATCATCTGTCCTTTTCTGAAGGCGATTCTTTCAGCAGGGTGTGTGGGGCTGTAAAGACCACCCCAAGGTTTGTTGTGAAGGATCAGCTGCCCCTGCAAAGTACCACCTTCGCTTAAAATGACATTGTGGTTTTCTTCCTGTTTTCCCTCAAAACCTCTTTCATTGCTAAGCTGATTTTGTATCCAAGGGCTGCCGCTGAAACCTACATAGAGAAAAACGAAGTTCTGATTCTTTGCTACCCAGTATGAGTGGGTAATGGCCACACTAAGTAAAACCTGAGTCTGTTAAGAGCTCTCGATCACAGAAGGTCTAATGCTTCTCTACTCACACATCTCTTTTTTTTTTTTGCGGTACGCGGGCCTCTCACTGCTGTGGCCTCTCCCGCTGTGGAGCACAGGCTCAGGATGTGCAGGCTCAGCGGCCATGGCTCACGGACCCAGCCGCTCTGCGGCATGTGGGATCTTCCCGGACCGGGGCATGAACCCGCGTCCCCTGCATCGGCAGGCGGACTCTGAACCACTGCACCACCAGGGAAGCCCCACACATCTCTTTGATCTACAACTTTTCCTTCCTGGGTGGCCCTCAAAGGCTGAGACTTCCTGTGATGAATGCAAAAGTGGTTTCCATTCTGGTTTGAACGGTCACTGCCTAATGGACTTCCCAACATCCTGTTGGGAGCGTTTATCTTCTAGTCAACACGTGACTCTCTCAGAGGAGGGACTCCATCCAACATTGCTGGGCTTTTAGACGTAGGTCTGTTCTGTAAAACAAGTTCCAAGTAGAAAGCTCTGGGTACACAACTCGAGTTAACAAAAGCCTTCCTTCCTGACTCTCAGAAACGTCATCTGCTGACAATTTCCCTTTGTCTTCCCCTAAAGGGAGCAAAGCCTCTATTGTAACATCTGGCAGGGAACTCTTTTCCAGACGGGGCGGTGAGCTCGTCGCATGTCCATACTTGGGAAGGAATGTCTGCTGCCTTGTCTGTGATACGCCCATTGCTTCACCGTCTCATTAGCCCTGGGCAGCCCTTTCCAGGATCGCACAGTAGCCACGTGTTGGAATCACCTCGTTGGGTGGGAGAGAAAAGAGTGCTCTGAGCTCACCATGCGGGCTTAGGTTCCTTCCGAGATAACGGATATTCTCTTCGAAGCTGGTGGAAAGAGATGCACCAACTCGCGTACCGCAGTGCCATCCAGGAAGAGGCTTCTGCCCAGTTAGACAGGGGAGGGCGTCCCTCCCCTCCATGGGGAGGAGAGGTTTCCTTTCTCACTTACTGAATGGTGACCATGTAAGAACGTAGTCCAGGCACTGCAGGACGTTCCAAGAGAATTTATGATCCAAGAGGAGACAGAGTGACATCACAGCACCCCGAAAGCCAGGACTGCCCCCGACGCCCACGCTGAACGTAGTGCGACCAGCGTCGGGTGTAGGGGTGGTGGTGGCTGCTGGATGTGGGATGAAAAGAGGAGGTTTGTGGGGGCCACTCTGGCAGGCGATTTTAGGACAAAATGTAAAGGCAGTGACGTTTGGGGGGCATGTACTTCAGATGGCTTTAAGGGTGCCTGTGTGAGAGCGGAGTCGAGTGAGATGTCTGGTCCCCTGAGTACGGCAGGCCCTATGCCACATCCTCAGGTGGCCCCCGCTGCCTTGAAGAACACGTCCCGGCGTGGAAAAGAGGGGCAGCTACTGAAGTGAGCCCTCTTGGACTTAATGGTTGGTTTTAGGCTAATTTGTGGCAGAGAGAGGAATTGGACAGAGAAGACTGATCGAGAAAGGGAGAGAGGGAGAGAGAATAGAGGTAGAGAACAGAAACCTCGAGGGACTCGTGATTCAGGTAATTAGGGGAAGGGCTGCAAAGTCCCCCACAGGCAGGGACCAAATCTGCTACCCAGACCAAAGGAGATCGTGGCTAATGAACTTATGTCGTGGGCCAAAAGGAGCCAAACACTTAAAGAACCGCTCGAGTCTCAGTGTGACGGCTGGCCGCCGAGGCTCCAGGGAACACGCCTGAGCCCTGGTCACCAAGCAGGGTCTGGAGATGGATGGTGCAGCCTCTGCCCTCGGCCTGCCAGGCCTGTTTCCTCACTACACGTGGTCAGCACCATGGCCTTTCTTAGCCTGCGTCTCCCCACTGGTAGCCTGGCATGTGGGAGCACCTCGTCACGTGGCTGCTGTGAAGACTGAACTGGATAATTCACATAAAGGGGTAGCACCTTGTAACCCTCAACAAAGAACTGTTGTTAAAAGTTGCTGCCCTGGGCTTCCCTGGTGGTGCAGTGGTTTGGAGTCCGCCTGCCGATGCAGGGGACACGGGTTTGTGCCCCGGTCCGGGAAGATCCCATGTGCCACGGAGCGGCTGGGCCCGTGAGCCATGGCCGCTGAGCCTGCACGTCTGGAGCCTGTGCTCCGCAGCGGGAGAGGCCACAACGGTGAGAGGCCCGCGTACCGCAAAAAAAAAAAAAAAAAAAAAATTGCTGCCCTTGCTTTAAATGTAACCTGACTCTCAACTAAATGCTATTAAGTTTTATTCATTCCTCCATTCAGGCTTCCAAAAAATTATTCTTAAGGAAAATATTTAATTACAAAAGCCAGATGTGTTCAATGTTAAAAACAACAACAACAAAAAAAAACCCAACCAGGTCAAATATACAAGACTATGAAGAAAATGTGAAAATGTCTCACTCAACACCTCGCTGCTCTGGCTTCAGATCCTGACTCTGCCCATTAATGATTCATTGGCCTTAATTGATCAAGTTACTTGATCTCTTAGAGCCTCAATTACCCCCACTGCCAAGTGGAGACAGTATAACCCCAACTTCAGGTAGCTGCAGGGATGGAATGAGCCAGTGCTGCTTGGTCCAAATGGGAGGCCCAGGGCTGACACGAGGAATCCACGCAGTAAATCCTAGCCTAGTGGGTGTCACATTGCTGTCATCATCACCATTGTGAACTTCCCTGCAGGGTGCAAAGGAGAGCCCGGGCTGGATGGCAGGAGAGGCGAGGATGGCCTTCCAGGGTCCCCTGGGCCTCCGGGACACAAAGGTGACATGGGAGAAGCGGGCTTCCCAGGAGTACCAGGTAAGGAGTTTCGGTTTCTCTTCTTTTCCCTGGCACAGTGGATCTAAGACTGTTTACAAGATCCCCTGGCCTCTTAAGCATTTGCCTTAGACATCCACTCACCAGGCTTTAGGGAGACAAAGCAACAAGAACAGAACAGGATGTGTCCTCCACATTTTAACTGATACTCGACCATCATAAAAACAGGTCAAGCCATTATTTTCCCAAAACGCTGTACATTAACCTAAAAGGCTCTGCCATTTCCCCAGGTAAGCCTGGCATTGGCTGTGTGACTGCCACTGAGAGGCTGTGCTGAAGATCTTGGGGACAGCGGGGGTGGTCTCACATCTACAACTGACTGAATCACTTGGCCTCTGGTTTTCTGAGTTCATTCATCTTAGCATACAGCCATCAATCAACTTATATAGAATACAAGGCTGTTCCTTAAGAGAAATATTTGAGAGTGGGCCTTGGATGAGAAGAGATAAGACTCTACAGAATATAAATTTGAACGATAACACACTAGGCAATATGTTAGGGCCCAAAGGCTCCCAGATACCCTCTCATCTTTGGAGAGTATCTGTCTGGCAGTACCGGGTTACTAATGAGAAGCAGGTGAAGGGGTGGGAGAGGGACTGAGGACGGGGCACTGCAAGAAAATGGAAGCTGCAGTCCAAAAGCAGCAGCTCAGCTTCGGCTCTGTAGAAATTGTTGCCACGTAGAAATGCGGGCTCAACGTTCCCTACACTCTGCTTTTCTAGCCGGAAATCTTAACTCATCAGATCTTGGTAAGTCAAACAGAACACATGAGCACGATGCAGTCCGCGAGCTACCACTTTGTAACTTCTGGTGTATAGATGAGAAGAGCTGCCAGTCTTCCAGAGACAACACATTTTTAAAACACCGTTTGATTTCAGAGTCTAACCTCACCTTTTGCTTTTGGCAATTAGAAGTAGCCACGGGCCTTCTTCCATGGGTCAGCCCTTTAGAGATGCCAAAGGAGGGGCTCCTGCCCACATTCTGTGCAACCGTTCATTTCCCACCAGCCACTTCAAGAGTTCTAGAATTCGGCCCTCCTTCCGCCTCCCTCCCTTATAAAAGAAGAGCTACAAAGCCAAACATATGGATTCCAAGCCCTTGTCCTTCTTAGACTGGAACTGACGATATGGCAGAACAATGGGACAGGTCTGGGAGGTGTCAGAAAGACTAACTTTGAGATTCGCCTTTTCAGAGAGCAGGTTCCCAGTCTAGTCGGAGGGGTCTGGGAGATCCTACATGGGGTGTGTCATTCCAGCTCTTTTCTTCTCAGCACTTATCACTTATTAAGTATTTCACAATTTACCTTTCGATTATGCTTACTGTCATTTCTCTTCTTTGAGTAAAACGTAAGCTCTAGGAGGCCAGGGATTTTCATCTGTTTTTGTGCTAATGTAAGACAAGCAGCTAGAAGTTGCTTGGAACAGGTCCTTGCTGGATGAGTTGCTGGTGTACATTGCAGTTGTGTGAGGGGGACATTCCTCTCTGCTCCCTGAGTACTTAGCACAGCAGCAGACGGGGTGGTGTTAAGAATGCTTGTTAAACTGAACTCGCTAAATGGCCTTTATTTATTTGTGTTTCTTTATTCCTCCAGGCCCTCCTGGGCCCGTGGGGGATCCTGGGCCCGAAGGGTTCGGCCCTGTATACCCCAGTGGCTTCCTCCTGGTTCTCCACAGTCAGACAGATGGAGAACCCACCTGCCCCACGGGCATGCCCAGGCTCTGGACCGGGTATAGTCTGTTATACCTGGAAGGACAGGAGAGAGCTCACAATCAAGACCTTGGTACGTAGCTGGCACGCGGTCACCCAGATTCATTGCTTAAGAGCAAAACTTTGGGGTTAGTTTTACGGATTCATCAACATCTTAAACGATCAGTCATCTATGGGATTTTTTTTCTTTTTCAACTACCATGCTAATTCTCAACTAATTCTGTTAAACCTATGATCCTGAGAGGTGCCAAAGCAGCTCATTCTGGCTATAGTTATTATTATCTGACTACTTATTATTAGTTAAAAAAAATAATTCTTAAGGGTAACTCTGATATAAAGTGCAATTTTTATTTCTCAGTGTAAATGATTTGATCAGGATATGGTTGGTTCCTGAGTTTAGATGTAAAATGGTACCCTGGTGGTTATATGGTGTGGCATTAGCCAGCATCAACTCCTCAACCTACGCCAATTTTTAAAATTGAAATACATTTGACATATAACATGATGTAAGTTTAAGGTGTACAAAAGTGTTGATCCGATATATCATAAGATGATTCCACTGTATCGATAGTTGCCACCTCCCTCGTATCACATAACTATCACTTCTTTTTTGTGGTGGGAATAATTAAGATTTAATCCTTAGTAAATTGATGATTAGGATACAACATTGTTGTCTATGTTCAGTCCACTGTGCATTAGATCACTAGGACTTATTTATCTACTGTTTGCAAATTTGTACCTTAAGCAACATCAGAACTTTATTCAGGGAGTTATCCTTGGCACTATCTGTCAGTTTTCAATAGTGGATTCGTGAGCCGCAGGAACTGATTTTTAAGCCGAGGGTTGAGTCCCCCCGCCCCCTGGGTGCTGGCACTCGTGGTCTCCCCGAGATAGTGGTGGCTGGAGTGGTGGGTGCAGGAGGGCTGTGCCCACAGGGACAGCTGGTGTTAAGGTGAGTCTCGTCACGGCTCTCATTGGGCTGTGACACCCCCCCCCAAGTCCATAAGGGTGGTGAAAGGGTGCAGGCCTAGAGGGGCAGCTACTTACATGTGTACCATGGGTCACCTCCCCTGCCCTGGTCTAACCAGAGCCACCATGGCCTCGCTCTGCAGAGCTTTGGGAATAAAATCCAAACCCCTTAACAAGGTGGACAGAGCCCGCATCCTCTGGTCTGATTTACCTTGGGATGCCCTTGAGACAGACCCAGACCTGCTCTCCCCACCTTCCCCCCAGTGAATTTCTTTGAGTTCTTTGAGCTCCATGCCCCCTTACTACCCCTGGCCCTCTTTACTGCTGTATAAATAGGCCTTTCCTTTGAATGGTCACCACCATCTCCAGACCCGGCCAGATCTTTTTCATAATTCAGGTCCTAGCGTAGAGTCACTTTTTCCAGCCATCCTTCTTGTAAGCCCCAGTGCCTCCACTTCTCAGGGCTTGTGCTGCTGTGTTCCCAGGGCCCGTCTGCCCCTCACGTTCCCCCATCAGGCCGGGCTAGGAGCTTCTTGAAGCTCTCGGGGAAGAGCTGTGCTCACCTCTCCCTCCAGCACCCGGCCTACTGCTTGGCTCCCGAGACAGTGACAAGTGGCCGAGGGAATGCGGGCTGGCCCCTGAGACCGCGGAGGCGGCCCAAGTGGTCAGGGGCACATCGTGCTCTCGCCGCCATAGCAGCAGGCTTTGGCCAGAGCCTCCCGATGCCAGACCGTGTGCGCGCAGATGGGCCGTGTCGGGGAGGCCGCTTCTGCACCCCGCACACCATGCTGCTGCCTTCCCTCCCAAGGCCTGGCGGGCTCCTGCCTCCCCATGTTCAGCACGCTGCCCTTCGCCCACTGCAACATCCACCAAGTGTGCCAGTACGCCCGGAGGAACGACAGGTCCTATTGGCTGGCGAGCGCCGCGCCGTTGCCTATGACGCCGCTCTCGGAGGAGGAGATCCGCCCGTACATCAGCCGCTGCGCCGTGTGCGAGGCCCCCGCGCAAGCCGTGGCCGTGCACAGTCAGGACCAGTCTGTCCCGCCGTGTCCGCGGGCCTGGAGGAGCCTCTGGATCGGGTACTCTTTCCTGATGGTGAGCCCCTGCGCGCCCGCCGTCCCTAAGCCCCCTTCCGTCCGGACTGGACCGAAATTCTGAGAGTCCTGTGCAGACCGGACGGCAGTAGGACATGGGGTCACGAAGGCCACCACAGACTATAGCCTGTGGAGATGCAGGGCCACTCTTTTTTCTTATTGTCCATTTTTTTTTTTTTTTTTTAAACTTTGGTAGAATTTGGAAGATGGGTTTGCATCAGCCCTCAGCGAAAGTGGTTTATTGTTGCATGCACACCCCTCACGTCTCCCGCGCCTCCTTTCCTCAGCAGATTGTAGTTTCTCTCTCCTGGGATGATTTTCAGGGAAAATGTAAATCAGGCCCAGACCTCGGCGTGTCACTGGATGGGTAGGGGGTTGTCTGCAGATGTCTGAGCCCTAATTCTCTCTTGTTGTCCGGGTAGCACACAGGCGCTGGGGACCAAGGAGGCGGCCAGGCCCTCATGTCACCCGGCAGCTGCCTGGAGGATTTCAGAGCTGCACCGTTCCTTGAATGCCAAGGACGTCAGGGAACTTGCCACTTTTTTGCAAATGAGTATAGCTTCTGGCTGACAACTGTGAGACCTGACTTGCAGTTTTCCTCAGCACCCTCACCGGACACCTTGAAAGAAAGCCAAGCCCAGCGCCAGAAAATTAGCAGGTGCCAGGTCTGTGTGAAGCACAGCTAGAGAACCCGCCGCTTGTCATCAGGTCACCAAGAGAAATTTGCTAGGAGGTGAAGGCATCCTAGGCTGTGCTAAGAGATTCAGTGGTGCTCATCTTGGACTCCTGGTTTAGCTGTTCCTTCTGTTTCGATGTGGTTGTTCCCACAGTACTGTAATCCCTTCCTCCGTTTGGGACAGATTAAGCAAACGCTACACGTATGGATTTGTTTGGACCTACCAACCTACATGAAACCCGGATATTCTTAGCTGGCTTTATTTAAAAGTATGCTAATTCAGGGGAAGGCAAATAGATGATACAAATTACATTACTGAAAACGTCATTCATTGGTTAATAGCAACTCAAACAATTGAAGTCAATTACTCTGTAATACAGTGGGCTTCTGGATGGATTTTACAGGAAAAAATAAATAGGCCAACAAATGAAACTAGAAAGTAGAGATTTCCTACGTTTCAAAATGATTTCCTCTGTAATCTGTTTTTCCATGCACTTTAATTGTAAAACTATGACCCACGGAGATTAAACAAAAATCCACACAGCCAGCCTGAAGAGTTCATTTCAAAGCAGAATGAATCATTATGCCAGGAAGGACCACGGTCGCTGTATTCCAGAGATGCGACATTAGCATAAAACACATCACAGATGAACATAAAACATTATGTTCTCTTCTGCATTTTTCAGAGAACAGAAATGCCTGCTTTGGCAACCCTTTGGAAAAGTAGCAATTATGGAAAAATATACGTCCAGTGAGGGATTAAGAGTCGAAAAGCTATTAATGAATATTAAGGCAGCGATTCACAAGAATTGACTCCCCACTGCCGTCAACTTCCAAACAGACTGCTTTTGCCCAGTCGGGGTCTGGCTTGTCTTCCAGTGTGCGTGCTAATGGGACTGGAGCCACATGGGGCCATGTTCACATAAAGCATCCTGTTCCCCTCCCTGGGGGCGCCTGCAGAGCTGCCTCACAGAGAGGGCGTGCAACGGACACTTTCCCTCCATCCACATAATGGCATCTCATACGGGGAAGTGACAGAGCTATCATTATGCACTTGGGAGAAAATTAAGGGCCGACTTAATTAAACTTAGGTAAGAAGATTCATTTAAGTCATCATCACCCCATGCCCCCAAAAGACCTAGCACTCTTTTAAATGAAACAAAGATTACCTACAACTTGAATTTTATGTTCCTGTTATTGGTTTTTACAGGAGCATCCTGCTTTTCTAATCTTAAAAACATTCTTATATTTTATATCAGTACTAGAGCAAAGCAGCAGTTTGATATTTGGCATTAATATCTTCTGTAAAAGCTTAGAAGATATGTCACTTTATAGTGAGTAATTTTCTGTATAGCAAAGGATAGGTTTTCTATTTTGCTGGGAATTCAGTGGTCTAATCCTAGAAGTTAGAAGGCTTATTGGAAAAGATTTCTAGGAAACTTGCCTTCCTTATTTAAATAAATGTTATTCTAGAGAAAACTAAAGAAATTTCTCACGAGAAAGTGACATTCATTTCAGTGCTTATTTTCAATGCACTTAATAATTAAGAAAAACTCAATTAAAACTTTGTTTATAAGAAATGCTTTCCTTGGCAAACATTGATTGGGAGTGTGCACTTACATGCAGAATATATTTCAAATGAATTTTGCTCTGGGGTGTCCCCCGGATGGGGGGACAATTTATTTTAAGGCTACTTCCTGGTAAGAAGAAAAAATGTACATTTTAAGAGGAAATATTGTCTTGATGTACCAGAATATTTCCTAGTTCATTTGACCCATTTATTAATTTTTTGAAACTCTCCTATGGCATGCTAAATATTTGGTATTGAACCCAATTTCAACCTTGTTTATAATTACAATTTTGTTGCCACAAGTTTTATCATATATTATCAAAATTCAAGCCTTCTAAAATTTCATCATGTTCATTCATGAAATTGGTCCGAGAGCACTTTCTGGGAAGAGGTAAGGGTGATCGATGGGCCATAGGAAACATATCTTGCTTGCTATTTTAAACACCTTAACTTTGGTATTAGAATTATCTTAATAAGCTGGTCAAATAAATTTTGAAATAACAGCCCGAATTAAGTGGGCACGTTCCTGCACAGTGAGTCCTCCACAGTGAGTCAGCCCCCTCCTGAAAAATAGCTTACTTTTCCATAAACTGAAATTTCAGAAATAAGATTTGAGAGATGTGACAATGAGAGAAGACTCTTCATGGAAATGTGATATGACTTAACTCATGCTGTAATCTGTATTCCCTCATGATCGTCAAAGCGTTCTACTATAAAATCACCTCTACAGAGTTTGTGTACCTGTTATTGGTGCTTGGGAAAAGAGGAACAGAATGGTCCACTAAAACTGGATTTTATCAAGCATTTTATTTTGAGCCTCTTAGAGATGATAATAAAGGAAATCATTCTGTTTTCCAGGAAATTACATTAGATTTGTGCTTCTATCGGCTCACCAGACTAAAATGATAATAGTTACTTTTATTTGGTGTGGCTGCAAGAATAGTGGAAAGATGTGCCTTTAGAGTTGGTTGAATCCAAGCTTCAATCCAGCTCTGTCACTCTCCAGAGGTGTTACCCTGGGTGAGTTATACCAACTCCCTGAGCCTCATTTTCCACATTTACAAAGTGGGACGTAACACCTACTCTTGCATTGAAAATTAAGTTAGATTCTATGTCCAGCAGATAGCAGACCTTGTATATTTATTATGGTCACATCTTCTATTTAAAACAAGCTGTTTAATATGAAAAATGTTTCTTGGGATTCTTTACATAGTAGAATTAACATAAGGATTCTCACAGGGCATATAAATTACTGATTAGAATTATTTATACCTGGCCAATTCTTAATGTCTTTGGGAATGCTATTTTATTTCAATTCTCAAAGTTATTGTACCACACACACAAAACTCACAATTTCCTGCAGGGTCATTATCAGGAAGTTCTGCAGGGAACAAAACAATTGACATTAAAAGTCAGTACTCTGCAATTGTCACTGTTATTATCTGCCAGAGACTCTGCATAATGCATTTTCGACCACCAAGGCTGGCTGCCACATCTGTGTGAAATGCTTGAATTTTATGGTGCTTAAATATTTAATGATTCATAGGAAAAAATGTGAAATGTGTCTGATAAGTTGCATCCCTTTCTCTAACCTAGGGTTGTAAAGTTAAAGACTTTCAACATGTAAACTTTGCAAGATGCCTGACCTGCTATTGACATTGAAATCTTGTATTACAATTTGTAATATCACTTATTACGTATAAAAATTCTGCAATGACCTCCAAAAACAACTGTGTTTTATCTGGTGCATTAATTTTCTTTCAAGCCAAAGTGAGTTTACTACTTAACCTACCTTGTAATACAGCCTACCTTGGGTCTGGCTCAGTAGGGAAAACAGGAAAGGTTACACGTGGTAGAGGTGCGATCTGCAGATGGGAAGAGCATGTGAGCAGAGTGTGGAAAGTGACCCCCTTGGCTTGGGAAAGCGTGGGATTCTGAAGCTCCTGGAAGCACTGTCCTGTACACAGTGATGGGGTGGGGTAGACATGAAATCAGGCCTCAGGGCCCGGGCCGTCCTGCAGCAGCCTCTGCTGAGTTGCATGCACCCTCCAGCATGGGGCAGAGACCCCGCGGGTCTCAGCTGTCCCATTAGTTGAACCACCTGTTTCACAAGGTTGCTGTAAGGGCCAAGAGTAAGAGATATGACTACAAAGAGATATAAAACGTTAGGTACTGTTACTGATGACCAGAGTAACTGGCAGTTAGGGGTTTGTGATGATTATATTTTTATAGCCCACGCACTGCTGAGCACAGGGGTGGCTGCAGTGCCGATATTCACAGGTAATATTCACCTGTTTCATGAAGTAACTCTTTTTAAGTAGGAGGGAACTTGAGTGGTATTTGGTCCAACTTCTCAACAGAAAAATAATGCTGTTTAATTAACATTTCTTGAGCACCTACTGTGTGACAGAAACTGTATGAACCCTGTTATAGGTGCTCCCCTCAACCTCTCAACTATCCTATTTTACAGACGAGGAAACTGAGGTTTGGAGAGAATGAATAACTCGCTCAGGGTCACACAGTCAGCACCCAGTAGAACTTGAACCCTGGTCCATCAGTCGCTAAAGATTGTATTTTACCCACCCCATCACCTCCCATACTATTGATTTCATTACATAATTCTCTTCCCAAGCAGCAGTATGTATGACCTCCAAATTCAATGGTCTCTACTAGCAATGTTTCAGTTTTCCTTGATAAAGTATAAATCGTATGTTCCAATCTGTCAGTTCACCTGAAGATCTAAACAAGATGTCAAGATCACTCTCTCCTTGCCCCTAAAGAAGAAGAAGAAGAAAAAAAAAGGGTTAGCACAGACACATCAAACACACCTGCAAAAGTACAGTGGCCAGATTTGGCGGTACCCATAGGGGCTCCCTGGTGATACTCTTTGAATGTCCTGGAATCTTGAGTTTTGTGCAGTAGGTCGCAGCATTCGTGACGTGGGGCATGCCTCAGACTGACACAGGGAGGATGGAGACCTCTCACCACCATCTGGTGAGCATGCTGTCTTATGAAGTGTTGGGAAAGGCCTGGATTTTTCTGTTTCTATGGACAAAAGCTTTCTTTCAAGTGATTCTTTCCTGTGATTCAAGAAAACACACACACACACACACCCTCAACAGTATCAAGCAGCCATGGGCACCTCTTCATGTGTGCCACTGGCGATGGTATAAATGAGCTTCTGTTTCAATCCACAAACGTTTATTGGTTTTGACATTCCAGACAAAGCATTGTTTCAGGTACTGTGAAGAGATACACAGTAACACATGCAGGGTTCCTGCCCTTGTGAAGTTTACAATCTAGAGAGAAAGACAGTCCTCTCACTGAAGGATAACTAGCAATTAATTCTAAGTGGTCTGTGGTAACTGTGATGAACACCCTATAAGAGCAGATCATTCTGGGTTGTGGTGTCTGATGGCAGGACGGGGAGAATCTGGATGGGCAGAGGGAGAGGAAAAGGTTGCTTCAGTTAAGTCACAGGGTTAGGAAAGCTCGCAGCTTGGACGGCGAGACCAGTTAGCAGCACAGACTCTGTTATAGATACGGGGGGATGAGGCTGAAGGGCTGGCTGGAGCCCCATGGTTGAGGCAAATGGGTTTGACCTTTATCCTTTGGCAACAGAGAGACAATAGAAGGTACTGAGATGGTGAGTGGCATCGCAAAAGTAGGTTTTGGAAGATAACTGGCAGCGCTGTGTAGAACTGAGTGAAGAGGTATTTTAAGTATTGAGCAATGTACTGAGAGATTTTAAGGTCCTTCTAAGCAGGGAGTCTGTGACTCTAAAATGAAAGACTAGGGGCAAAAAAAAGGAAATGACTGCAATAATCCATGGCAAGGGAAAGGAAGAGATGACAGGTTTGTTTTGTTTTGTTTTAATGACTATTTGACTCTCCCAAGATGAACTAGGACTTGGGAAGTCGGTGGCAAGTTGGCCACACCCTCTGTTTTACTGTCCTTGTTTGGTGGTGGGTCTCAGCCCTTTAACTTACTCCCCAAGCGGCGGAATGTGTGACCAATATGTAGACTGGCCCCGATTCTACAAAAACCAGCCATTTACTGTCTGGGCCTCAAAAACAGACAGCTTAAAAGCACAGAGGAGCCTTGAACAATCATGTACAACTTTGGAATCACCGGCACTAAATACTTCCAAGGTCGCAAAGAGGAAGCAATTTAACTGCTCCCTCATCTTGAGAACCAAGGAAAGATTCTGAATTAAGAGGTCTCATAAGTTGACTAACCACAACCAAAGTGTGGGGATGTTTAACAATCAGGAAATTACTATTAAAGCAAAGAAACCAAATTTAAAACCAGCTCTAAATGCTTATTTCCTATTAGAGACAGTCGAATGCACTGGCTTTTGTCTTTCTCAATCCAATTCCAGTTTTTTGGCATAACTTTGGAGATTCCTTCTTGTAGGAAAAAAAATAAGACGGATGTTGAAAATAATAAGCACTGGTTACAAGTAAGCCTATTAACTGAACAAAGTAATTACAGTAGTTTCCAAAACACCTTTACTGTTGTGCTAAGATAACCGGTTTATATTTGTAACTAAAGTGACCTTTCCCACATCTGTAAAGTTTAGTGATGTTTCACTCCATAAATAAAGACGGCATGCATATTACAGGTACACATCTGAAATTCAGTTCTGGTGTCTTTATATCTGACAAGTGAAACAGAGCAAGGAGCTACTATTATTGGACTCAACAGCAGTAAAAATATATATATATATATACGTCCATATATAGTGGTTGGACTTTTAATGCATTGAAAAAAACACTTTGGGGAAGCTAACGTTTAATAAGCCCCTACTGGGAGCCAGGCGCCAGCCTTTGGGTGGCAGGGTTGAGGCGGAAGTGTAGAGTTAACAAGACACAGGCCTCATCCCAGAGCCATTCATAACCCGCGCTCCCATGCAGAAGGCACGTCTTTCTACAGTTGTGCACAAAAAGTCATAGGGCAAGATATAAGTGTTATAACAGAATTACCTTTACAATGTGCTATGAGAAGATGGCATGTTAAGAATGAGCTTACTCCGGGGCTCCCTGGTGGCGCAGTGGTTGAGAGTCCGCCTGCCGATGCAGGGGACGCGGGTTCGTGCCCCGGTCCGGGAAGATCCCACATACCGCAGAGTGGCTGGGCCCGTGAGTCACGGCCGCTGAGCCTGCGCGTCCGGAGGCTGTGCTCCTCAACGGGAGAGGCCACAACAGTGAGAGGCCCGCGTACCTCAAAAAAAAAAAAAAGAATGAGCTTACTCCCAACAGAGGCATGGGAAACAAATTCGAAGAGTTTGGGAGAAAAGACATTTAGCTTGAACATTTAAATTTTAAAATGTTTGAAGCTACGAGACTCAGAGATACAATTCATACTCTAAACATGCTGTACGTAGCTTTATATCAATCAAAAATTAACCCAAGGAGCTCAGGTAACACGTGCCAGCTGGCAGGTCAAGGTGCTCCCAGGTCCCACGTGGTGATTTTCTTAGCTCATGTACATGCAAGTGGCAAAGCCTCTCCCAGGTCAATTCAGATTAGGAACCGGATACAAAACTGCATAGTTGGTATGCTGCAAATCTGTCAAATGTATACAAAGACTGAGAAAGCAATATCCCCAAAGTGTTAACCCTGGGTACCTCTGAGTGGTGGGGATACCGGTGATTTTTTAAATCGCACATGTATTTTTTTGTATTTCTGTTTATATTGTAAATTTTATCAGCGGATACACAACACTTATTATTGAGTCCATTTTCCTGATTATATATTTCTTGATTTATTATTATATAAATCAGTTTTCCTACCGCAAAAGTAGTACACGTAACATACGTATACACACATTTTTAAAAGACAGCAATACAAAATCGTAAAAAACAGAAAGCAAACTCCTATGCACTCCACCTTCCAAAATAACCTCTGTTAACATGTGGGTACATTTCCTGCCAGATGTTCGCTTTATACATATACAAGGTATATATATTACTTTCATAATCAGAAAACTATATAAATGCCAGATAAAGCAAAACAGGAAGATCCTTTTCTGCTTCTAACTCCCTTTAAACGTAAATATCTCAGTGAAATAAGACATCAGTGATATGTGACTTTTTCCTTTTATTCATGAAACACAAGCACCAGGAAACACCTTAAGTGACTTGCAGTCTGTGGGTTTGGGGAGTGTCTTGGACGGGTGAGTAGGACAAGCGGCTGTTAACAGTGGTCAATTAAAAGGCACTTTTATGAGAAAAAAATACTTCGTCACGAGGGATTTCTCAGTGACCAACCCACTGGTCACTACTCTGGCTGCTTTGCTGGTTAGTTCAATACAAGTTGCATCTCCGGGATGGTACATCGCCACTGGAGAGGCTGCTGGGAGCCCAACTGTGGATGCCGCCTGCTGTGTCATGGAGTGTGTAAGTGGTTTCCCATCTGAGGTCTTACTTAAGCTTTTCCAGTTACACATCCCGTGAAGGCAGAGTGATAGCATAGCAAAGCAGGTTCACTGCAACCACCATCCAGATATGGGGGGCCCAAGGAGCCAAGGCGCTTGGGCAAGGGAGACCGGAACGACAGCCTGCGATGGTAGCCACGTCCTGTTCCTGGAAAGTCACCATGGCAACATGCCAGGAGGATGAGGGATGGCTCCCTGCTTCCTTCCAAGTCGAGCACTGAGCAGAATGAGGGCCTGATCTTCTGGGCTGGTGAACACAAACCTCTTGGCGAAGGTCACGGTCTTCAAAGACAAAACAAGGCTGAGTCAGCAGTGAGAGAAATGAGTGTGGAAACTGGACCCTAGGTGGAGACGCTGACTTTCTGTCTGCAAGAAGACAAGGCCAGGAGGTGGGCCACTCCCAGAGGGCTGTGAGCTGCATCCAACAAGCCTGGTCTCAAGATGTCAATCTGCTTGCAAATTAGACTCACAGAGGCCATAGGACGAAGGGCCACGGCAGATGTGAGCAATTGGGACGGTCATAGTGCCCTCTGCTTTTGTTCAAAACTAAGTGGGGGCTTGGGGGCAATGGTAACATAGCTGGATCACATTTGTTCACATGGCTGGGTCACCTCACTGGCCGTCGAATCTGTGAAGCCGCTTTCTCCTCATTTCTTCTTCTGGTGTGAGATGGAACCGATAGGCCGGGGGGCTATTTCTGCGATTTCCTGTAGAGAGAAAGCATGAGGGAGAATCAAGCGCTGCCCATCCACTGTCCTGACATTTACAGGGCACCGCATCCTAGGATTCCCAAGGGGGAAAAAAAGATGGCTTGGGTGTCATCTTTATATTAGCATGAAACAGAAATGTAACAAACATATTTCAGAGGTCAATACTACATTTCAACAAAAAGTAAACATTTTTAGCGAGGTCCAGTCCATGAAACTAATTTGACTCATTTTGAAACTTCTTGACAATCCTCCCATTTCTATGTTCTTTTCCATCATGTTCCACAATTTGCATCATTTAATTTCCAAAATGTCTCAAGGGCTTACTTTATTTCTTTTAATGCCCAGAAATAACTGTCACTGTCTGTAACATCCTCACCCAGTGTGCTCGTAGGGTTCTCCTATTGGGCCCTTTTCCTCCCTCTAACCTGCTGCCTCCTGTACTTCCCCAGCTGGTGGGAATCACGCCTGCCTGAAACTCACAAGCCCCCACAGGGCATCATGGCCCATAGAGCAGGGGCTGTGTTACCATAATGACCAATATCTGGGCAGGCAGACAAAAATGCAGGCATAATATTTGAAGATCATGTGGGCCATGGAAATCATCACTGAAAAGGGTTTCTCGGGGCTACAAACAGAACATATAATTTGCAGTGATATAAGCATTTCAATCACTGCATTAAAAAAACACTCTTCCAGGCACTGTAGGGGGATAATAAAGGAATAACAATAGACAGTCCTTGACCTCAAGGACCCAGAAACCTAAATCTAATGAAAGAGCTTCAATATCCTCCATGAGGCAGCCATGCAGGGCGTCACTGATGGATACATGCAAACAGTAGGTTCACGTCTAAGCATGCGGACCAGAAAGATTGCACCTTTCCCCTTCTGAGCCTCTGCTAACCTTGTAAACTCACTCTGAGAGGCCCACTCCCATCACCTCCCTCCATCGAAAGGCCTACTCGTTTTCCAACGCCCCATCCAAATCGCACTGCCCTCTGGCCACCCCCAATGGAAGAGCTCTCTCCCAATTCAAGTTCCTCAGCTTCCAGCACCTTCCTCTCAGTGGTCCGCATGCAACAGTCACCACATCCCACCAGACAGGGCAGCCACTGTGCATACCGCTGCTCTCTCCTACTGGAATCACAAGCTCTCAAATGGCAGGAACATTTCTGACGCTTCTCTCTGCTCCCCAGTGCCCAGTACAGCCCCGCACACACAGAAGCTGTTCAAGAAAAATAAGGGCCTGACTCAGCGGCACATGCCTATGACTTCCAAAGGTATATGTTACGGCCAGACCACCACATTCAACGTTGCCCTCTGAGGTTCTGACACAACTGACTCTGGAAGCCCTGGCCTAGCTGGGAAGGGTGGATGGGCAAGAGGGTCAGAGCCAGGAGGGAAAACAAGTGAACAGTTGACCCCACCCGCTCTCGCTCCAAGCGTGGTACCTTGTCGGAGACGCTGACAGGTAATATATTGACATGGTGGTTGTTAAGACAATGATGAAAAGATGTTAGAGAAAGTGTGAAACTAAGAGTCAGTTTGCTAAGCCACCACTAGAATTTCAGTTGTCAGACAATGAGAACTTTCTAAAAAGGCAGTCAAAAGCAACCCCTTTTTACATTTTTTCCCCCACAGTGATAGAGACCCCAACACTTACCCATGTCTGATTGTCCTTTCCTTTTGAGACGTGAGGGAATTACCCCTGCTGGACCCCTTGTAACATTTCCTGACTAGTCCACCCAGAAGTGATCCTGGTGGGCCAAGCCCGGCACTCACTCCCGCTGGGTAAACTCCACTTGGAGGTTTTTTGATAAGTGAAGTATATGTCATTTTACCAACTTTCACTAAAGATGCTGTTCAAACGTGTAAGACTTTTACCATAAAGATTTTATGAATACTATAAGATTCAAAGTTTTACTGGATATGGTTTTCACCACATACATTTGTAAAGGAATTTCTCTCTGTTCAAAGTGGTAAACACTTTGAAATTACAGAGAAACTCATGAATCCAATTACCATTAGTTTATTGCTTAAAAGTGCTTTATACAATGAGCTCCAACTCCTGCTTTCCTTTTAACGGTTGTTTTTAACAAGTCCATTCTTAATTGTACTTATGAGCGCGGGCCAGTGTGTGACAGCCCATTCCAGCTGGGCGGGGAACTGGGAGGCCTGGCTGTGGGCGGAGTTAGAAGCAAGCTCAACATGTCATCTTGACTCCAGGCCACAGGGCACGAGCCCATAGATGCTGAAAGATGCTCAGACTCCCAAAGGGAATCACAGTGTCCAAGAGGAAAAGCCTGTTCCATAAACGGAAATGCAGGGAGGAATCAGAGGGGGCAGACTGTGAAGGTTCTGGGGGTTCAGCTCTCAAAATGGCCAGCCGGCACAAATGCTCTCTAGACCCATGCTCCGGGCATTGAAGGAGAACCACGGCTGGGCCAACAGAAGAAATGCCACGTGCTGAAGTAGAAAACTCACATTAAGAGAGGAACAATAATCACTGTTTCACAAGAGCCTTTTTTTTTCTTTTTTTTTTTTGCGGTACGCGGGCCTCTCACTGCTGTGGCCTCTCCCGTTGCGGAGCACAGGCTCCGGACGCGCAGGCTCAGTGGCCATGGCTCACGGGCCCAGCCGCTCCGCGGCAATGTGGGATCTTCCCGGACCGGGGCACGAACCCGCGTCCCCTGCATCGGCAGGCGGACTCCCAACCACCACGCCACCAGGGAAGCCCCACAAGAGCCTTTTAAGGTATCCAATTTGAATTAGCTTTTACTCCCAATTTCATGATGCCAATTTTACAGATGAAAAAAACTGAGGCTCAGGGAGTGTTAGGGACACACCTAAGGTCACAAAGCTAGCGTGAAGGCAAGCAAAAACTTGCACCTATCGGTCTTCCGGCTGCAGTTCTAGCTCTCCTCCTCTTCCACAGCCCCACACTGCCGATCCTACTAACATGCCGAGTATGTTATCACATCCCTTCGCTGTGCCTCATCCTCCTGCCAGAACCCAGAGGGTCCCTTTCCTTCACGGATATGCAGGGAGCTCACTGTTATCTGAAAATAGAAAAAGAAGAAGATCCAGCCTAAGCTCTCAAATCGACTGGGCTGTGCTGTCATCACAGATGTGACTACAAAGTTCCCGCACTGGGTCCCCTTAAATTCTACTGACTACTAGAGTGGTTTGGGTTTTTAGGACCCCTGGAAAGGCCTTGTGTATAGCAACAAAACAACAATAATGACAACGCCTGATGTGGATGTTTTATGGGTATTTTAAATCCTTCAAGCTCAGTGTTTCTGTTAACATCAAAGCCACCTGACTGTCTGCAGAATGATTTAACTGCTTCATTTCAGCCTTTGAACTGCATTCTTCTTGCTGGTAGTTAGTTTTCTTGGCAAGTTTTCAAGACTAAATTAACCTGTGATATGTTGACGGCAGTTATGTATTTGATGTCAGTCAGCAACCCCCCGACCCTGTTCGTCACATCTGTGCTCTGGGTCAGTGCCACTCTGGGGACCAGGCCTCCAGCTGCTCCCCTCCGCCTCAGCTAAGCTCTGTCTTCCAATTCTCCACCTCCTCATTTATTTTTAAACCATTTCTATATTTTCCGCTTGTGTCACATGACCTATGATTTCTCTCCTTAGCCTCCAGGACCCTCTGCAGGCATTTCTCAAAGGGTCTAAGAAATGCGCTTTCCACATCTACCTGTATGTATTAAGCACACAGAAAAGGATCTGGATGGGCCTCAGCTAGACGGCAAAAGGAGAAGAGGTCCCCATGGGTATATTGGAAAAAGTGTTGCTAGGAAAATGGGAGATGCTTCCGGCCCTGCCTGGAACTAGAGAGGACACCCCAGGCAAGTCTTCATTCCGGCAGGCTCTGGTTGGTTCACTTGTCAGGGGAGAGGGTGCAGAACAAGGTGGCTGCCAGGGTCCTTGCCGTGACTCTGGAGTCTGATGACTGGGATAAAATCCTGACTCTTCCACTTACAGCTACACATCCTTGAGCAAGTAGGTTACCTTCACGCGGCCTTAGTTTCCTTACCTATAAAATGCAAATAGTAACAGTAGCTCCTTTGCTGGACTGTTGAGAGAATAAGAGAGGATGCATATAAAATGCTTAGCTGAGTGCCAGCAGTGCAGTTAATGCCTGATGAGCACTGGATGTCAGGACTTCTAACCTCTAACATCACTGAGAATCATATGGGTTAAATGGCTACCTGTTCATATCACTGGCTAAAAGACATATACCAAATAAAATGACCAAAGACTTCTTAAAAGATAGAGCCCAATTCTGTTTGAGGACCAGTTGGCAGTGTTTTGTACAAAGTGTGGAGTCACTACTTACTAAATACTTGTCCTCTAAGAGACAGATACGAAAAAGGTAATTCACAACCTCCACATGCCAGCACACTTTTGTGACTTTCGGGCACTGCGAAAACTGGAGAGCCCAGCTGAGACCTCTTTTCTCCACTGAGTTAAATCATGCATTGAACATTTACAGGTCTGGGTGAAACAGCCTTGCTCTGATGAACTTGGTACAGAACATTAGTATTTATGAGCCTTGCTTCTATGGTCCTGTAAATGGAGGTCAGCCCTCAATTTTACTCAAAGAAACAGTGAGCATGCTTCAAAGGACCTCAGGAGCAGTGCCTAGTTTAAGAAGATTTAGCTCAATTATAGCACCAGTAGTGAGATCATAAGATTTATTGATTTGTGGTTCTTGATGGAAAAATTTTCAGTTCTCTACCCTTATGTATAATGCAGTAACCTCTGCATTTTACATCTAAGGGAGGAGAAGCAATTTCATCCACATAAGAATTACTAAAAAGAATGCCATGAGTTGATGGCCATTTCCCCTACTGTTCGCCAGCCCTGTAAATAGAGATGTTTAATTTGCTGTATTCATAGGTCCTGCCCGTGATCTGACGAGCCCTCTATGCCATTCAGTGAAATTATACTAAAGTGAAGCCTCAAGATGGCTTATCTTTCCCTTAAATTGGGGACCTATGGAGGCAATCACTTAAAAATTTTTTTTTTTTAAACCAAGAAACCTCTAAATATTCCTGTACTCTCTGGGATTGCTTTTGTCAAATGAGGGCAACAGCATGGGACCCATATTCTCTCTTTCAAAAATGTTACTTTATTAGAATTCCATGAATTCTAAAGCTTCCAAAATGTCTTTTGACAGGACAGTTGCTAAGTCATTTACTATGACCAAAAAGGCCTGGAAGGAACCCCAAGCCCAACAATTAGCAAGATATTCTTTTAAAGTAGGAGGTGCCCAAGGACAATACGAGCACTTTCCTTTTTGAGGCACTAATTATAATGATCTATCATCTATCCATCCGTCCATTGCTTTAAAAAGAGTTTGAGGGCTTCCCTGGTGGCGCAGTGGTTGAGAGTCCGCCTGCCGATGCAGGGGACACGGGTTCGTGCCCTGGTCCGGGAAGATCCCACATGCCGCGGAGCGGCTGGGCCCGTGAGCCATGGCCTCTGAGCCTGTGCGTCCGGAGCCTGTGCTCCGCAACGGGAGAGGCCACAGCAGTGACAGGACCGCGTACCGCAAAAAAAAAAAAAAAAAAAAAAGAGTTTGAAATTCACCTAAAAATCTCGTAACTTTCATACAGGTGGAAGTTAGATTATGGTTTACAATAAAGGTAACATTTAGATGTGATTTGAGAGAGAAAAATTCACATTTCCACTCCTCAACTGATCAAATCAACAGTGGTGGGATTTCTTAGTTCTGAAACAGTATCTGGAATCCCCAAATGAGAAGCTCTGAATGGAAATCAACTCAGTTGCTACTTTCCCTGTTGTACTTTTCTCTCTGTTCTAGTTGGTTAATTTGGGGGACCATTAATGGACACAACTGACTTCAAATCAACAGGCTTCAAAATCAAGTTAAGTTGATAATTATAATCAACTTAATAACCCAGTTAGCAATTCGAGTAACCTAAAATATTGGGTCCACTCTGTCAGATCTAGAGTTTTTTTGGCAATATCGAGAACACATGGTATGACCTCTAGAACAAAAAGTGAAAGTCCGGGAGGAGACAATAAATGTTTGCTGGGCAATTGCTACATGCTCACTCTACTTTACTCTCCCTTCCTTTTAAAAAGTGTACAACTTTATTAATTTCCATGCACTGAACACATGGGACCAACATCCAGACCAAAATACAGTATTTCCAGCACTCACAAGCCTCCATGGGCTCCCTTCCAGAAGCGGTCCACTGACTTCTTACAGCAGAGATTCATTTTGTCTACTTTTGTCCATAAATGGATTCATATAATATGTACCTTTTGTGGGTTGTTTCATTTTACATTATGTTTGTGAGACTCACCATATTGCTGTATGTGGTTTCTATTCTACTTATCCTTCTGAGTAGAATTTCCTCGTCTGTTTTATAGAAAGAAGAATGGAGGCTTAAAGATTTCAAGGAACTTACCAAGGCCACACAGCTGGTCAGGGACTGAGGCAAGAGTCACACCTAGATCCCTTTCTACTCTGCTCCAGACATGAGGTGTGTTAGTTGTCTTCCTTAACCCCAAAACCAGAATCTGTAAACCCGAACAATACTATTCCTTTCAACTTGATTTGGAAGCAGGATCTGTTTAAAAAGCAGCAGGAAATTTTACCTTCTCCTTTAGATAAGGTTCACTGCAAACAGTAAGATCTTCTGGATCACAAAGTATCTAGAATTAGGATCTCCCTTGACAAGGTTTTAGCAAGAGGCCCAGTTGCAAAAGTCAGCCTTGGTGATTAACTATATCATGTATTTTCTAAACAGAGAACAGCTTATAAATTCTTACAGAAATAACTCTCGATGGGCTGGAGGGGCAGCAAAAAGAGAGGCTGAGGAGAAGAGGGTCTTCCATTAGGAACCACTGTAACATGAAGCACGTATTTCTTTAAACAAATGGATGCAGATTTTATCTATCTATCTATGGCTGTGTTGGGTCTTTGTTGCTGCGTGTGGGCTTCTCTTTGTGGTGGCTTCTCTGGTTGCAGACCACAGGCACTAGGTGCACAGGCTTCAATAGTTGCAGCACGTGGGCTCAGTAGTTGTGGCACACGGGCTTAGTTGCTCCACGGCATGTGGGATCTTCCCGAGCAGGGATCGAACCCGTGTCCCCTGCATTGGCAGGTGGATTCTTAACCACTGAGCCATCAGGGAAGCCCGGATGCAAATTTTAATACTAAAGGGATTTTCCATTTTTAAAAATCAATCTGTCTTAAATCCCTTCACAATTCTGTCACCACCTTAACACTTTATCAAGAGGGATTTAAATGAGATTAGGAATGATTTTCAAGCACCTTTTATATACATTTAATGGCTTTAGGATGTTTCAAATTTTCTTTGATGTAAAACAGCTTGCCTTTTGGCCAGCAATCTGAAGGTGCCTCAGATGGAGTTTACCCAATCACATCAGCTGATTCTGGAAACTGAGAAGAGGTTGACTATCTCCTCTGGAGGAACAGCCTTCCTAGTTCCCCAGTAATTTGGGGCTGTACCTTTTTTCTTTTTTTCTTTAAATTCAAAATCACCTACTGATATCTACTGGACAGATATAAGAAAATTCTTGGAAAACTAGATGCAGGGCTCCCTTTGCTTCCATATTCTCATTGCCTAGTACCCACGAGGGCCTACGTGCCTGGCTCGGACAGCAGAGAGAAACCAGACAAGGGCCCTGCCTGGAGGGAGAGATTTGAGAACATATTTTACAACAGAAAAGAGAAAACTGAAAGTAGAATGAGGAAGTCTTTTGTGGGCAGGGAGTTCTGATGGAAAAAAAAAAAAAAAAAAAAAATATATATATATACACACACACACACACACACACACACACACACACACACACAAACACACACATAAGTACGGACAAAGCTAGAAAAAAGATGAAGACCCTTTGGACTATTAAAATCCCACACTCCTCTCTGAAGCTCCAGGGCCAATGTGCCTGACTTGCCCAGGACAGGCAGCTGCGGCCTGGGGCCTCTCCTGATGTTTCTGATAGAGATCCCATACCTGCCCGCAAACAGGGCCCTAGCAGGACACCCCCAGAGAGGGCCGCTGCCCTGTACCTCCCGCCTGGCCTGCATCTTTGTTGGACTTGGACCCTCCAACCTTAAAGGATTCCCGAGGTCCAAATGTCTACCTGCTCAAATCTCTGACCTCTCCGGCTCCTGGCCCTTTATCAGCTCTGACCCTCTGATCGTCATCTCTTAGACAGAGGAGGCCTTCCACTGCCTTTTTATGGCTAGATTTCCTGATGATGTTAAGATGGGGCCACGGTGGCGGGGGCAGGGGAAGGACAAGCAGGATGGAACTTCTAGCCTTTTCCTCAGAGCCTGGATACCACCCCTCCTCTTGCTTCTTGATCATGGGGTTATCTTTGAGTAAGTTTTAATTTAAGTATTTTCTAAATTTAATTATCTTTAAGTTTTAATTTTTTTTTTTTTAGGAGAGGGAAGTGGGTAAGAGATTATTTAAACTATAATAAATTGAGCTCAAAGAGATGTAAAATTGCATCTTCCCGAGACCCACTGGGTTCCAGCCCTGCTGCCTGCCACTTGCTATGGCATCATCGTAAAAGAGTGGCTGCGGCTGAATTCTCCCCTTGCTGGCCTTTAGCGGCCCCGTCCCATGAGCATAGTTTCCATAGAACAGCAACCAACTGGCCGGTGAAGGCAGGAGTCAGAGCTAGGCTCCCAGTTTTCAGTAGCTCAAATGCAAGAGGTTTGGGCAAAGCCAGGCAGTCTTGGAGACTCTATGAACGGGACAGCTGTCTGGTTTGCTGCTGTGATTCCTAAACTTTCATGTGCACAATAATGGAGAACTTGTTAAAAACGCAGATTTACTAGATCCTACAGCCAGAGATTCTTATGCATCAACTGGTTGGAGAGCAGGAAGGTGCATTTTAATGAAAACCCACCCTGGCGGCGTTTCTGCTGCAGACAGTGTATCAGATCACTGAGAATCACTGGGGGAAAAGAACACACTTCGCTGGATGTGGGTCTGCATCTGGCTCCACGAGGACCCTGGATGAGGCACTTCTCCCTGGGCCTCGGGCTCCTCATCTGTGCAATGACGGGTGCTGGATTGGACATTTCAGACCTCCGCACAGAGGTGCAACATCCGCGGCTGTTCGCTTCTCAGTGAGCCATCAGGGTTGGCTGGCCTAAGAAGGCAGGGTGCAGATGGGCCACACCAGCAGGCTGCGTCCTCCACTGCCTGCAGTCCGGGCAGCTACTCTGCCTGCCCCGTCAGCCAGCCTGGCCGTGACTTCTGACAGCTGGGCCGAGAACTGGCCATGCTGTGCTTCTTGGCAACTTCCTCCAACTAATTTGGTCTAATTCAGTGTCCCTCCCCATGCCCCAACGTTTTAATTTTTAATAAACTTTTGTTTTGTTTTTTTGTTTTTTGTTTTGCGGTACGCGGGCCTCTCACTGTTGTGGCCTCTCCTGTTGCAGAGCACAGGCTCTGGACCTGCAGGCTCAGCGGCCATGGCTCACGGGCCCAGCCGCTCCGCGGCATGTGGGATCTTCCCGGACCGGGGCACGAACCCGTGTCCCCTCCATCGGCAGGCGGACTCTCAACCACTGCGCCACCAGGGAAGCCCTAAACTCTTTATTTTGGAATAATTTTAGATTTAAAGAATGTTACAAAGGCAATACAGCCAAACATCTTACATTATCATGATCTAGTTGTCAAAATCAACCACTTACAGGGATGGGTGCGCTACTATTAATGAAATTCCAGACTCCACTTGGATTTCACCCGTTTTTCCACTAATTTCCCTTCTCTGTTCCCTTCTCTGTTTCACCAGTTTTGCCACTAATTTCCCAACTAAAGCCAACAGTCCATTTAGTTGTCAGGTCTCCTTAGTCTCTTCAGGTCTGTGGTACCGTCTCAGTCTTTTCTTATTTCCTGTGACCTTGACAGTCCTGCGCAGCGCCAGCCTACAGCAGAACGTCCCTCAGTTTGGTTTGTCTGATGCTTTTCCTCATCATTACTCTGGGGTTAGGGTTTTGGGAAGAAGACCGCGGAGGAGAAGTGCCCTTCCCATCCGATCGTATGACTTATCACTGGTGATGTAACCTTGAGCACTGGGTTAAGGAGTGTTTGCCAGGTTCTTCCACTTTTAAAATTTTTTGATGAGCTCCAAGGCAATGAAGCTTTAACTCTCATCACCAAGAGTTACCTGGATAAACTGGAATAGGTAGAAGTGGGTACCTCAAGCGGCCTCTGTCACTCTCCCTGCTTGAGGATGAGCAGGTACAGGGGGGTCACCCCTGACCTTCACTGCATTCAGGTTCTCCAGCACAGAGGTGAGTGCGTGCATCACCAGGACAGCGCTTTGAGAGCTTCCGATCTGGCAGGCTTGGCATGGCGCCCAGGCTACCGTATTTTAATGAGTTCCCAGGTGATTCGGAGCTACACTAGCTTTTTAGAATCAGCTCAGATTTTTTTTTTTTTTTTAACTGAAAATATCCACCCTGGGTTTCACGCCAGTATTTACACTTGCCGGCAGGTGGAGCCAGAGGCTCATGACTCAATCTGCTGAAGAAAACTAGGACAAATTCCAGTCAACAAAGCATTCCGCACTGTAAGCAGAATTAGGGTTATTTTGAAACAGATGGGCTCTACAGAAGCCGTTGCACTGAATATTATGCAGTTGTTTATTGTCTAGATGGTCTGAAACCCGGGGACTATTCGCCAGCATCTAGCAGTTTCTGTGTCATATCAGGTTTCTTCCAGCGCAGAGGAGACTGACAAGACCCTGGGAGACAGATGTGGTTATGGGTACGGATGTGGATACAGTATTTTAACCAGCTCTGAGCTCAGGATTTACTCCTGCTACGGTGCATACTGCCTTGCATAGCTGAGTGCATCTTCCTGGAACGATCAGGATCCCTCTAACTCCACATCAGAAGAGTAGATACAATAGATACATTTGGATACAATAGATACAAATAGATACAATCTGTGACGATAAGACACCAAATCCCGGATGCAGTAATTCTAAACTGCTTTACTTTAAGCCTAATCAAAGTGGTCTGTTTCCTGGTTTACATTTTTACCCACACGCCCACTTACACTTGCCCCCATCCTCTTTCCTTCTGCCCCTCTCCTGTGCTACCCCAGCTGGCATTAGCAGGGAGGAGGCAAGGGCAAGGAAGGCCAGCTAGCATGCACTTGACTGTGCCTGATGCACTGGTCCACAGTGGGCAGGACCAGGGCTTACAAATGGAGTGTTCTGTGAGTCCTGGAAATCTACAACGGCCTCCAAGCGCCAACGAACCTTCGTAGAGAATGTTTTCAGTCCCTTAGCCTGTGATCCCAGGCACTCAGCTGCTGCTGTGCTGGTCAGCCCGGGATCAGAGAGGCCGTGAAGGCGTCTCTGAGGTTGGCAGCTTGGGGACGGGTGGTTCAGCAGGTTCTGCTGTCTCTGTGCTGGACAGACCCTCAGTCACCTGAGGGGCGCACAGACGTGCTTCCTGGTGGATAAGGCCCTGCTGTAAGCAGTGGGTTCGTAACTGCCTGGCACAGCGGCTCCCTCCCTCCAAGGGATAAAACGTCAGTTGATGGTGCCCCCCCCTTTCACAAACAGGGGCAGGTCCCCCGCTCAGAAACAACAAAATCCCCAACGTGCTTGCTCTTTGCCCAGATTCTCAGACGGAGGCAGAGAGAAGCACTGTTGATGACACTTAGACCTGTTTCATTTTTTTCTCACTCCCTTCAACTTGAGTTTCAAATCAGAGACAGCCCAATGGCCAGCTTTTTAAGCAACAGCCCAAGGTAATGTTTTCATTGACTTTTAAAATCATAGCCCATTTGGAATTAGCCCATATTTCCCACAGAAACCTCAATCTTCTGAAAATACCTTTTAACCTTTGGGCATAGAAAAATATAAGTAAATATCATCCCAAGAAATCAAAGAATAAGAAAGAGAGAAGATGGAGAGTCAGGAGGAGAACTCTGGAAAGGGACAAAGAAACTTAGATCGGGAACTTCTGCCAAGACCAACCACTGAGGGGTAACGTCCAGGTCACACTGGACAACTGTTGCCAGTGACTGTTTGTCAGGAGAAACAAGGATGTGGAGCCTGGGAGGGAAGGGTTTTGGGACAGCTGACCCTAGGCTTGGTGGCCGGACTGACTGGCAGCAAACAAAATGAGCCACGCGACAGGCCCTACACCTTCCCACTGCTCCCATGTCACAGTCCTGTGACACACGCAGCAGCACGTCAACGCTCTAGAGACTAGACACTGGATCTAGAAGAGTAATTTCCAAACTTTCATGTGGGTGAGCACGGTAAGAGGCAGATTCTAGGTTCTAACTTGGGAGATCCCAGATCAATGGCTGTGGTGAGACCCAGGAATCTGCATTTTTCAGAAGCACCTCGTGTGAGTCTGATGCTACCAGCCCCACTCTGAGAAACTGGGATCCGAGGGATGCCGTACTACATTCTGGGGTTTTGTTTGGTTGTAACTAACGATCAGCACCAACACGGCACCTGGTTTTGTACACACAGGTCTTTTGCTACATCTTCCCTGAGCCAGAAGCTCTGGTGGTTTCCCAGGTTGTGCCGTGCTCAATCCTGGATGATGTGAATTTTAAAAGTAAGACACCAACGCAACCCAGCTCTCCTGAAGATTCTATTAGTTATAACATGAGAGTGGACGAAACTGGCCACTCACCCAGTCGTAGGAGCAAAGCCACTCACCTCTGGATCCCTGGGACCCAGGTGCCTGGGACCTGGTGGGCACGTCATAAATGTTTGGTGAATGAACAAAAAACCAACTAATATGCTATCAGGGCTGAGCAGAGAGGGGGCCAGGAACCAGGGGCCCAGGCCAGGCCAACGGGGCTAGAGGACCGTGAGAGAGATGTGGGTAAATGGTGGCAGGTAGGGAATTTCAAGGCCCAAGAGTCTTGGTTTCTGGCCTCAGCCAACAACCAGCTTTCAAACCCTGAGACATAGGTGGGTGAGAACAGGTGACAGGAGGCTTCAGAATACAATTCAGTCTATTTGTTTCCTCTAACAAGTGCATGAAGTTGGTCTGGGCTCTGGGGTTCCGTTACATTAGAGAACTTCAGTATCCAGAAGTAGGCCAAGATATGAGATGTACTACGTACATCCATGTTGAATGCTGTAAACATTCAAATTATTTCTATTTTTCAGATATCATAAGCCTGACTGGTGCATAAGTACACATCAAGAGATACCGATATCAACGCAGAATTATGAAAACAATCCCTGACCTAGGAAACTGTCCCTGAGCTGTTGAGAAGCCAAGGAGAACACCACGGTTCAAAGCTCTCACAAAAGCTAGAAGCTGCCGGCATGCTCCTCTCTCAGGTGGAAACAGAGGAAGATGAACTATTCTGGGAAAAGCCTGCAATGAGAGTGTGTCACAGCTGGTCCCAAAGGTACATGAATGCCAGGGTGAAGGTGGGGCGGGCACCCCGAGAACCACCGGCTCAACCCCACAAGGAAACAGCAACGCAAGGGCCTCGGCAGATGCACTTGCTGGGTTAAAAAAAAAAAAAAAAAAAAAGGCAGGAGAGGGAGGGGGCGGGAGAGCCAAGAGGGAAAGTAACTGGAAGAAAAACAACATCCTTGTCAGCGGTCCGAGCCCCACGAATTTTGAATGGTTGGTGGTTTAGAAAACCAGGGTGGGCTCCTCGGCAAAGGCCTAGATAAGCTGGGAGGTAAGGACGACACAAGCGTACCCCTTCAGAGCGGACCAGCTCTGAATGAGATAAGCGGCAGGGTGAGAGCATCTGCACAGAACGCCAACAGGCAGGAGCCTTGCTCTCTGCACCAGAAGCTGAGAAATGCTTCCTGTGGGTCAGAGTTGGCCTAGAAGTGGGATGGCAGTGAAGTTCTGGGATGCGATAAACTATCCCGGAAGTAGGATGGTCATCTTAAAAACACGCTTGTTTTTGTATTTGGTGGTATTTAACCAGTTACCTGGCGGTCCAGTGGTTAGGACTCCACGCTTTCACTGCCAAGGGCCTGGGTTCGATCCCTGGTCAGGGAACTAAGATCCCACAAGCCCTGTGGAGCGGCCGAGAAAACAAAACTAAACTAAACTAAACCAAAAAAAAAAACCGCAAAAAAATATTGCTCTGATGGTATGTAACGTAACCCTGAGCTGAACTGCCACTTTTGTTCTTTTAGGTCTGATTAACCCACTCCCACCCACACCAAGTTCTGATCCACTAGTGAGAGACAGTATGTGTGTTTGTGTGTGTGCATGCATCCTTGTGTGTGGGCTCGAGTACGTGTGTTACAGACACACCTTGTGACTGAGACTTCTCCCATAAACAAGCCCTCCCAGCCTCAGGAAGAGCCGGGGGCTTTCTCAGACCGCTGGCACACAGTCGTGAAACAGCCTGCCTCTAACTAACCTAGAATGGCTCAGAGATGATTCTAAAGTGGGCTGTGCTAGGGAGAGAGACTCAGTAACAAAAATGGCTTATTCTTACATGTCTGTTAAATAATTTCTAGTAAAACAAAACTTATTTTATGAACAGAAAGGGAGACCACAGAATGAAATTTTTTGAACTTTAAATTCCAAGTTAGGAATCTAGAGCGAGGCTTACCTTGGATAACTGATGATTTAGATAAGTGGGGAGGAAGATGTTGTTCTCTGAGCATCTTTGAAAACAGATGTTTCATCTAAGTGTTTGCTGTAGCCAGAGAAAAAGTGAGTACTACAAGGCCTACCTACAGGTTTTTTTTTTTTCTTTATTGGAGTATAATTGCTTTACAGTGTTGTGTTAGTTTCTGCCATACAACGAAGCGAAATCAGCTATATGTATACATATATCCCCTCCCTCTTAGGTCTCCCTCCCAGCCCCCCACGCCACCCATCTAGGTGGTCACAGAGCACTGAGCTGAGCTTCCTGTGCTTTATAGCAGGTTCCCACTAGCTATCTATTTGATGCAAGGTAGCGTATATATGTCCATCCTAGGCCTACCTGTAGTTTTAAGAAAGAAGCTTTAAAGATACCATGTCAAGTGTGGAAAGGAGATTCTGTGTGAGATGCATCCAGCGCATCTTAAAATCATGGATTTTCAGGACTTCCCTGGCGGTCCAGTGGTTAAGATGCTGCGCTTCCACTGCAGGGGGCGCGGGTTCGATCCCTGATCAGGGAAGTTCCACATGCCTCACGGTGCAGCCAAAAAAAAAAATCATGGATTTTCAGAGTGGGGTGGGGGAGGACTTGGGATGATGGAATCCAATCTGCTCAGTTCAGAGCCCAGAAACGGAAGCCCAGAGAGGGTAAATGGGTCTCCCGTTTTGCACAGCTAATGGGGGCAGAATCAGAACCCAGGTCTCTCAGTGCTCTGGTCATGTCACCAGACTTCATTGTTTTCCCTTTTAGCCATTTCATCCTGAAGAATCCAAACCTCCCTTTCAAGTCTGGAGTGGACATCGGTGTTTTATACAAGTGCCTTCTGCTACCCGGCTCTGTGGGCAGCACGGGAAGGGAACGGGCTCTGGTGCCAGACAGAGCTGAGCTTGAATACGGGCTCTGCCCCTTCCTCTGTGCTCCTGGACAAGTCACTTTCCTCACCAACCCTCACTTTTCTTATCTGTGTGGATGCAGGAACCTACCCCTGGATTGCTCTGAATGGAAGGAACTAAAGGACGCCAGCACCTGGCTCAAAGCAATAGAGGGTCAGTGGTTCCTGCTATTATGCTAATAACCCCTTCCAGGCTTCCCCACCCCGGGAATGTCCCCACCATCCATCCAGTTAGTCACACACACGCAGACCCCCGTCATCCTAGACAGCTTCCCCTTCCTCATGTGCCCCCTTCAACCCGCCACCAAATCCTGTCATTGTAACCTGAACCTTCCCCTAACTCGTCCCCCCTTCCCTGCACCTGCCATGTCACCAGCCCTGCCTGAGCCACCTGCTTCGTGAGCCTACACTGGTGCCTGAGCCCCTAGATGATGTCCTGCCCTTGCTCTGGTCTTCCAACCAACCACCCCCCACAGGGGAGCTGGAGAGCTTTGCCAGAACACGCATCTCATCCACGTCATCCTCTGCCTAAAGCCCTCCAGGAGTTTCCTTTCATTCAAGGACAAATATCAAACTTCGTACGCAGCCCAGTAAGCCTGCCCTCCCGCAGCTCCAACTCCCAGGGACCCCTCCCCGCCTCCCCAAGCTCTCAGGAGAGTGGCCGCATCCCCCTGTGCCCTAAGTTCTCCCAGGATCATGTCCCCTTTCTCCAAAGCACATGATGCCGCAGTTAGTAGTTACATGGGACTCTGATGATCCCAGCCGAGTGCATCCTCGTTAGGTGGTGAGCTCTGTGGGGTGAGAACACGGCGGGTTTGTGTTCACCTTCTCCCCAGGGATGAATAAATGAACAAAGCAGCAGGAATGGGCAGGAGGGAGATGTGGAGGAGTAACTACTGTCCTCATTTTACAGATGGCCAGACTGAGGCTCGAGGAAGGCGTGTGACTTCCCGAGGTCGGGAAGAGCCTCTTGAAAGATGATGCCTCTTGTAGTACTCGCTTTTTCTCTGGCTACAGCAAACACATCTTGAAAGATGATGCCTCTTGAAACTACATGAAACTACATGGAAGCGCAGTGGTCCTCACATACCGCCCACCACGCTGCTTCAGAAACCAGCTCCCACATTTCTCCTTTACCATCCAACCTTTCTTCACAGTAGCCAGTGGCTCAGCAAAACATTAGTGGGTTCTTTAAAAAAAAAAAAATAGGAGGCTCTGAGGGCATGGGGGGCGGGGACTATAATTGTCACATGGAAAAAGGAAGAAATTGCAAGTTAATAACGGGGAGATTTTGAGTTTAAAAAAAAAAAAGACCATCCAAAGCTACAAGATTTGTTGCTATTTAGACCAAATGGAGCAACATTTCCAGAATTGTCTCTATGGATCTGAAGATTCTAGATTAAGGGCAAGTGACTTGGCCAAAGGCTTAGACCTGTTTTCCGACACAGGTACTCTTAGGGAAGGAAAAACAAGGGCGGTTAAAAGCCCCAGCAAGGTTGCTACACCAGTATGACTGATCTAAATGGAATACACTTCCATGAGTCATTTGTAGCTTTAAATACTATAGAAAAAAGAATTTATGAAACATGCCCAAACAGTCTCCCTTTAATGTGGCGAGCTCTTTTCAAACCACATTGTTCAAATTTATGTTAAAATGCAAACCCTTCATGTTTACAATGGTACTCTTGGAGGAATAATATAAAAGTACAACTGCTAAATTTCAAAGACAAGACTTATAGCCTCAGAACAATGGGGGCATTCCCAGCGCAAATTTATGAGCTGTTAAACCTCAAAAGGTTTCCTCAATTGGCAATGAAGGTTTTGACATATTTGCAGCCTGGTATAGGGGCTGCTTTTTATACAATTTGGGGTGTACCGCTTTTATCGGAACTTTTCCTTACTTTTATTGACCTCGGATGACAACTATTGTGCTCCTCTCTGGGCGGCGTTTGATCCTGCTAATTGTGCCGTGGAGCCGGGACGGCACTTCACGGTTTACCATTGCTCCTGGGGCGCACGACAAATTATACATAATGCATTGCATTGTAATTGCTGCATTGTGAACTTGGCTCGCCTTCCCAACATAAAATACCGACATCCAAGTAGTTTTATTATAAAAAACTGTAAGGGATTCTTTTGGATTATAAACATCTGAAGACACAACGTTCTCATGAATTCCGGTGGCTATTTTGGACACACACAGGGCGG
This sequence comes from Globicephala melas, assembly GCF_963455315.2. NCBI lineage: Eukaryota > Metazoa > Chordata > Mammalia > Artiodactyla > Delphinidae > Globicephala > Globicephala melas. Next base: position 11,619,042 of record NC_083320.1, read on the forward strand.
GCGAGGCTGAAAAGCAAATCAAATGTACTTCGCATGAATGTTTACAGAGAAAAAGAGGAGGCAGTCACGAAGGCAAGGCCACAGGGAATGCAAAACAAAACGGAGTAGGAGCTGAAGGGCAGACAAAAGTCCAAACTGGGAAATCAAAGAGGCGAGGTCCAGTGATGGCCCTTCGTCTCCCTGGGCCTCAAGTTCCTCCTTTTGAAAACAAAGGCACAGAACAAAATGACCACAAAGGTCCCTTTTCCATGAAGACAGGAGCCTCAGGGGGGCAGTGACCTGTTTTCCAAGTCTGATTTGTCAGCACTAGAAACCTGTGTCTTGTACCAAACACACAGCTTCTCACCACTGCCCTGTTGGTTTGGGGCCTCTTAGAAAAAGATGATGCCTCTTGAAAGGGCAAGGGGCAGAATAAATAAAGCCCAAGTTTTGTATATGCAATATGATCAAGTGCAAAAAAAACCATCACAAGCACAGTACAGTGGCCGCCCTAGATGCCCACAGCAGGCCGCGGCCACAGGACCGCTGCAGATTTGGAAGCAACACCAAGGCACCGGGGGCCCCTCTTAACCCTCCCTTCTCCTCTCTCCCTGCCCCGGGACAGCAACCTGATATATGAATTCAGGGAAATGAATGTCCTAGAGGAGCCAGAGGTGCTCCAGCAAGATTTCAAGCACAAGGGGTCGCCTGGCAGCTCAGCCGGCCACACAGGTAACACATAACTGGACTGTGTTAGAACCGTGGCTTCTCTTTGAAGCCAGGCCACAGACAATCCAACGTGCAGTTGGTAGGCTGTTAACCTCCTGCCAAAGAATTCTGTGTCCCTCGACCGACTTCTCCTCCCACCTGGTTCAACAGCAAGCAAATGGCCCAGTTAATTGCAAACCGAATTTAAGACTTAAATTTGACAACGAAGTATGCTTAGAACTTTGAGTGTTTGGCATAGGAGGGTCAGAATTCTAACTATTTACTTAAATTATGACACCCAGCGCTGCATAAAAGGCATTCTGGATGAGAAACACACCGGCTGTCCATCTGTCAAGATTGTGGAAAGCCTGTGAGGCAGTGTGGGCCTCCTCCCCCAAACCCTCACGTCTACTGTGGGCGACGTAGCCATTGTGCTACCAACTAGTTCACGTGAACAAAAGGGGATGCTCCGGAGTGGGCAGCTAGGGGGGCAACAGTCAGGATTGCAGTTTTAGGACAGAATACTCTTACTTATTGGCCCTAGAGTTGTGCTAAGGCTCACAGACGTGTTCCCAGGGAGGTATGATCAGCTGTGATTTTGCCAGTGAATGAAGCACATCAAGGTTTTTCTCTGGTTATTACTCCTTAAGAGACAATAGGGAATTCCCTGGCGGTCCAGTGGTTAGAATTCTGCACTCTCACTGCTGAGGGCCTGGGTTTGATCCCTGGTCAAGGAACTAAGATCCCACAAGCCAGGCGGCGCGGCCGGGAAGAAAAAAAAAAAGAAAAGGGGGACTGGGCAGGGAAAGTGAGAGGCCATATCTAGGAATTGTTTTTGGAAACACTCCCAAGGCAATGGACTTTGCTCTAAATAAAGAAATACCAATCTTCAAAGGGGGATAGTTTTGGGTAAATGGCAAATCATGAGGAAGCTGAGTAGCAAAGGGAATATGAAAATACTACCTTCCCAACAAATACCATATGATATCAGTTAGATGTGGAATCTAAAATATGACATAAATGAACCTATCTTTGAAACAGACACAGAGAACAGACTGGTGGTTGCCAAGGGGGAGGGGGTTGGGGGAGGGATGGAGTGGGAGGCTGGGGTCAGCAGATGTAAGCTATTATATGTAGAATGGATAAACAACAAGGTCCTACTGTGTAGCACAGAGAACTATATCCAATATCCTGTGATAAACCACAATGGGAAAGAATATTAAAAATGTATATATATATATATCTATGTATAACTGAATCACTTTGCTGTACAGCAGTAATTAACACAACACTGTAAATCAACTATACTTCAATTTAAAAAAAAAGAAAACACCACTTTCCCAACTTCTTTAGACAAAACTAGGCCTGAGGTCCCCCCCGTCAGGCAACCACTTCGTAGTCACGAGCATCTCCAGTGCAAGAAAACATCTCACACAATTTTCTTGAGTAATTATTTCCCTAAATTGATGCCAGGAAAATCTTGTTCTTTCTCTGGGGAGAATATACTTTGGGATTCCTGCCACAAGTTAAATGGTCTAGATGAGTTTAGAGAAAGATCATTTAAGGACAATCAAAAAAATTATACACACACACACACACACACACACACATATACACACACACACACATACACACACACTGGAAAAAGAAAATAACAAACGTGAACGAGAGTGCCTAGGTTGGAGGTCCAGGTAGGAACCCCATGAGGAAGGGTAGTGCCAGGGAGGCAGCACAAACTCAAGAAGGGTTCTGTATCCCTCTATTTTGAAGTCCAGGTCCATCAAGAGATCTTAAAAGAAATACATAAAAAGAATATAGCAGTGGAGAAACTGAAGTTTTACATTTCCAATTTTTATGTTATAGGCTTCCTTCCCCCCTCTAACTTCAGTTTATAAACTGAAGGCTTCAGTCTTTTGAATACACAAGGACACTTGTGCACACACAACCAAATCCAACCAAAAAAAGAGAAATAAAAACCAAAGCCATTTCAAATATACCTCAAGCAAGAGCTTGATCGAGCGTCTGGACTCCAGAGACAAGTCTGCCTGGTCATGGTGGTGTTCCCAAGGCAGGTGGCCAATCAGAATTTGTTGAATGACTGAACCCCAAAGAGTTTTCATGGATGGAGGGTTAAGTTCCACCATTTCCAGCTCCTGCCTTGACCCACAAGCTCAGCCATCCAGGGGCGCTGCAGGTTTTTGGTTTAGCCCTAGTCTGCCCTGGAGCCATCCAGTGAGATCCATCTAGAGACCCTGGGGATCCAGATGAGCTGACAGGAGAAATCGCTCCTGGTGTCCATTTACATAAGAAAAATGAGGATCCACTTTTCTAGGGGTGAAATCAGGGCTGAGGCAGAAAAGGATGGCTCTTACACAATCTTCATCTCTCTCTCCCCTCTCATGTAGTCCCTTTGTATTTCTTTCTTTCATAAGAAGGGGGCTCTCTAGCTTTCCAACATAATAGCTACCAAATCCAAGAACTCTGAAGACAGACCACGAAGATTCACCCTTGGATTAAAGAAAAGTCACATCTCGTGAAAACACAGATATCGCAATGAGAAACACCTGAGAGAAAACACTTAGAATTCAAAACAAAACAAAACAAAAAAGACAGGCAAAAAACCACTTCTTTGGTTTTGTCAAGAAACTTATTTGAGTATTTGAATATTAATAATAACCACATTTATCCCACACTTGTAAGGCAAAGCAAATAAACTATAGCAATTAAACAGAGAAAAGAATTATCACCCTAAAGTAGCTACTCCTTCCTAAGAGCTACCAAAACGCAAATAACTTGCAGCCTGTTCTTTCTTGTGCCTTAGCTGTAACAGGGGAGAAAACTGGCTTGGAAAAGAACAACGAGAGAAAGACAAGGACTACGTTTTGAATGCTCAGTTTGGGGGACGTCCACCATGACGGCCGTGTAAAAGAAATAGCCATCCAGGGCTGACATGGGCTTTAATATAATGCCAGACTTCACCACTTATTATTCATTCGTTTGCTCATTCTTTCACTCTTTCTCTTATTAGGTGATCATTCATCCAACAGACATTTATTAAGCACTTTCCCGGGGGGTCTGTGATAGGTGTGGGGTGCACAGGAGTGAATAAGAGCAGGGGCATGGCTTTATCCACTGTAGAAACAGTGCTCAGGGACTAAGCCTGTGAAAACGTCTGAGATCTCAAAGTAATTAAGTGGCTCCCTCAGTGAAAAAAAAAATCTATAAAACTGAAAAGTAATAAGTATTTGATTAAATGCCTATGAAACGTACCATATCAATCATTTATATCTCAACTCATAAATATGACATATATATTTATAGTCGTTTACTTAAATATATATTTATATACTACGGATGGGCTGTCACATGTTTCAACACGTGAAATGACACAGGGTCGGGGTGGGGTTTCTAAAAATTAAAGCCCACATAAGTCCTCAAAAGTCCCCACAGGATGGACAGGACATCTGTGCTCTCCCGGAGTTTATAGTGTAGTGGAGACAGGCACACGCCAGTAGCCACAATCACCTTGTGAAATATCTAAGAAAGTACCCCCTCTGAGCCTCATTTTCTTCATGAAAAAATAACCTACTGAAAACCAGAAACCATGGCCTTTGGGGCAGTTCTGAGGTCCAAGTTAAAAAAAAAAAAAGATGGGAAAGTATTTCATAAGCTCAGAGTGATGAGAAGTAAACTTTTAACCCCTTTGGTCTTTGCCCCTCCTGGTAGTCAATGCCTCTTACCATGTAGGATGCTACACCTGCCGCCTACCTGGGAACTGGTGCTCAGACCAGAGACAGATCTCTACCATACCCTAAACATAAGGCTGCTCTGGTGCCCTTCTGCAGCCCACAGATGTCTCTGATGGACAGACACATGTAAACCAGGACGCTTCATGTAAAGATAAAACTTGGCCTGTATCGTGAGATTCCAAAGAGACAGAGGTTAAAAAAAAAAGGAAAAACAAAAAATCAAAAAACCGCCCCCCGCCTTACACTGGTAAAAATGAAACCATTTTTCAATTAGTTCAGCCCTAAGCAGACATCATCATCTATTTTGCCCTAAGAATGAAAAGCTGTGGACTGCTCCTAAAGTCAATTTCACTTCTCTCTTTTGTAGACATTTCATGAAATACCTTAATCTTCCCAGCAGGCAACATTAGTAGGTAAAAGAGGAAAATGAACTCAGTTTTGGAAAGAAAGGATCATGTGGTATAACACAGAAATATATCCTAGGAGGCAGTCTGGTTCTATTATTTGTCCTTTTTCCTATTCTCCTTCATGGGCTCCCTTTTAGGGAGTCGGCTGGGATGGGGCTGGGGCAGGGTATGACCAGGGTAAAAGCAGCCCAGGACACAACATCATAAACGGAAGCGGGACAGCAGTTATAAGCTTCTGCAGATAGAACCTGGCCACTTCAAATGTGTACGACCAGACCCTCCTTCTGGCTTCAAGATTTCCTTTGTGTCTCACCACGGGATGTGTGTTAGGATGATTGATATACAACGTGTTTAAATAAAACAAGAAAACAAACCAAGAAAAATTCTGCATGATGAAGAATGAAAATCTACTAAAAATACTTTACAATGGCTTCAAACATGAAATCACATTTACAAATAACATTTTCATGACTTGGGCATAAGTGACTCAGGAGCATATGGCTTAAATTTCCTTCAGAATGCACAGGGCTTTAAAAATCAAGCAGAAACTTGCTTGGCAAAATTAGTTTGTAGAGCAGAGCTCTGGGGAAAAAAAGAAAAGAAGTTTGTCAGACGGCACTCGCTTTGGCATCCCTTCTCTGGTGCATTCTTTGATGACCAAGTCAACTGGCTACAGTGGCCATTGCCTAGGAACAACTTTCTTGGAAATCGTTTAACTCTCTTTCCCTATTTAGGCAAAGTATTCAATAACTTTATAATAAATGACTCTCCTTCACCTCGACTATCTCAAGCATCAAAAATCGTGGTCTAAGGCCCACTTCTGTAAAAAGTGTTGAGCCATCTGAGGCAGAGAGCAAATGGCTGCCGCATCTTTGCGGCCATCAGGTATGACTGCATACATAGGGATGTTTTTATTTCCTATTAATCCATTTGAAACTAAATACTTTTTCCCCCAAAATTAAAGACACACATTTTAGACAGAGCCCACAACAGTCAGGCTCTGTTTTACCTGCCCAAACTTTTTGGTTTCTTTCACCACACAAAGTTCACACACGAATACTACCACCACCAACACGGCTATAAAATAACCTTAGCATTCACAGCGTTTACTGTTTCCAAAAGGCACCCTCAAACATCACCTCATTCCATTCTGGGGGATAGTCATGACAAGTATTTAACCCATTTTTAGATGAGGAAACTTGAGGTTCGGAGTAAGGTCATATAGCAACAACTAGCCATTCTTCAAATACCAATTGTACTTTCCTGTCTTGGCATCTTCTATTGTTTATTTTGATAATTTTTAATAGTCATGTTCTCTAGAACACCTATTCCCTTCATCCCCACTGACTAGAATCTCCCATTCTTCAAGGACCAGAACATATACCACACCTTTCAAGATGTGATCCCTGAACACTAAATCTCCAAGCAGGATGATCTTTCTTATGTATCAGTTGGGCTAGGCTACAGTTACCAATTATTCAGTCAAACACTAATTGGGGTGTTGCTCTGAAAGTATGTGGTAGATGTGATTGGGTATCTAATCAGTTGACTTCAAGGGAGATTATCCTAGTTAATCTAGGTAGCTGAAATTAATTAATTAATTAATTAATTAGCTGAAAACCCCCTAAGAGCAAAGCTGAAGCTTCCTCAACAAAGAAGAAATTCCACTGATGAACTGCAACTTCAGCACATGTCCCAGAGTTCCAGCCAGCCCTTCCCGAAGGCCTGCCCTACAGACTTCAGACTTGCTGGTTCAGCTCCCCGTTGGGAGCTCCTCAATGAGTCAGGCACTGCTTGTTACTGGATCATGAGAAAACAGCAAGATTTTCATGAAGTTCACAGGGCACATTTGGGATATCCTGACTTAAAGTATCTGTTCTGTGGCATTTATGGAATTCACTCTTGGGGATCTGGGGTCGCCTCACAAAGAGGTGGTCCATTTTCTACATCAGGTTCTCAAAGTGATTCCCAGACCAGCATCAGAGCGTCACCTGGGAGCCTGTTAACCAGTCAAGTTCTCACACCCCATCCCCAAACCCATTAAGTCAGGAACTCTGGGGGTGGGGCCCAGCTCTAAACACAGGAAACCATTCTGTTTAGTGTGTAAGAGAATTACCTGCAGAGCGCGTTGAACTAAAGACTGTTGGGTCTCACCCAGGACACATGGCTATTTACATGTAAATGAATTAAAAAAAACTAAAAAAGCAGTGCCTCAGTTGTACTAACTACATTCCAAGTGCTTAGCACATGTGGCTAGTGGCTACCATGTCGGACACTGAAGATAAAGACCATGCCCATCACTGCAGCGAGTTCTATAGGACAGTGATGCTCTGGAGCCGCTGAGAGGGACCCCTAGGAGAAACCCCTCCAACACACGTCAGGTACTACAGGCAGGGAAAATAATGTCCATTATTAGCCTTACACTGAAAAAGCACAAGGCCAGATGGTCCAAATCAAAGGCAAATGTTCCTTTGTGATTACGTTGCTTCTCACGTGGGCGATTCTCTGTAGCTTAGGATGAGTAGCATCAGGGACTTATTTATTTAACACTAGTTAAACTAAGGCTGGGGAACCCAGCAGCAGTAGCGCAGGCTACGTGAGTCATCAGAATCCTTTTTTTCTTTTTGCGGTGCGCGGGCCTCTCCCGTTGCGGAGCACAGGCTCCGGACGCGCAGGCACAGCGGCCATGGCTCACGGGCCCAGCCGCTCCGCGGCACGTGGGATCTTCCCGGACCGGGGCACGAACATGTGTCCCCTGCATCGGCAGGCGGACTCTTAACCACTGCGCCACCAGGGAAGCCCAGAATCCTTCTTTTTATTCTTTCACAGGGGTGGGGGTGGGGATTAAGAAGCTCAAAGCCTTTAGAAGCTCAGGGCCTCTGTTTTAACTCTGGTGGAACAAAGGACAAAAGTAGGGTTTATATTGCACCATCAACTGTTCACTTCCTGAAACAGCTCCTGGCAAGGCTATTGCTAACCTCCGTGTTGCTTAATCCACGGATCATTTCTCAAGTCCTCATCTGCCTGGGACCACTGGGGCATTTGGCACAGATGGACACTCTTTCCTCCTAGAAAAAGATTCTTGTCTCCTAGGACCACCTGCTCTCTTTTTCTCCAGTTTTCCACCCTGCTTCACTGGTTCCTTCTTCTCCCTCTCCTTTGCTGGTACCTCTTTTTCTCTCTGACCTCTTTACGTTGGAGACCCCAGTGCTCAGGCTTTGACCCTCTTCTCCATCTTTACTCACTCCCTTGGCGATTCCACCCACTTTCATGAATTTAAATACCATTTATATCATGCCGATGACTACCAGATTTTTATTTCCAGACCATACCTGTCATCTGCTCTCATACAGAACTACCTACTCCATCCCCACATGGAACTCTCATAAACTTGTCACTCTCTCCAGGTCCAAGACTGAACTCCATTTTTTTCCCTGCAAACCTGTTCTATCTGCATGTTCAGGTTAATGGAAACTCCAACTTTCCAGTGCCCTCAGCCCAAAACTTTATTCCCCCTTCACTTCTCTTTCTCTCACAATCCCCACCATTCTGTCAAAGAATCCTTCTGCTCTACCTCTGAAATGTACCCAGAAGCTAACCGCCACGCACCTCCTCCACGGCTGCCGTCCGGGTGGGAGCTGTGGTCCTCCCTTGCCTGGGTTACTGCAACAGGCTCCTAACTGGTCTTCCTGCTGCTACCCTCTGCCTGTGTCTTCACATGGCCTATCCCTCTGTGCCTATCTTCTCCTTTGCCCTCTCTCATCAGCACACCTATCATTGGGTTTAGGGCCTACCCTCATCAGGATGATCTCACCTTGCCAGTGTCATTTTCATTACATCTGCAAAGACTCTTACTCCAAATACAGTTGCATTCTAAGGCTCTGGGGGCACAGCTCTTTTGGGGGTCAGCATTCACCCCACTATGCTGCCCCACAGACTATTCTCAACACAGTAGCCCCAGTGAGCCTTTAAGAAATTAAGTTAAATTATGATACTCTGTGCTCAAAACCCTCTAAAGGCTCCCATCTCACTTAGAGAAAAACCAAAGTCCTTCTGCCGGCCTAAAAGGCCCTGTGTGATCTGGCTCTTAAACCTCTCTGTCCTCACCTCCCACCGTCCAGTCGTAACAGTGGCCCAGACTAGCGGATGTGGATTTGAGACATGTTTTGACTTAGCATCAAGATCACCTGGTTACTGACAACACCCAGGAGGTAACACCTGACGAGGAACAAGTTGGGGAGGTGGAAAAGGTAAGTACATGCTGCATTTGAGATGTCCTTGAGTTCATTTATATATTGATATAATTTCAGAAAGAGATCTGGGCTGGGAAGATAAATTTGAAGTATAAATCGTAACTAAAGCCTTAAGAAAAGAGGTCCAAGAATGAAGTCATTAGGAAAACTGATATTCCAAGGTAGAGTAGAGGCGGGTGAGCCTGCAAAGGAGACCAAGGAAAGAGGTCAGAGCAGTAGTGGGAAAGCCAGGAGGGTAGAAAAAAGGAGGGTTTCGAGGAGTGGATAGTTATGTTAAGTAAACCTGGGGAAGGGAAGTGTCTCCGGGCCTTAGCAACATTGAGGCCGCTGGGGAACTTGGCTAGAACGGTTTCATGAGAGTAAAGGGGGTCAGCAGCACGACTGAAGAAGTGGAGACTCTGCAGACCGTAAGTGGCAAGGAAAGGTGGTGAATGAAAGGCAGTTGTGCTGTTGGTCTCTCTCTCTTTGGGGATGAGTGTGGAAAGAGACTCGAGTAGGTTTCAATATTGACAGGAAGGATCTGGTAAACACTCAGAAGCTGAAGACAGAGGGAAAGGGGGATAATCAGTAACAAGAGCTTTTCCTGAGAAGTTAGGACAGGGAAAGGATTAGCTCTCGGTAAGAGGAAAGAGACTTCCCTGCCCAGCTATTAGGAGGGACAAGTTCAGTATGGGGGTGGATACAGGAAGTTTGTAGTTTTCATCATGGGACGCTGAGGGCATTACCTACAGGTGGATTCTATTTTTTGGGGGAAGTCAAGGACAGGTGAGATGTTGATATCATTTGTAATAGACTCAGTTTACTCTGTTGGGGCACAGTCTCCAATTGGGCTCAGCTGCCAGGTGCAGGGTCCGAGAAGCCTAGTGGCTGGGCTCATCTAAGTCTGTGGAATTTTTCCATATAGGTGGACGAAGGACTGAGCAACAAGGGCACGGAAGGTATTTGTAAGAGAGTAACTGAAACAAAGGACTGGAAATCTAAGCACTGGATGGAGGCAAGTAAGACAAGAAGGGAAGGAATTAATGGACTGGAAAGGGGAACAAAGAACACCTGCAGCTGAGTACCCAGAACTTTAAGGTCACCTAAAAGTGGTCGAAACACTACATACTAAGTCCATGAAAGCTAAGAGCCCAGTGTATTTAACACAAGAAGCAAAGGAGTTTTAGATACAACCACTCTACTACCAGGGTACCAAGTGCCACCCTACTTGCTATCAAAGAGAACCAGAGGGACCTTTACATTGAAAAGGTAAGAAGGAGGTACTGAAATTCAAGGAATATCATTCCAAATCTGGATTTCCTGCCACTAAATCACTTCCAAGTGATGTGCTTGATTTTATTGATTTTGCTATAACTGATTCTATGTAAGTGTCCTATACACAAGTTTACCTGATTCTTTATCATCTAAACTTACCCTCTGGTATGGTGGTTCTCAACAGATTTTGCCCCCTAAGGGAGAACTGGCAATGTCTGTAGATACTTTTGGCCGTCACAGCTGGGAGGAAGGGTGCACGAGCATCTGGTGGGTAGAGGCCAGATGCTATTCAACATCCCACAATGCACAGGACAGCTCCACCCCAACAAGGAATTATTCAGCCCCAAATGTCAATAGTGCTCAGGTTGAAAAACCCTGCTCCAGAACAAACATGCCTGCAAATGTACACTATTTACATCAGAGAGAGGAGGGCTCAACTTGGGATCCAAGTAACAAACTGTCTTCAAATTTTCTGTACCACAAATATACCAACAGCCTAAATAAAACTACCTTAGTTTTTAGAAAAACATCAATATATTAGTGCACAAAATCTTGTAGACTTAGATATGTAAGAAAGCATATGGACGCCCTCGATGACTTCTTCCTACCTCCTTCCTTCCTTGCCTGGTTTTTCCCATTCTCCTGTTTATTTCTCTCCAGAAGGAGCTCTGTTCTTCACCAATTCCTGCATACTGGAATATTAAGTTTCAAAGATAAATTAACTTTGACAAAATTCCTTTATCAGAAGTAAATGTGAAAGTCTGAAGAATTTAGTGAGCTGGCCTTTTGCCCATATACAGAAATGATTAAAGACTAGACTGCGATTAAATTCTGAGCAGAGTGACATAATTAGCAAATTTATGAATGGGTCTTCTTTTCACAGTTCTACTGTCAGGACTAATTACTTGTATTAATTAGAACTGTCAACACATGAATATGCTTGTTGAAGCCGCTTCCTATGGTAAAATACGAGACTGGTAAATATGAAGACACTTGGAAAGATGCAAAGGCCTTCATTTATTAGCAACTCTAAATGATGCAGAAGCACTGACTGCACAATGAGCCCTGGGGATTGACTGTAAATGGATTCCTAGTTAATGAATTTGTTCTTCCTTGCTTAGGCATTATTCTTGGTTTAGCGTTTGGATGAAATATTCAATATATCACTACTTTAGAAGGACTGTAGCAAGAATAAGGAAAAAATTCTGCAAGTTACTGGAAAAGTAGAGTAGCAGGGATGGTTAAGTTGAGCAAGAGAGAGTTCCTGTCTCGTCTTTGATTAGTCTGAGATCTAGTGTAAAACAAGTTTTGAGAACTGCTTAAGTGAAACGGGAAGGACAGCTGGGGGATTAAAAACTAGAGTTTGAGACCCAGTTTTAACTCTGTGTGACCTTGGGTAAGTGGACAAGTTACTATGCCTCTCTGTGCCTTGGTTTGCTCATCTGAAAAATGGGGACAGCAATAGAACTTGTAGAGGGCTGTGATGAGCCTTAAATGTCAACATATATAAAGGGCTTAGAGCGGTGCCCAGCACAAGCTACGTGCTGGCTGTTACTGTTTTCATAATCATCACCTGGGATGGCAGCAGAAACAGAATTTCGAGCTCCAAGAACGAGATCCTTGGAACAGGACGCAGTGCTTTGCAGTCAGATAGAGTCGAGGTATGAATCCAGGCCTATTACATTTAATTTTTAAGCTTCAATTGTGCCCTACCTCATGAGTCCTTGTAAAAAGTAAATTTAAAGAAATGCATGAAAGGCACTTGCTGTGCCTGGTATATAAAAGAGGCTTGCTAAATATTAGTGCTTAAGCATTCATTACCATTATTATCTTTTTGGAGGAATCTCTGAGAGATGGAAATAAATGCCAAAAGAAAAATTTTAGTAAGTGACCTAAGATGAGTGGAGAGAGCACATGTGAAAGAGGAGAAAGGGAAATGAAGAGGATCTATCGAGGGCCTTCTCTGGGAAGGGTGCCCTCATGCCCTGTCTCAAGCGGCCATCACCACAGCCCCAAGAGGAGGGTTTAACTCCCCAGCCACAGAATCCCCATAAATCCCCTAATTACCTTGTTCACTGGTGAAGGAAAGACAGCTGGGATTCCAACTGGGGCCTGAATGGCTGCGAAGCCCACACTGTGTCAAGGCGTGAACGCCAGGCTGCAAAGGGCTTCATCACAGACTGCGGGGGAAACAGACTCTAAGCTCTTCCTACCTTTTTTCCTTCCCCCGACCTTTACATATATTTAAAAACACAGTCATCAAATTCTTGATAGGCAAAGCTTGTTCCGGCTGGCTAGGTAAACTTTACCTGATAACTACCATAAAATAACTACCATAAGACAATTTTAAATTAAAGCCGGTTAATCAATTTTTTAATCCTGTTAAGTACCAACTTGGCAACGGTCCACAAAAGAGAAAATTATTCTCGTTTTATGCTTTGTCTTCCAGAGACACACATTTCTGACAGTGTGAAGATGGCCCGACTCATGGAGGCTGCAGGGAGCATTTGGGGAATGAATGAGAAGCATCTCCTAGGGTCCCTCCCAATTCAAAAAGCTAATGTTTCTGCATGCAGCAAGATGTCGATGCTAAACTTGATTTCAATTAAAAACCCATTTCTGTACAAATGTTATAAAACTAGACTAATAAAATGTAAGTTGATGACTCCTAATTTTGTCTTAAAAACTATGTGATACCTTAAAGATCAATCTGGCCAAAACTCCACAGCATCAAAATAATCAGTGCATAAAAAGAAAACCTAGTTGTAGGATGTTCTGGATCCATTCACAAGAAAGCTCGGTTAAATGCAAGACGCTGGTAAATCTGCTAGAGTTCCCAATGTCATGTTAGACAGCAAGCGGCTCCCAGGTGCTCCCTGGAGCCCCTTAAAACTTACTTTAAAGGGTAGAGCTTACCCCCTCTACTCTAGTTGCTCACTAGACAGTTCTCGAAGCAAATGCAGGTACCAAAGGATCTTACTGACAGGTAGTGGGGGATATGTGGTAGTAATGGTCAGAATGTGCACTATTACTCTTTGAATAACCCCGTTTATTTTTTTGATTGCATATTATGCTTAAAAATGAACTTGGGGGATATGGTAAAAACAGCTCTGAATGGGGAGTACAATGATGCAGATTCCAGCACTAGCTAAGGGCCGGTTAAGCCGTGTGGCTCTAGCCAACACCCTCTCTTTCTAGGGTGCAGTGTGCCAAGGTGGTTAGGACCAGGCCGTTTCTAAGGCTCTTACAGAGTTATAATCTAAGAATAACTATATTAACAAGAAATCTGTAATTCTTATAAGGCCAAACCGCTGCCACAGGGCTCTTAGGCTAAGGTTGTTTGCACAGTTGCTGAAAGTGTCAACTGAGCTCTCCTCAAATGGCAGTTGTGCTGTCAGGTTATAATCGTCTGTAATTGGTGCTTTCGTGAATTGCAAACTTCCTAACCACTAGAAGGCCTGAAAAAGAATCTCATTCCTCTGTAATAAGAAACATGTTAAAAGGCAAAATAATTAAAAAAGAAAGCACACTATGAGCAATAATCATTAAAACTTACTGCTTGGGTTTCTCTGGTGGCGCAGTGGTTGAGAGTCTGCCTGCCAATGCAGGGGACACGGGTTCGTGCCCTGGTCCGGGAGGATCCCACGTGCCGCGGAGCGGCTGGGCCCGTGAGCCATGGCTGCTGAGCCTGCGCGTCCAGAGCCTGTGCTCCGCAACGGGAGAGGCCACAAGAGTGAGAGGCCCGCGTACCGCAAAAAAACAAAAAACTCACTGCTTTATGTTTACGTTAACATTCCTCATCAGTAAAGACAAGCCTAGAGAACAGAATAGACAAAAAACAAACATGCTATTTTACGATTTCTTAATAGCATGATTTCCAATAAGAATTCGTATGTGAAATATGTCAGTCTTAATGGTTTCTTTTCTTGTCATCGAAACATATTAGGAAACCATCCACAGCTTTTCCTTCCTTCTTTCCATCCATCCATCCCGTTCCTAAATACTCCCAACCATCAGTCACACTTCTCTTTGATTAGCAACCGTTTCACCCAGATAATAGCTATTTTTGTTGATGCCTTCCTAGTTCCCTCCCTCCACCTTTCCTCACTCTCTCTTCCACTTGACTAAGTTTCCTGAAGGCAGAGAATTTGGTTTTTGTTTATCTTCATTTGGGGGGAAGAGAGCTGGCTACCTTGCTCATACGTGGCACAATATGGGTTTTCCAAATATTCTAAAAATTACATAGAAAGAATTTAGAAATCTAGGTAACTACTAAAATGGATGGTACTATCTGTACCTTCAATTAAAAAAAAAGTACCCATTGTCTTCTGCTAGAGCTTCTTAAGAGCGGCGCAGAGAGAAATGGGAACCTCTCTCCGTGGCCCTCAAGGAACTCCCCACCTTAAGACCTAAAGGCCTGCGAGAATCACCAGGGGACCTTATGAAGCAGTCCCAGTACCTGGGCCCACGCTGCCGTCTTTGTGCACCTGCTCTCACCCCGCCCCACCAGCTGTATATTCTGATTTATTGGGGGCCAAGGCACTGACAATTTTTTTTTTTTTTTGCCAGTTTGTTTGTTTTATTGACACCTGGATGCTCGGGCCTTGACCGCGTACTTCTGGAGCGGGTACAGCCGCTCATTCCACTGCTGCTTCTTGGTCTTCAGGTTCTCTTCGTATTTGTTGAGCCGGCGGCACGTGGCACGCGTTTTCTTGGGCCACAGATGCAGGGGCTTGTACTTCTTGCCCTTACAGAATTTCCTGAGGTTCTCTTTCTGAGTCTGGTTAATGATGGTGAGTACACGGGCGATGGATTTGCAAACAACTTGGATCTTGGAAAGTTTGGAAGCCGCGCCGCCCGGTACTTTAGCCACGCGTAGCTGGGACAGCTCCACTTTCAGGTCCTCCAGCTGTTTCAGCAGCTCCTTCTTCTTGCCGCAAAGGTCTCGAGCCTTAATCTTGGCCATGACTGTAGAGTCAGCCTCTGCCGCCTTCTCGGAGGGAAAAAGCGGCACTGATAATTTTTTTTTTTTTTTTTTTTTTTGCGGTACGCGGGCCTCTCACTGTTGTGGCCTCTCCCGTTGTGGAGCACAGGCTCCAGACGCACAGGCTCAGCGGCCATGGCTCACGGGCCCAGCCGCTCCGCGTAATGTGAGATCCTCCCGGACCGGGGCACGAACCCGCATCCCCTGCATCAGCAGGCAGACTCTCAACCACTGCGCCACCAGGGAAGCCCCGGCACTGATCATTTTTAAAAGCTCCCCAGGTGACTGTAACAGGAAGCCAGGACTGAGAACTACCAAAATCTCTGAAAGCCCTCCTCTAGTTACTTAACAAATGCTAGTTAACTATATGCTTGGCCTTTCACTGTCTTACAGGCCTTGCATGCACCCACCATTCATTTACTGACACACACTGCACATCAATGGTTATTCTTTTTTCAGAAATCAAGTGAGGTCACTGCTCGAATAAATTTAATTCTCCTTGATGTCAGTGAGCTGTAGCTTTCATAAATGTCCATTCTCCTTCATTTAATATGGTCTTTTCTAACTTTCCATTGAATTGGAGTATTCTCTCTATAGTTAGCTGAGTGTTACCTGGGGGCTGGAAAACAGCTGCGGATTTCACGTTCCCTAGACTTTCACAGGTCTCCACTGAAGGCCCTGAAAACACTCAACCATGAAATCTGCAGTAGAAATTCCCATAGGAAGTTTAAAGCTGACCAAGAAGTCATTAATAACCTCTACTTGAAAAACTTAATTTGAAACTTTCTGATGAATATTTTACAGAAAACTCTAACTCACTAAAATTTCTAATTTCATTCCAATAGGAATGAGTATGAATACAAAAAAAAGTTCACTAAGCTAGTAAAATACTAGTAGCATTTAGATTATTAATTATATTAATTATTATTATTATTTTTATTTTTTTATTTTATTTTTTTTTTTTGCGGTACGCGGGCCTCTCACTGTTGTGGCCTCTCCCGTTGCGGAGCACAGGCTCCGGATGCGCAGGCTCAGCGGCCATGGCTCACGGGCCCAGCCGCTTCGCGGCATGCGGGATCCTCCCGAACCGGGGCACGAACCTGTGTCCCCTGCATCGGCAGGCGGACTCTCAACCACTGCGCCACCAGGGAAGCCCTAATTATATTAATTATTAATTAAATTATTATGATGATGACCATACCAATACAATATGAAAGGCAAAATGACGTCATGGGTAATAAGTATATAGACTCTGGAACCAAGACTCCTTGTGCTCAAATCTCAGCTCTGTCACTTATTAGCTATGGGACCACAGTTTGCCTTCCTTTGGTTTAGTCTCTTCTCTGAAATGGGTAAACGGTAACACTGCATTGGTGGTTGTTGGATTGAGTGAACACACACGCACATACACACTCATGTGCATACACATGCACACACACTAAACATGCACACATGTCACTTATAATGGTGCCTGGTGTGCTGGAACTCACTCAAATTCCATCTCTCTCCCTGCAACCCAATCCCCACACACAGCAGAGTGAGCTTAAAAGCCAGATTTCATCTTATTGCCCTCCCTACTTAAAAGTCTCAATGGTTTCCCGTTTCCAGGGTCAAGTACAAAACCCTTAAACACAACATACCGGGCCTTTCACAACCTGATTCCCACCCATCTTGCCACTCTGGTCCGACAATGAAAAATATATTGCAGCCACAACTATCGTAGCACCTACAATGGGCCACCCTCTCATCTCAGGGCCTTTGCCCATTTTCTCTGCTTCCCTTGCCCCTTTGTTCACACCCTTCACTAACTTCTCATCACATTCAGGGAAAGACCAAAATCCTTAGATGGCGCATGGTCTGGAGCCCACTAATTCAAATTTAGGATCAATACCTCGATTGCCCCAAACTTAGATATGATACATTCATTCATATGAGAAAGGATGCTCACTCCCTAAATATTTGCCTGCCAATCTTTAAGATAATTAAGGTGATAGCAGATGTTATGACGTCATTACAGTCACTCAAGAGGAAAACCTGTGAATTCTGAGTTTAGAATAAAGAGTATCCTGTCTGTATACCTCTCTCTTCTGTTTGCTGTAGGTGCAATATTTAATTTATTTCCATGTTAAATAGTTGTTTGTCTATTCATGTAACTAAAACAGCAGAGAAAGACACCCTTTTTAGAAAACACAAGTCTGGGTGTTTTTAAGGACAGTGCTCATTTGATCTCATTATTCTGCCAGTTAATTGACAGGAAAGAACATCCTAATTGCTCATTAACTCTGAAGATGTCCCCTTGTCTGGTGTCAAGGTCTAAGAGATACAGGGTACACAGCAGCTGTACAACTGCTGCTGCTTTAGGGGGACAAAGCATTAGGTTTGCACAGTTAAAAAACAGCAGATGTTCTGATATGGGTTTCAAACAATCCCATCTATTACATGGTAGAATTTGGTGGTGAGTTATTTCCCCCTCAGGCTAATAAGATGAACCACATCGCTGATTAAATATTATCTTCTGGGGCCACAAGGTTGTTTTCACGGCTACCGCTTATGGAAATCATTCTTGGTTGGACTGGAAACTGCCCAAATGCCAACTGGTTTGAAAGGCTCTCCGAGAAAGGCATTCCTTGGTGCTCTTTCCCTCTACCCACCCTTGTCCCTACGTGCAAGACCATCTGGTCCTGTGATAATAAGCAAAAGCATAAGAGACACAAGCCATCAACACAGGCCTGCACAGTGACTGTTCAGATCCCTTCCTCAAAGCATACAAAGAAACCCAGAAGTCCAGGAAACAGCTATGCCCACTTAGCAAGAAGCACTGTCTCCATGCTTCCCTGATATATAAAACATTAAGATGATAATAATTAGCAAATAGGGCTGCCAAGGGGTAAGGAAACACTGTCACAACCTGACAAGTGTCATAGTGTCAAAAGCTCTGCTCAAAACGGGCCTCGCTGGCCCTGAGTTATCTAAGCCAGGGGCTCATTTCCCTCCTCACCCCCATGTGTCTCGCCAAAAAGCATCCTCTACACAATGGTAAACTACTTGGGGCTTAAAGTTTATCTTTGTCACAGCACAGTGTGCCAAAAGAAGGGCCCTTCTAACCCCCAGAGACACAGCTTATTTAAAGTTATAATGAAGACAGCAGGTGTTCCATACAGATGTCTCTCCTTTTAGAAGACACCTATTTGAAACACTTTATTCTCCCTTAACCTCGGTGGGCTCAGCTGCATTTTATTTCAGCATCACCCGAGCCAAAAGCAAACTGTTTCCCTTTAGTCTCACTGAGCTGAAAATTAAAAACGACTGGGTTTTGGGTTGTTTTGGTTGATTTGCAGGGAATCCTGGACGCGATGATTCCAGAGTCAACTCCCATTGCTTTCTGGTGACAATGAAAGCAATGCCAGACTCCCCAGAAAGTATGCCAGACTCCCCCGCTTTCCTTGGCGACCCAAACGGCTGAGTGCCAATCACCTCACACCTTCCAGTGAGACGGAGCAGAACAGATCTGAAAGGACTGCACTCGATAAAATGTATGCTGCTTTAACTTTTGTAAACCGTAAAGTCAAATGGAAATGCCTAGTGCCATGGCACTAAAGCAGCCTCAAACTAAGACAGGATCCAGTGTGTTCTGGAACCCTTAAGAAAGAAATCATTGTAGCAGCCAGGGGAGAGCTAGCTACCAGTAATAGGAACCACTGGTCTTCTTGCCCAAAGTGTATGGATACCTTTAGCCTGGAAGGTTGGAGTAGAGATGAGAAGGGAAAGAAGGCAACGAGCAAACAGGAAAAGTGGAGACAGGACGTCGAGGTCCTAGTCTGGATGCTCGGCTCTGCGCAATCTCCCTCAACACACTGACAGACCATAAGTAGCCCACAGAAGCTGGAGGTGAAGGTGTGAGGTGTAGTTTTCTCTGCATTTCTCTACAAAAAATGACCTGATGCCTTGATGGGATGGCACTGTGGAGAATATCAAAGAAGAGGAAGGTCAATGTTAAATATTTTTAGCAATGCATAGGTTTTCATATTTTTTCTTAATAAAGGTTCTCCATGATTTTGCAGACATTTTAGAAAATGGAGTCAAGCCAAAACAAGAAAGTAAGTCACCATAATCTTATTTCTGAGAAATAAGGATGAGTGGCATTTTGCTAAATATTATTCCAATCTTTTTTATAGTACATTTACTAGGTCTTACAAAAATAAATGATTTTCTACTAAGACTACTGCTATATCCTGCTCATTTGACTCACTGTGAACCTGCTTCTATTTTTAGTGGCTAAGTATTATTCTAGATCATGATTTATTTCACCTATTTCCTATTGGGGCATGATTAGGCCATTTGCGAGTTTTCCAAAGCAGATGATTACAATGTAATTTTAATCAGCTTAATATTTATAGTAATCTTAATAACGCTGTGCAATTTTGGTCCTGTCTTGCAACAAAAGTAGATTTAAAAAACACAGATGTGACACAGGAAGATTGCTGGTCCCTAATTGAGATGCTTGAAGATATATAAATATATATTATGCATGACTCTCACATCTGGCTCTCCATAAGGAAGTTCAACAGAATTATAAATAGTTTTGAATCCTTGGAGAACTGCCATGTGATGAAACTAGACCACTTTGAAAGCTATTTGTGATTCTATAATAAATGGAAACCAACATATGACTTGATTTTTCTCACTAGCACAACAACACAACAAAACGGATGAACACGTGCACCTCTGAGTGAGATTCAAGAGGCTGAGTAAACGACAGTGAAAATTCTCACGTGTAGTATTGATAGGTGGGTCCACATAAAATTCTGTCTTAAAGCGCACTTAGTGCAAGCACATTTATTCTTTTTTGTTATGAATCTTTTCTTTTCTAAAAAGAAAGCCACTGAAGAAAAATTGAGTCCTATTTAAATGAACAACGCAAATATCCCTAATTCAAATGTCACTACTTGTCCAGAGTAAAAACAGTATTTTCAAACTCATATGCTATGATTTTTGGTAGAAACAAATCACTGCCCAGCAGATTATTTATGATTGTCTATAGGAAGCATTTTTTTGGTGTGTGTTCTATTAGGTACCTGAGATGCCAGTTTCTTGTCTAAGAAGGGCATTCTTTCCCTAAACAAACTATTTATTTCACAATTTTTAATTAATGTCCGGAATTTTTGCTTAAAAAAAAAGACAACCCAACCAAACAAAAGAACTTAGCCAATCATGTGAGGACAACAGTAAGAGAAATGTCATTGGCATTCTACAAGTAATACTGTCTTTTTAAACGTAGCTAAGACTGTTCTATAGTGACCACACCTACCAAAGAGTTTTCAGTGTTCTGATTTCAGGATGATCGTAATGGCCAATCCACCTCCCAAAACACAAACATAACTCCAGCTCGGCCATGCGGGCTGACTATGTGGAAGGCTACAGACAGGATCATGCTGGTCTCTTCCGTAACTGACCATTCACGACAGCCTAGCAGCGCTTTTTCTGAAGAGGCCCCGACTAGGAATAGAGAAGTCTGGCCTTCTTGCCTGGTGTTTACCACTCAGAATGTGACCCCGGGCCAGCCATTTCATTTCTCTGTGCTTCTATTTCTCAATCTAAAACAATGGCTATAATTACAAATGCTTATTTCGTAGGGTTCTGTGAGGGGATGTGAACCTTCCTAGCACAGTAACCACGAGGGAAGAGGTACTGCTTGTTGACCTGGAAAGAATTCACCAGAACATTTAGTTACAGTGGTTTCTTCTGGGTGCCTGTATTATGGGTAGCTGCAAGGACACATCTCAAATGTGATGTGGTTTTTCTCCGGGTGGTGGGGTTATGGGTCACTTTTTGTCTTCTTTTTGGTGATTTGTATTGATTATTTTCCACCGTGAATGTATTCTGCTTTTATAACCAGCAGGACAAATGCTTATCCAAATTCTGAAAGACCATAATAACCGAGTTCAGGGACCCATCATCACCTGTCTCAGGCCCTCAGCACTGTCCACCCCGGGACATCTGGAATTCAGGGAGGACTTCCTGAAAAGGAGCTGAGTGCTGCTTATTCCCATGGCAAAACAAAAGCAGAATCGCACGGCAACCACAGCACGCATCTAACAGGGGTTAGCACACACACATCAGAGCAGTCTCACACACGTCATCACCTGCCTCCCTTCCTTCTGAAGACCAGAGCACTCTGTCCCTGTGGTAGGAGAAAGCTGAGAGTCCATTTGCAGCCAGCCTGGAAGGCGGATGTGGGAGCTAATTCAGGGGTTCAACTCTGCTCTAGGGTGGACACACAGGAGCCCAAGGAAACGTGGATCCAATCTAGCACCTTCCAGGAAGGTCCTGACCCCCAGGCTCTTCATGCCTGGGGAACCCAACCTACATCACAACAGCATCCCCAGGGCAGGACACCGTCCACAGTAATTGGGCCATAGATATAAATGATGGGATATTAAGTCTCTTGACTTCTCCGAGTCTGTTTCCTCATTGAGTAAGATCAGGTGTCAGATATGCTGACCTCTAAGGTCACTCTCAGTGCCAGTTATGTTTGAAAATGGTTCAGCCTTGTCTCATTCTCCATTATCTACTTTAAAAAGTAATTTAAGTAAATTAAGCAAAGGATTCAAACAATAGGTCCCTCCCCAAGACTGCAGTTATGTGCTTAAAATTATATGCTAAAGTTAGGTGGTATACGTTATCTGTACTTACAATGCTTAGAAAGGAATTAGAAAGGTTCAAATAAAAAAGAATAAAATTTTATTCACTGAAAATATCAACTACTGAGTCTATGAAATAACGTCTCAAAGTCTGGGCCTTCAGCTCAAAAATAAAAAAATAGATACTGTTTTGTTTGGTTTCATATTTTAGTACAGACACAGAGAATTAGAAACCTCTTCACACCCTCAATTGTTTGATTAATAAGAATGTAAAATCCACTATAATTTTAACGCACTATTTGACATCTCTCTTCCTAATTAAAACATTTTATGAAATGGAGTTTCTTAATCACACCTATATTAATAGTTTTCTCCAATTAAGTTTGATCTTATGAAACACTGAATATACACCTCAATAACTTCGAGATTAAAAATTGTATAGATGACCTGAGTATCCAAATCATCATATTAGTAAACTTGATATTCTCTAAAATTCTTACATAACTTAGGGAATCATAGTTGCTGAAGCAGAGAATTTCATAGATGGGTAAGTAAAGTGATCAGCTCATTTCAAAAGTTACTGTATCTCTTTCCTAAATCTAATATATTGGGTAGCTGAAGTGAAGTCAGTCAGTCACTAAAACCTCCTGTCGTTCAGCAGAAAGAACAAGGTTTTTGGTTTGATAGCAAAGAACAAGATTTACTCATTTCCGTACCCTGCAGTGCTTAACAGTACCATACACAAACAAGAGGCTCCAACTGGGATTTCCTGAGGAACAGAATGAATAATGATCCAGGACAACATGATGAGTGTGCAAGGTAATATTTCCGAAACCATCAAGACTTGGTAGTCCACAAAACAGGGTCCACGTGTGGGGGAAGATGAAGGGGACATGGGTAGGTGGAATTAATTCATTAGAGGTTTGTGTATACTTTTATTGCTAAATCTACTCATTAGCATCTGAATGATCCCTTTCAATAAATGGTGATTGTGGGGTTAGGTAGCCGGAGGAAAAATTATAAATTCACATAGAGCTATTAATGTTAATTTCTCAAATATGTTTCAATTTCATGTATCATTATCTTTATTATTTTAGCAGCGGCTGAGCTACAGTTAATCTTTTTAGGTATAAAACCTCCACAGAAGCCTGCTCCTTCCCAATAGGGACCTAAACAGAACTCTGGTCCACTTATTTTATTATTTCTTTTCCTGACTGGGATATATTCACATGTTCTTTTGCAGGTTTGAAACATCATGTATTTACATTTCTTTATATGCACAATTTCACATCTAGATACAGTCTCAAATATCAAACTTTACTCACTGAAATGAATATCTCCAACGTAGAGAGAAGGGAGTAAGAACCTATAATCCAAAGGAAGTGTTCTGCAATGAAACTGCTTTTAGGGAATCTGGCAGATGGCGCTTTTTCATTACAGAGAACGTTTTCCTGGGGGAAAACACACCAAATTACTTTAAAAAAAGAAGTGGTCACATGGAATGAGCTGTACCTCTCTGTCCTGGCCTGCAACACGCCTGCAAAGCCAAGCAGGCCGGCCGTGATCATTTGCATATGTTAAAAATCGCCAACTGCATTATGCCTGCACTGGGCCAGTGAAGGCTCAAATAATCATGCAACTGACGCAGATACCACCATCAAATGCATGTATTTATCAATTTAGATCTGCCTTAGACAGCTGTGTGAATTTATCTTCCAGAAATGATCTTTCATCCGTCAGCCCTGAGACCTAGATGACAAACACTCGCCAATATTCCTGACATTTCTCAATACCCGCATCTCTTTCTAGCTACGCCCGTCCTGCTCAGTCCATTACCACAGAATGGAAGAGGAATAAGCTTTGAAGAGGACCCAGTTCAACTCTCTTATTATAAAAAATAATAATAAAACAAAGGTCTGATCAGATCCAGTGACTCACACCTCAAGTAAGGTTAGTTCACTGATATTCCAGGACTGAAGCTCAGACCACTAAATTCCCATCCTTTTCTCTTTGTACCACACAATGAAAGATTAAAAGAACATGTACATAATTTATTCCATTTTTTTCAAAATTTTTCATACAACAATAAACAAGACAGATGTCATTTTTATTTACCTTGGGGTAGCCTCAATAAAAAGCAAAATATACAACACAGTTAAAATAAATTCTCTTTCTGCTTTTTATTTAAAATGTATCTGAATTGGCCCCTATGAACATATATGCCTATAAACAGGATTCAAAGATATTGTCAAGTGATCTTTTAATAATAAAAGCCCTAGATATTAATTCAGAACCCAGATACTCTTTTCCAATATGGCTCTCCTGGTAATTTTACATGTAAAGACTTAGAGACAAAGCAGCAACCAGTTTCATTCTGAAGCCAAGACCTTTGTCGTATGTCCCACCACAGCTTCACATATGGCTAGCCAGCAACCCCAACTGTACAATGTGGGGAGTGGGTGACAACTCTGCTTGATTTTCACAAGAGAGCCAAAGTGTGATTGTGGCCATTTGCCTTTCAGAAGAGTCTAAGAAAAGAAGCACACGTTACTCCACATGTCACAAGGATTTCCAGTTTTAACCAGTACACATGCTCCAGACTGGCAGATAGAAGTTGAAAAGGACACAGCTTTGTACCCAGCCACCCGCTGAACTTGGTGGCAGGCTATTTAAAAAAAAAAAAAAAAAAAAAAAAGGGCACAAATTATACATGGAAGGACGTGGGGGAGAGGGGAGAGGAAAATGCAATGAGCTAATGTTCCTAGCTGGCATCTGCCTTTTGACTCAAAGAAAGGAGATGGCTCTCGTCCAAAATTTTTCTATTATTGTGGTATCAGCTGCCTCTTGGATTCGTTTATAAGAACTGAGACTGCCAACAGAACAAGACAAGATTTCTGTTAATGGTAGTAAATGTGCAAGCTTCTTGAAATAATAGGAATTTCGATATTTCTTCTACAAAGGCTACTTTGGTATTATTATTCCTGGCATGAGCTTTAGGACTTATAATTATGGCCAGGTACTATTAAGAAATATAACAACAGCAAATTCTGAGGTTAAAAAAGTTGTTACCTTGATTCTTTAATTTACTCTTCCAATATATTGAACTAAAGAAACTAATTGGTGCTGGATGTCTCTTTCTGGACTGGCATTCTACCAAATGAATTTCTATTAGTTGGCTCTTTCAAATCTCAGTATTATTGATGACTATTACACTAACTTCTTACTCTGAAAACTGGGAATCAAAGAGAAAGAATTAAGCATATACCTAGCCTTTTAAAAAAAGGACTATAGATTCTACCTATTTCATGAGAGAATGATCACACTTTTTTAAAAAAGCCAATAAATAAATTACTAGACAGATTATGTCTAGTAAATGACAGATTCAAACTGAGATGTAGAAAACAGGAAAAAGCATCACTACTATCCTTATAATAAACATGAATGCTGGACAATCTGCAAATCAATACCTTTTCCTGAACCCAACAGAAAGCTGAGGCAGTAGGGCAGCCAACTAGACAGAAGTCTAAAACAGCATAGGAACACTTGCTTACCTAGGACAGACTCTGCTGGACACTAACAAAAAGAATTCAGCCAAAACTGTTAAACTGCTAAAGGCTGAGTGTGAGCTGGCAAGATTCTATTCATAGAATATATAACACGGAACATACTGGGAGATGCAGTACAAAGGAATTCACACCCACTTTCAGGCTCTTCTCAGGACCTCATGTGGCCCTTGCAAAAGACATATATGAGCCCAGAGAAAGTGTCCTTTGTCCTCTGTCATTCCTGGCACAGTCCTGAGGGAAAGAACAGCAGCCACTGCAGGAAAGGTCTGCATGAAAGGCTGCCTAGATCCTTCTTCCCTATCGTCCCTAAGGAACAAAAGACTTAAATGCCTGGGAGAAAGGCGAAAGCCAAGTTTCCCTTAAGGAAATGGTGAAAACCTCCTGCAGCTTAGAGAAGGGAAGAGGAGAAAAAGAAAAAAACCCTCTAAACTGTGGAGAGGGGCAGGGATACTGAGAAGGCCACACCTCCAAACCAAGGGACACAGTGACTGCGTGGACTAAGGCTTAATCAGGGCACCCCCCGGCACTGGTCTCCACCACCAAACTAAAAAACACAGGCTAACAAGTAATAGCAGTGTGCCACCGGGGGAGGGGCGACAGAGGGGATGGAGTACCTATCCCAGCTGCAGCACAAAGACTTACAACTGAAGTTCAAGTAGACATTGAGAGGCACTCTGGCAAATCAGCCCCCACCCTAAAAACAAGGTAACATTAGAGGAATTCGAAGTCTTTGATGCACTGAGGGGACTATACAGTACCTACTCAGTATTACTCACAGTAATTCTATATAATTCACAATACTCACAGTGCTCAGTAGACAAGATAATCCATAGGGATTAGAAGATCTGGGCAACACTATCAACTCAATTAATCTAACTAACATTTGTAAAACACTCCACCCAACTAGAGCAGAACACACATTCTTTTCAGGTGCACATGGCATTTTCACCAGGATGGGCCATAAAATATCACAACCAGGTGAGATTTATCCTGAGAATACAAACCTGCTTCAAGTTTGAAAATCAAAATAATTTAGTATGTCAACAGACTAAAGAAGAAAAAGTATATAATAATCTCTACAAATATAGAATAAAAAATACTATTTTTAATAGCATACCTCTCCCTGCAGAAAGAAAGAAAGAAAGAAAGAAAGAAAGAAAGAAAGAAAGAAAGAAAGAAAGAAAGAAAGAAAGAAAGAAAGATTTAGGTATAAATTTAAGAAAATATATAAATATATGGAGGAACTGTATGTTCAAAAAATTTTAGTGGTGTGAAAAAATGATTACAACATAATACTGAATGAAAAAAAGTAAGGTTCAAAATAGTACATATCATATGGCCAACTTTTATAAAATAAACTCAAACCAAATATTTTTCCACCGGGAAAAAAGGGCTCAAAAGTAATAAAGGCCATTTAAAAAAATGTCTCCTTGGTTTCTCACTCTTAATAAGACAGTCATGAAGTGTTTTAAGGAAAATAAAATTGAAATTAATATAAACAATTTGCAAAGCTATTTCCTTTGTTGTCACCTGTTACTGTATAATGCACTTCAAGGAGTCTCTTCAGATCAGTTTCATTGGAACTAGTTCCATATGCTCTTAAAACATCCACTGAAAATGAAATTCTGTGGTCAAATAAGTTTGGAAAACATTAATTTAATAAATTGGTTTCTTAATTGTAGAACTAATTAGAATCGTCAGTATAATAGTGCCATTCTGGATCTTCAAGGGGGTATAGTTTGCAGTTTCCCAAACTTATCTGAATGTAGAACTTATGAAGGGGGGAAGTGAGTGAGTGAAAGAATGAGAGAGACAGGAAAGGAGAGAGCAGAGAGAGTTGTTTCGGCTAAAAATTGAAAGTAAGTTGCAGACATATTATTTTGCTTCTAAATACTTCAGTGGGTATCTGCCAAGAATCAGGGACCTTCTGCTTCCTATCCATAATACCAAAGAAAGCTAATTTCCCAAATAACATCTAATATCTAGTCCAAATACAAAATTCTCCTGTTTCCTCAAAATTTTTCTTTTATAAGAACCAGTTTTTCAAGGTTCTCATGTTATATTTGCTTGTTATTTCCTTTTAATATAAAATCACATCCTGCTTTTTTTATGATACTCTTCCCCCCCGCCCCGCAGGAGACCAGTCTCACTGAATTGTAGAAACCTCACGTTTTATCTGATTTCTCAACTTATTCCTCTATTCCATGTATTTCCTGTATATGGACCCCTTACATTGGAAGACTTCATTAGAGTCAGGCTAAACATTTTTAGTAAGAATATGTCATAGACGGTGCTGTGTTCCTCATATGGCATCATATCAGGAGACACACAATATCAGGCCCTCCCACCAACGATGCCGCCACGTTTGATCGCTGGATTCAGGTGGTGACTGTCAAATCTCTGTTTCCCACTCCTATTAGCATGTCCTCTATGAGGTGATACTTTATCACCATGTGAATGTCCCGTTTCTTTTTTAAATTTTTACTGGAGTATAGCTGATGTACAATGTTGTGTTAGCTTCAGGTGTACAGCAAAGTGAACCAGTTACACAACGTCCGGTTTCTAAACGACCTTTTAACTAGCGGTTTACAGTGCTTGATGATCTTTGCAAGGCTACCAGTTACTTCATTGGTCTCTTGTTAATTTTTATTTACTTCTTTTAAAATTCCTTTTTAGGAAAATGTACTCTTTGTGGGATATAGTTAGGTGAGTTTTGACAAATGCAAAGAGTTGTGTATCCATCACAACAACCAAGATACAGAATAATTCCATCACTCCAAAAAATTCCCTCCTGTTGTCCCTTTGTGGTACTAAATAAAGTTTTGTACAAAGTCCATGATTAGTAGGCTTGCCCTGACTTACTTAACTTTTGTGTGTGTGTGGTAGACTGGGATTAATATTTTTATCAATGATAACATTCCTACTGTATTTCTAAGATTTACATCCAAGAGAGCATATCGTATTTACGTGCAATGGACAATCCAAGATAACAAATCGGACCACAGTTCCGTTAAGATTATGGCTTGTTCCAGATTAAATTAAATACATAATATCCTCACCTCCAGTAATACTTCATGTCTCACCTGGGAGTGATTAAGCAGCTGTGTGCACAGGACTAACCTTGAGAATTTGTTAAAATACAGCCTCTGGGGCCCTGCCCCCAGAGGTTAGGATTCCGAGGCTAAGGCATGCTTGCAGTGATTGTAATACCAGTAGTCCACTGAACCTAGTGATTACAAGAATGGCCCCAATTATCCACCTCTCCTTCTGTGCAGCCCCTTTGCCATGTGACTCTGCAGCTCCTCCCATGAAGAGATGGAGTCTATTTCCCTATCCCATGAATCTTGTCTGGTCTCATGACTTTGCTTCAGTAACAAAATACAGCGGAATTGACGATGCATCAGCCCAAGTCTCACTTGTTTCCACACTCTCCCTTGGAACCCTCGCGCTGAGGCCTTGTGAATGAGCCTGGGCTGGCCTGCTGGATGATAAGTCATGTACGGCCCAGTCTCCACCATCGCATCAGACAACAGTCCGTCGGGCATGTGAAGGACGTCACCCTAGAGCAGCCAGCCTCAGATGACCACTGCAGACACCTCAGCACACCAGCCGAGGTCACGGAAGCCTGGCCCAGTGGACCCGTACACACAGGAGCAAGAGGAAATGTGTATTGTTTTAAGCCATGGGTGGCAGGGTGATTTTAACCAGTAACAGACAACTGATAGACCACAGTTCTGATACTCTTCACCCGACAAGTACTAATTTATCTCTTCCTCCCCGTTTCCTAGGTCACCCCCTCCACGCACACTGCTGCTGCTAAGACCGTATTCCCTCAATTCAGACACCAAGTAGTCACAATTTATGTATTCCCATCATCTGGTGTGATGCCTGGTACCCCCCCGCCAGAGGTGCTCAATCCTTGTTCGTGAAATGACTGCTGCCGATTCACATACACAGGTCTGATCTCATCACTCCCCTGTGCAGAACTCTTACTGGCATTTACATCATAGACCAGATCCATTTTCCACGTGGCCTATTTAATTCAGGACCTCTGTGATCAGGCCCTAGCCTAGCTGCTCACTCTTCTTCCCCTTCTTCTCTTAATGCTCCATTCGATAGTGAAGGTGGGATGACCACACCGCTTGCTTCTGTGTCTGAGCAGATACTGATTCCTGCCTGGAAGGACCTTCCGCATCTCTGCAAACCCTACACATTCTTGAAGGTCCAACTCGAATGCCGCCTCTTCTGTGAAATTCTGATAGATCTAGTTAAGGAAGAGCTCACCCCTTCTCACTGCCTCTAGCAATCGGCCTAAGCCTCTCCTAGGTACCTGACATTACGGTTACTTATGGCATCTAGCATGCATTTCCCCTACCAGAGATTGTGAACTTTGGGTGGTGGGGGGAGATTCCACTTTTTAACCTTCCTGTATCCTTTATCACAGTACATGAAACACAGTAAGACCTTAATAAATGTTTATTGAATGAATAGACGATTTTTACTGCTTTTTAAAAACGGTAATACCCAAACCCCGGAACAAATATGGCAAAATAAATACGGCGGTTTTCATATATCAGTTTGTAAAAGGATCTTCTGGAAAGTTGGTTAAGAATACAAATTCCTAGTCTCTGCCCACAGGAAGACTGGTTCAGCAGGCCTGCAGTGGAACCCTGAGTTTGAATTCTTATCAAGCTATTCATGTGATTTTGAGGAAGGCTTGTGGCCAACAGTTTGATACACAGCGATATATAGCCTACTTTACAGATATGAATTTCAAAGTAAACCCCTTCTTTCATGCACCTAAGAATTTTTTTTAGGTTCCTTGACTTTAATGACAAAGCACTGAGTGCAGCAGACCTATAAAAAGAACCACTTTAATAATACATACATAGTCTGGCACCTTATTAGCTTAAGCTGCTAGGAATACGGCATCACACCCCATTCTTTGTAATCACGATCTGCACACATTTTTTCATCTACATATCCTTTTTATAAACTATTTAAAGTTTAATTTGCTACAAATAGTCCTTTTTCAGACATCTCACCACGTGAGGTATGTACTTTAAAATAAAGTGAAGGGCGCCAAACTCCTACCTTGGTCCCGGAGGCTGGCTCTTAGCGCTCTCTCCAGCTGTTCCTCTTCACTCAGTCCCGCTGTATACGCGTCAAAGTTCCTGGGTACTTCTTCAGGGTAACCTGGCCTGCCACGTGGGTAATAATCCTGATATCCAGAGTAGCCTACAGGCACAATGAAAAAGTTATGGAATGCTGCCATGGACTATTCTTTTCATACTTCCTATTTTGTTAGCAAAGACAATAAAATAATTTATGTCATTCTTTTGACTACAGTGATAATCCTCAAAATTAGAAAAGATGACCGATGGATGGAGAATGGCTCCACGAAGGTGGGCGATGACTGTCCCGTCACTGTTGTAGCCACAAGGCCGAACACGGGACTGGATATGAATGAGTCCTTATGTGCTGAAGACGAAGAAGATGTTTATTTTTTAAATCAATTTTTACTGGAGTCTAGTTGATTTACAATGTTGTGTTAGTTTCAGGTGCACAGCAAAGTGAATCAGTTGTACATATACACATATCCACTCTTTTTTAGATTCTTTTTCCATTAGGTTATTACAGACCATTGAGTAGAGTTCCCTGTGCTGTACAGTAGGTTCTTATTAGTTACCTATTTTATATAAGAAGATATTTTGAAGACATGAGCAGTACTGGAGAGGGGACTGGAAAATGGGCTATTGACATATGGAGTGGATTCTTTCAGTTTAGAGCTACTTAATACTTGGAGTATTTTCAGTGAAGTCCTGGCTGGAGTCAAGGGAATGGTTGAACTGATAGCTGATAAAGCCTTACTGTCTGGTGGCTCCAAACAATGAGAGGCAGACCAATATTTACAACACATTCTGCCAGGCTTCTGTGCTAGGTATGATACTTCAGAGGCTGATAACTACATCGAGAAATACAAGCCAGTGTGTCTCTAATTAGAATCCTAAGTCAGAGATCATAGTTTCTATTACTAGCACTTCCGAGAAACTGGTTGCAAGATTAAATGAGAGAAGAGACAACCTGGTCATTAAATAATGCTTTAAGAATCAAACTTCGACATACCATTAATAAAGGGCAAAGTTGACTTTTGCAAGGTACTTCCATCGACCTTTTCAAGTCCGTTTGAGTTTATTCCTTACATTTTTTTTTAATCACCACTTTTATGGAATTCGTTTGGAAGATATTATTTTTCCCCACAGACGATTACCAATCTAATTCTGGTATAATGAGAGAGAAGTATGTTTGATTTTTTTTCCCTTCTCTCCTTCCATTATCACACCCTTTGAAGATGATGTTTCAAATGTTTAATTAATGTGCTTATTATTGATGAAAATTCCTACCCTTCATAAGTCTTGTGTCATATGTCTCCATATCACCCACCATAGCACATGCCTGAGTTTAAGCTTCTTATTGCTTTAAAAAGACTAAAGAAAAAAAAAAATCAAGCCAACAAGGGGAACACTGTAGGGCAGAACCTGGTTAATTCATATTCAGAATTTTTGATAATTGGTCTTGAGGCTATTTTAAAATTTACTTTTGTGTTGGTTATGAAAAAAATGCTTTCCTAATATATGAGATTAAAATGAAAACAGTTAATTTCCCATAAAAAGCTTTCAGGCACTCTAAAAGTCTTTATTTTCAAATAAAAAGTGAAATGACAATAAAACACACTAGTTTCAGCTGATAATATATGTGTTTACATAAATATTTGTCATATAAAGTATTTGTGTCTATTGGTATGTTTTTACAACTTTCATGAGATATAACTGACATACTATATAATCCATCAATTTAAAGCATGTAACTCAACGGCTTTTAGTATATTCATAAGAGTTGTGCCATCAATACCATAATCAATTTTAGAACATATCTATCACCCCCAAAAGAAATCTGTACCCTTTTAGCTCTCACCCTCTGACCTTCCTAGCCCTAAATAACCACTAATCTACTTTCCATCTCTGTAGCTATGCCCATTCTGGACAATTTTATAAACAGAATCATATAATATGTGGTGTTCTGTGTATGGCTTGTTTCATTCAGCATAATGTTTTCATGGTTCATCCATGTTGCAGCATGAATCAGTATTTCATTCTTTTTCATGGCCAAGTAATACTCCATTGTAGAAATATATCACATTTTGTTTATTCACTCATCAACTGATGACATTTGGGTTATTTCTGCCTTTTGACTATTGTGAATAATGCTTCTATAAACATCTGCATACAAGTTGTTATTTGGACATATGTTTTCATTTCTCTTGGGTACATCCCTAAGAGTGGAATTGCTGAGTCATATGGTAATTCTATATTTAACCATTTGGAACCACCAGAATGTTTTCCAAAGCAGTTACACAATTTTATATTCACACAAGCAACATGTATGGGTTCATATTTCTCCACATCTTCACCAACACTTGTTATTAACTGTCTTTTTAATTATAGCCATCCTAATGGGTGTGAAGTGGTATCTCACTGTGGTTTTTGATGACTAATGATGTTGAGCATCTCTTCATGTGCTAATTAACCATTTGTATATCTGCTTTGGAGAACAGTCTATTCAGAGCCTTTGCTCACTCTTACTGATTACTACAATACTCTTCTATTTATCATCTATTACAAAATCTTCTATGTTGGTACTATTTTATTTAATGTCCTTGAAAGTCACAGACATGAATGATTTAAACAAACATTAAATAAAATTGTTCAGGATTTCGGGGGCTAATCCTTTCTTCTAATGTAGTAAAAATTAATGGGCATTTACTAAATACCTCCTATAACGCAACTTCCATATTCTCTCTCACATGTTTCCCATGTCAGAATATAAACATTATGATATTTGAATCAGGATAAGGATATAAGTATACTGAATGATTTAGGACTGAAATGGGATCTGGACACAATTTTTAATAAGGACACTCTTCCTCAAATTGGTCTCTACGCAATAGAACAATCAGAAAAATTCAGCTCCCACTACTGTGTTGGGGAACACCCACCAGCAAGGTTCATATCCTGAGATAAAGACGACTGTGGCACTGCTACAAATCTTGCTTTCTATGCTTCTCACCAAAAAAGCCAACAAATAAAAAATAACCCCCCCCAAAAAAAACTTTTCTATAAGGGCAAATGGTCAAAACACAATAAATGTATCTACTTCACAAAGAATAAAAGAAAGGGGCAACCATTCCAAAACATAATAGAATATTTATGGATAAGTCGCTGAATACCACAGGATGCTTCAGTAATGCCTGAATAGAGAGACTGCCCAATTCCCTAAGAGTGCCAATTATTTTATTGCAACACAAAAAGCACATTGGGCACTTTCCCATATGGCTCATTACCACTTTCAAATCCCTGTGGAAAGTCATTTTGTTACAGAAGGTCTAAGCAGCATTTCTACCCTCAAAAATATTCAGCTCGTTCAAAATCCAAAGTAACCCCAAAGCTCTGAATAGCTATCTATGCAGATACCGGAAATACGACATACGTCTATAGAGTTTCAATTGACAGGTAAATTTGCTACGATTTGAGGCAACATTTTCTTGATAGAGAAAAACATCTTTCCTCGTGTATTTCTTTTAAAATACAACCGAGCAGTGCCTTAACAAAATGTAAGCCTACAACTCTAAACATCTGAATATTATAAGATCTAATTTGGTACTTGTGAGACAAAACATGGGGAGAGAGAAAGGGAAAGTTTTAATGCCTTAAGTCAAAAAGACTAGTGTGGTTAAAGGTTCTATATCATCAGTCATAAATCATCAACAGGACCGAAAATCCCATCAATATCTATTATAATGAGAACAGGTCTCCTAGGACCAAAAATTTTCTACAGCTGTTCCACTGGCCCAATCAGATTTTTTTAAATCTTCATAATAAACATAGCTGGAAAAACCTAACAATCAAACACTTAAGATAAAAAAGTTTAAATTATATCCTGCAATGAATACTAGTTTAATATTTTTTTGTAGTTATATACTTTGGCTCCGTAATAAAAGAAATTCTGGTTATCATTATTCTATAAACTACTCCATCTGTTCCTTATACACATACCAGAATTTCACAGCAAAAGAGATCAAGAAACACCACCGAGATTAGAAAAATTGGTAACAGCTTTTTAAACATTCATGAGGTTCTCTGACCCATAAAGACTTTTCCAGCTAAGGATGGCCATATTAAGAATAAATCATTACTTGTAAGAGATACATATGCTCTCATAAAAGTTCCCTAGATGACCATTAGTATGGCCACCGGGCCTTATGTAGCTCTGCCTTTGAAGAAATCCAATCACTTCAGTGGAAGAAATATAAATATGGTAATCTTACAGGGAATAAGAAAGAAAGGTGAAAGGGGCTTTTATTTTTGCCTTTGATTCTCTGGCCTATGTGTCTGCTGTGCTTATGCCTCTTTCATATGAAGGAGGCTTTTTGCAGGTTTCCGTTTTTCCTTTTTTTTAAATAAGTTCAAAAAAGATGAAAGAAAAGTCAATACGGGAAACTTCCCTAATTTGTAAGGTTAAATCAGTAGAATGTCCATCTCATATCCCCGTACAATAGAAAAAGCAGCAGCTAGGAATCAGTGACTTGCATTTTTAGTCCTAGTTCTATAACTAACTACCGGTATGACTTTAGCCAAATTACTTAACATGTCTAAACCTCAATTCCCAGCTGTCACACAAGATATTAGGACTAGGTAATCTATGATAGTTCAAGTCATGTCTGTGCACAAGTATGTTATTATTACTCTTTTCATCCAGAGGAACATTCTTGTTTCTTTTGGAGATTTAAAAAATGAACCAGGAGACAAGCTCCTTTTCCTCTAGCAACTCTGAGGTATTAGGAGCCATGTCCTCTGCCTACTAGAGAGAACAAGGTCAACAGGAAGAGAGAAATCACAATGGGAGACAGAACCAAAATGGTCTTCCTGTACAATTCACCTCTTCCTAGTCACATAGGCCGAGAAACCTCTTCTTATACTTAAGTCAGTGTAAACTGGCCTCCATGACAAACAACCAAAAGAACCCAATGCTCTTCCAAATGACTACATCAGCTTTGTTGACAACTGATCATCACACCTCCTCTCCTCGGGTGAGTCCACAGATAGCAGCAGGTGAGCCTGCATTGTCCAGCAGCCGTTCCTCTCCTACACCAAGACCACGTTTCTAGGATTCGAAGCATCCAGATCATCATCAGCAAAAGCCTCAGAGTAAAGCCTCTCTGGGCAGCAACAGCATTCATCTCGGTAGTCCCCAAGCCAATCACCTAAGCCTATGGTTTTCGTTCCTGAACCCATTAGAATCACCTGGGAAGCTTTAAAAAAGAAAGTCAAAGTCCCTGTCTCTATCCCTATTCTAACTTAATTGGCGTGGGTTGAATTCAAGGCATGGACATGTTGTAAAAGCGCCTCAGGTGATTCATACAAACAGCCAGGATGGATAACCATGCTCCGAGCCTTTAGAACTACAGCAAAAACGTATCTTCACTATAACTCCCACAGTGTCACTCTACTGAATACATTGTTCAGTGGCACTCCAGTCCATTCTGGATAATCCCAGACAGGCTTTTTCATAAAGGACTGAAGAGCCCTTTCCTTTCATGGCTTTCCTTAACTTCTACTTACTCATCAAGACACAGCACCCCACTTCTTCTGGGTAAAACCTCCAGTGACTACAGCCCTGCTCCTTCCTTCCAGGCTGAACCCCGACTGCACTACATTAATATCGCTGAATTGAACTTCTACCTCTGCCAGGAAGGAGTAACTGGGACTGGACTAGCCCTTCTACTTAATCTTAAGTAGAAGTCTGGAGAAAATATATGAAACAAATGTTTTTAGACATTGTACAATTGGCAGTACAAGATTTTGAATCTTGAGAGAAAGGAAATAAAGGAAGCCTGGAGGCACTTTCCAGAGGTGGTGCAGGGAGCGTGAACACAATCAGATGCAGCAGGCTCCCTGAGTTGAGCTGGAATTTGCAGGGCAGAGTACAGCAAAGGAGAAAACTACGTGCATAGCAAAACCTCCAGAAATCTTCATGGGGTCGCCTGGAGATGTTGTTGAATATTAAGCCATGAGTGTGAAATTCCATGAGACCAGGCAAAGGATGCCTGAGAGCTATAAACTGAACAATTCCCAGAGCTCAGGCAGGGCTGGGAGACCTTTGCATTCCAACCAGCCAGAGCAGAGTCCCTGCTGAACAAAGGGCATTCAGGAGAGATCCCACAAAAATAACATCTCAGCCACAGGACAGAATTAACCCTAGAATAAAAGTTACTTTAGACCCACCCTCAAGAATTAAAGAATAAGCCCCAGAATGATCAAACTAATCATCAGGAAACTTAACTGTGTGCCAGAACAAAGTCCAGTTTTCTTTAAAAGGAAAGAGACTCTAGCACTCAATACCACAAAATACACAATGTCTAGCATCCAATCAAAACTCACAAGATAAAAAAAAAAAAATTGTGACCAGGAAAAAAATCAGTCTAATGAAGCAGATGCAAAAAATATATAGATAAGACAGAATTAGCACTCAAGGACTTTAGGATAGCCATTATAACTATGCCCATGATTTAAATAAATAAAAACATGAATTTAATGAGAAGAGAAATGGAGGATATAAAAGGGAACTAAATGGAACTTCCAGAACTAAAAAAGAGAGTATCTGAGAGGAAAAATTCACCAGATGGGATTGACAGCAAATTCGACATTATGGAAGAAAGATCACAGAGTTTGAACACACAGCCACAAACACTATCCAAACTGAAGCCCACACACACACCAAACAACATAAACAGAGCCTCAGAGACTTGTGGGACAACATGAAGCAGTCTAACATTGGTGTAGGTGAAAATCAGATGGGAGAGGATATTCTTTAGTTCTTTAGTAAGACAAAAGCTAGAAGAATTGATTACCAAGAGACCTGCACTAGAGGAAATGGTTACGATAGTTCTTGAGGCAGGAGAAAAACGATACTACCTGGAAATTTGGATCTGCACAGAAGAACCTTCTATTTCTGCAGATCAACTGACATAAGCCCTGGGCCCATCCCTGAGCTATGCATGCAGTGAACAGACACAAGGGAATAAAAGAAGCAAAGACTTGGAAAACTGAACTACCACATAACTTAACTACACAAGTATCAGATCATCTCATGAGTGGTACATGGATGGGATAGGCCCAAATAGTACAATAAAGGATTTGAAAACTGAACTGACATTGGAACCAACCACCCACAGAAAGAAAAACAGAATTTGTGCTCTGAACCTAACCAGGTTGACTGCTTGGTCAAACAAACAAAAATCAACATTCTGCAGAGGATTTTAACAGAATCTAAAATCTCACAATAAAGGTCAAAACGTTCAGATAGAAGAGAAATTTACCAGGCATACAAAACCAAAACAAAACAGAAGAATGTGACCAATTCTCAGGAGAAAAAGACAATCAGCAGGTGCCAGCCACAAAACAGGCCTCAGATGTTGGGATTATCAGACGGATTTTAAAGATAGACAATAACTGTGCTCTATAAGATAAAGGTGCACTCCTGAAATGCACAGACAGAGTTTTCATCAGGGACACAGAAACTAAAAAAAGAACCAAATGGAAATTTTAGAATAAATTTTAGAATTTATTAAAATTTAAATTTTAATAATTACATTATTAAAAAAAAAGTCACTGGATAGGTTCGCTAGGTTCAATAGCAGAATGGAGATGACAGAGAAAGGAGTCAGTGAACTTGAAGATAAATCAATAAAAGCTATCCAATATGAAGAACAGAGGGAAAAAGATCGAAAGAAATAAATAAGAGCCTGAGGAGCTTGAGGGACATTATTAAAATGTCTAAAATTCATGTCATTAAAGCCTTGAGAGGAGCAGCAGATTGGTGGAGAAAAAAATATTTATAGAAATTGTATCTGAAACCCTTCCAAATTTAGTGAAAGACAAAATACATGATAAAAAATTAGATACAAAACCCAGTAAAGACCCAGAAAATATAAACAAGACTGTAAACCGCCTTAACTTAATTGATATGTGTAGAGTAGTACTTTCAACAATGGCAGAATACACATTCTTTTCAAGGGCATATGGTACATTCACCAGGATAGACCATACACTGGGCCAAAAGAAAGCCTCATTAAAGTAAAAGGATTAAACTACACTGAGTCTGTTACCTAATAACAAGAGAAATAAATTAGAAATTATTAAAAAAATGATATCCAGAAAATCTGTGGCATATCGAAACAATAAAATACCATTCAGCAGTAAAAAAGAATAACTACTGATACATACAACAACATATATGGATCATAAAAAATGAGGTTGAATAACAAAAGCCAGATACAAAAGAGTACTTAGTAAGTGAGTAGATTTATATGACGTTCAGGCTCAGGCAAATTAATCTATGGTGACAGAAATGAAACCAGAACAGTGCAGGGGGTAGTTACTGGAAGGAGACATTTTAGTAAAAACTCAACAAATGTCATTATTAGCTATCATTGCCTTATTGTGTACCACCCCACTCCACGGTTCACCATTCTACTTTCTATACCCTAGTTAGTCCTTTTCATTTCTTCTGTTTCACCTTTTTAAATGTATGGCACCTACATTCTCACTCCTGGTTAAATACTGAGACAGGGACTATAGCTCTTTCTTTCTCTCCCACAGTGGTTAGTCTGACACGTGCACAATGAACCACTTACAAAGTGCTACTGAGTAAACCAGACTGAGGCTAAGAACCTGTACGGAAAAATAAAGCAAAAGCACCGTGTATATAAAGCTACAACTTATAGTCCAAATACAACCCACTGCCTGTTTTTGTAAATAAGGTCTTATTGGAACACAAATATGCACATTTGCTTATGAATAGTCTATGGTTGCTTTCATGCTACGACACAGGTTGACTAGTTGAGACACAGACCATATGGTCAACAAAGCCTTTAGAACCTCAAACAGTAGCTATCTGGCCCTTTACAGGAAAGGCTGCTGACCCCAGATTTAAGCTGCAGCAATTCTCGATGCGCAGGACAATAAAGCCACCCACTGCTTCCAGAGCCTACGGCTTCTCTGACACCTATCTGCTGGTATTGATCCAGGATATTGCAGTGCAGCTTCCCCAGGCTGGAATGTAAGAACTTTAGCCTAAAACAGGTCATATGCTTCAACAGGAAGTCCTTTCTACCTATTTACAAAGATATCTAGAAAAAATACATTCTCCTCTTTAAGTCACATGGTATTAACTATTAGAGGAATGCCTATATTAGCCTCTTAGGGCAAGCATGATTCTTTCTGAATATGTAGGTGGCATGGACCGTGGAGAACTGTATATCTGAAACTAACTTCTAACACTTAGCCAGCAGAATGGTCTCTTAGGCTGAGAATCAAGGGACCTGGGTCTAGTATGACTCTAACCATGTCTGAGAGACCTCAAACCAATCATACAGTATTTTCACACCAGAGTTCCCTCCTTCCCTAGCCTTCCCTAACAACGCGCCCACATGTGCTCCCCGGGTGACCCCTCCATCTAGCTTCCATGCATGTTAGAGGCACAAGCATATAATGTGTGAAGTACTCTCCAAAGGCATAAAGTATTATTTTAAAGTAGGTCTACAGTAGCAAACACTATCATTTTAAAATATAAGTTTAAATGTATTAAATGAAACACAGTACTTACCAAAACTATTAAAGTAGTACTGCTGTCCTGGGTAATCAATATTGGAGGGAAAAACGCCTAAATATGAAGGAAACAAACATTTTAATTGCAGGGGTAGGCTTCTCCCGCCACCCCTGCCAGCTTTACTGAGGTGTGACTGACAAATAAAAATTGTACATGTTTAAGTTGGGCAACGCAATTTTTTTAAAGGTGTACAATGTGATGATTTAACATACATATATGTTATGAAATGATTTCCAGAATCAAGTTCATTAACTCAAGTTCATCACTTTATATACTTACCATTGTGTGGGTGTATATACGTGAGAACACGTAAGATCTATTATCTTAGTAAATTTCAAGTATGTAATACAGTATTATTAACAATAGTCACCATGCTGTATATTACATCCCCAGAACTTACTCATCTTACAACTTAAAGTTTGTACCCTTTTACCAACATCTCTGCATTTACCACCCCACGCCAACCCCTGGAAACCACTGTTCTACTCTCTGGTTCTATGAGTTTAACTTTTTTAGATTTCACAAATAAGTGAGATCATACAGTATTTATCTTTCTCTGGCTTATTTCACTTAGCATAATGTCCTTCCGGTTCACCCATTTTGTCAAAAATAACAGGATTTCTTTCTTTTTTATGGCTGATAATATTCCATTATATACATATAAATACCACATTTTCTTTTTCTTTTTTTTGAAGATGTTGGGGGTAGGAGTTTATTAATTAATTAATTTATTTTTGCTGTGTTGGGTCTTTGTTTCTGTGCGAGGGCTTTCTCTAGTTGTGGCAAGTGGGGGCCACTCTCCATCGCGGTGCGCGGGCCTCTAACTATCGCGGGCTCTCTTGTTGTGGAGCACAGGCTCCAGACGCACAGGCTCAGTAGTTGTGGCGCACGGGCCTAGCTGCTCCGCAGCATGTGGGATCCTCCCAGACCAGGGCTCGAACCCGTGTCCCCTGCATTAGCAGGCAGATTCTCAATCACTGCGCCAACAGGGAAGCCCAATACCACATTTTCTTCATCCATTAGGTTGTTTCCCTATCTTGGCTATTGTGAATAATGCTGTAATGAACATGGGGGTGCAGATATCTCTTCGAGATACTGATTTCATTTTCTTTGGATATACACACAGAAGTGGGATTGCTGGACCATATGGTAGTTCTTTTTATTTCTTGAGGAACTTCCATGCTGTTTTCCATAGTGGCTGCACCAATTTACATTCCCACCAACATCCTCACCAATACTTGTTATCTCTTGTCTTTTTGATAATAGCTATCTTAACATTTCCTGATTGCCATCTATATTATAAAGCTATAGTAAACAAAACAGTATGGTAGTAGCATAAAAACAGACACATCTGATAGAACACAACAGCCATAAGGCTGTAACTACTAACCTTTCCAACAATTAAGAGATTCTTTGTAACAAAGCTGAAAGCCATTATAAATTATTTCTAAACAATTGTTAAAATAAGCTCTCTTTTGTTTGGGGTTAGCCCTACAGGGAACAGAATTTGGTGGGGACAATGACACCCTAACATACTCTCTGAAGTTCCTTAAGGTTCCTAATGACATAAGATGCACTTTGCCTTCCAAGGGACCAAGCTTGGGCTTTGAGACCTCTGACAAGTAGAGATGCTCTGGCTATTGAGAGAAGCTGCCCCACAACAAAGATGCTAGGTGAGCCACGTTCTTACCCTTCCTAAGGGACTTTCCCGTTTCTTAACCCTAAGAAAGCAGTAGGACAGACGACTCAGTACTGCTGAAGGAAAGGAGAGAGGGAGGAGTGACAGGGGACACCTTCAGTGTGATGCTCCTCTCCCAGGAGTTATCAGACAGCCGCCTTCATGTACTTGATTATTTTCCACAGGGCTCCCGTGTCACCTCAATTCTTAGATCACTCTAGATCTTTCTCCGGCTTCACCAGAAAAAATGGCGGACAGATTGCAGACCATTTGTAAATAGCACTGAATGTTTCAACTTTTAGCATTTAATTTTCTACTGTATTACACTGAAAATAGAATGATATAAAAGTAAGTCTCCTTAGAAAATAGACAAGGTTTTAAGAAGGAAACTAAGAGTTTAAATGTTATAATTGTGGGGGAAAATCCTCTTTAAAACCAAAATACTTGCCTAAATTTCATAATATGTCTGTAGAAAGCTTTACTAACCACTTAATCCTCAGACACACAAAGAAAAAGGAAACAAAACATTAGACTCCCGAGAATCATTTCTTTTCCTTTGTCAGCACTGAGAGCATCTGGGCAAAAAAGCTCATTACTAGATTTCCATAATTAAGTTGTATCAAAAATATAATAAAACTGGACATTTTCAATAAAGGAAGCTCCTGCTGCCTCTTCCAAGCACACACACTAGAAACACAGTAATAGGCAAACATAGGAAAATAAAAATCTGCGTAGATGCAACACAATCTGTAAAAATCA
The DNA here is from genome assembly GCF_963455315.2 of Globicephala melas. NCBI lineage: Eukaryota > Metazoa > Chordata > Mammalia > Artiodactyla > Delphinidae > Globicephala > Globicephala melas. The sequence continues at coordinate 11,661,747 of NC_083320.1, forward strand.
CCAGAAAGTGAATACAACCAGCTAATAAAAGCAACAGCACAGTGCTTGGAAAGCTTTCTAATATCATGAATATCATATGGTTCTCAAGAATACCAGTCACTGGCACAAACTGTGAAAATAAATTATTTATGGCTCAAGAAAAGGTAAAATAGTCTCAGAAGATTTCCCATGAATAAAAGATGAAATACTGGGGACTTCCCTGGTGGCGCAGTGGTTAAGAATCCGCCTGCAATGCAGGGGACATGGGTTCGAGCCCTGGTCCGGGAAGATCCCACACGTTGCGAAGCAACTAAGCCTATTCACCACAACTACTGAGCCTGCACTCTAGAGCCCGCGAGTCACAACTACTGAGCCTCTGTGCCACAACTACTGAGCCTCCATGCCACAACTACTGAAGCCCACGTGCCACAACTACTGAGCCTGCGCTCTATAGGGTCCACGTGCCACAACTACTGAGCCCGCAAGCCACAACTGCCGAGCCCGCGCGCCTAGAGCCTGTGCTCCAAAACAAGAGAAGCCACCGCAATGAGAAGCCCGCGCACCACAACTAAGAGTAGCCCCTGCTCTCTGCAACTAGAGTAAGCCTGTGCGCAGCAACGAAGAGCCAACATAGCAAAAAAATAAATAAATAAATTTATTTATTTATTAAAAAAAAAAAGGTGAAATATTGGAACTCATATGGTCTATAGAACAAGTGTTTGCAAAATATCAATAGTTTCCTTCTAAGTCAAGACCAGTATAGCATTTTCAATTAAGAGATCCAAAAAATTCATAGGTTTCTAAATAAAGTATTTTCATTGAGCATCAATTAGATGAAAAAAAAAATTTTAATTAAAAAGCAGAAGCCACACTTCAAGCAATAACAGACTTGGTTTGGCCATGCATGAATATATGTCTCACCCGCCAAGGACCTAGTGGTCATTCTGAATTCTTTAAAATACTGGCCTTGCACTTCAGTACAGATTTGTCTTTCTTTTTTTAACTTTTCCTTGTACTTTGAATTCATGGAATATTACAGAAGAAAGCATATTTTAAACCCGCTTTAAGTCTCCAAATTTCAAGGAAATCATGGTTTTTGGTGAGTAGCAATAAAGCTGTGGGTATAAGTGTGCAACGCTATTTGTCCCCTAAGAAAGCCTCAGGTTTAAAATTGGGGTTTGCAGCCTCTTCTTCGGAGCAGTGTGAGGACCAGCACCAGCTGGTTTACCTCTTGGTTTAAAAAGAGCCTATTAGGAAGCTCCTAAGCTGAACCACAGGGAACTGTTCCCGTTAAATGAAGATTCCCGTTAAAATGAAGATGCTTCTGCTCCCGTTAAAATGAAGATGAACTTCCAACCTGTCAGGCCAGAAGTGTTCTGTTCTGTACCTGAGCACATTTCCATGATCTTCTTCAGAGGTCCGCAGGTGTACATTAGTCCAACAAGGATCCCGGCCAGATGCCCGGCGAAGGAAGTCCTAGGGGAGAAGGAAAGCCTTCGTGAGTGTTTGCTCTGCTGCGGACTAGCAACCACCTTCTCATCAGCCCAGGGCGCGTCAATTAGTCACAGTCTGCAGGCTCTCTTCCACATCACGTGTTTCACACTGAGCAGCATTTAACTTAGTCCCAAGAACAACATTTCCTATCTTACCAAAAAAAAGTACAATGAATAACAACAATGACATGTTTAAAAGGCAATATCCCTCCTTGACCGAGAAAAGTGGGCTGGCTCCTTCGGAGTAGCAGAGGCATTTTGTTAAGACAACCCATTACACTTCTTCCAGTTTTTTCTCTGTAGCTCTTATCACAAAACATAAACGAAACGCATTTTCTCTGAATTAAATCTTGAATTAGCTAGCCACTGTGAGGGATGGGAGCTATCTGTGTTCACCACAGAGCAGACCGCTACGTTTTTACGCACCCCTGACTAGTGAGGCGGAGAGCAAGAGAAACTCGGCAGAAGAGATGTCCACACTGGGCCCCCCCAGCCCCGCTACAAATATGCATCTTTCAGTCGCTCAGCCAAGAAAACCCAAAAATGTAAACTTCAAGCTTGAAAGATGAGATAGAGCATTAAATTGGTTCCACTCTTCTTAAAATAGCATCTAAGATTGGCAATCATTTCTAAATATAAATACAAGGCAAGCCTCAGCTAAGTATATGCTGAATGAGTAAAAGAGTAAATGAAAGAAGATCACCCAACGGGGCTCTCTGCCACCCCCCAGCTCTTCCTCTCAATGCAGCCCATACCCTGCCATCAGTTACTCTCCCAGAACTGAGGTGAGGTCATGTATGTCACTGCCATGCTGTGGGGATCGCCGTCTTCTCCGTTGACAGGACGCTCTAGCCTGCAGTCAAGGCCTCCCAACGCCTGGCCCTGCCCACCTCCTCCTTCCACCCTCACCTGCTAAACCCATCCCCACAGACCCCCCCCCCCAAGTGCTCACTGGTGACCACAAGGCTAGGAGGAACAGCGCGCCTCTCATAAAGAGTCACGTCCCAGTGGAAGAGTTGCTCTTTCCTTCTGCTGCCTGGCAACTGAAAGTTACCAAGGAGCTGGATGTGAACTCCAAGGGAACAGTGACTTCTGTGGTTTTCATATATGTATGTCATACACCTAGGACTGTGCCTGGCACAGGACAGACACTCAAATATGTGTTGAATGCATGATTCCAGTGACCCAGGATGGTTTAACCAAGAGCACCAGGAGGCAAGTTAAAACCGCTGCATCTTCAATCTCAGAGCGCTGGCTGTGCCATGGCAGTGACCGAACCGTGGCGCTGACGTTGTCACCCACGCAAAACCTAGAATCAAATCCAATACACCTTGTGACCACGGCCACAGAGGACAGGGTAAAGAGGCCCTAAATGCCACAAGCAAGGCAGCCACAAGTGACTGTCATTAGCTCAGAGCCAGGGAAAGACTTGCTGGTTCTCAGGAAAGGAACAGGCAAGGGAACACTTCAGAGAAAAAGACTAAAGGAAGCTTTCTGTAGACAGGATGGCACTGCCTCTTGTTCCCAACAGCCAAGTCGATCACACTATTGCCCAAACAAGGTCCTGCGTACGTCTACACACACCGAAAGTCTCACACACACACACACACACACACACACACACACACGCACAATTATCCCTCAGGACAGCTATTATTTTCATCAAATATATCTACCTCACAGTATGTTTAACCTGATAATAAAAACATGGGATCAGATACTCAGTTTTCCCATTTTCAGGGAAGAATAGTATCAACTGCGCTTTCCTTTAGCTTTTCCAAAAAAACCCAAAATTGTACTTATTTTATTCTATTTTTAGGCTAAATACACTCTCCAACTAGTTCTAGGAATGGCAAAGAAAGTGGTAGTTTGAGGGAAACAAAGAAGAGGCCAGAATCAGTTTTTTAAAAACAGTAACCTCAATTTAACTGAAAAGAATAAAATACATCAATATTTTTGAAACTTATTAAGCCAATCTTTATGGTGAATCATATAGATATAAGATGACAAGGAAGAAAAGTTTCAATTTTAAATCCCAACCTATTAAACAATCAACCTTGAATCTCATTTACAAGTTAGAGTCTAATATAGTTAAATGAATTTTTTCTCTCTCTAAATGGGTTTGTAGAAGTCTGAGTTATAACCTAATTGCAAATAACTAGGAAAGGGAGGCTGGCAGACCAGAGACCACACAGCATTACCTGCCAACATTCAGCATTTTCCACAAAAGTCCCAACTCGACACTCCTGCTGTCCTTATCATTTTCTTCAAGTTCTACACTAGTGTGCTTCTTTTAAAATAAAAAACAAGAAGAGGTAATGAGCTTATTCAGTCAAAACTGAGAACCTCTCAACATTACACACAGAAAGGGGAGGATACCGTCAATGAAAAAGGAATCACATGCTTGTTTCAAGACGTATGTTAACTTGCTCCATGCCGTAGGTAACCATGTGACCAACTACCTCTCTTGGCCCTCTAAGAGATACCCATGTCCTGAGAGAGGAAACAGACCTGCAGACAGGAAATGGAGCTGGGAACCACCTTCTCCCCAGCAGGATGGGGCACCCCAGTCCTAGGATTAGGGTGCTTTATCCCCACCCCCAGGGGGTGCTGTGAGGCCACAAGGAGGCCCTGGGCTTCGGGGGAAGAAGACACATCTGGGTGCTGATCAGTGGCTGGGAACTACCTTCAAATGTAACAGCTTTAGAAACAGACTGTGTTATTATGATCATAATTATACATGCTAAACACGTTTCAACATTTGTGGTGTCTGAGCATGCCCGTGGCTCCACAGAAGCCCTCCTGGAAGGCGTGCACTCTCCTCTGTTCTTAGTTATACCTTCAGGCTGACACCCCAAGGGGCAGGCTGGGAAAACCCTGCTCTTAGGAACAGCTTATTCTTGACCTAAGCAGGTCTTAGGCTGGGACTGAGGATTTGGTGATGACCTGCCTCCTCACATCGTAAGTTAAGGTAATTCCTCAGGAACAGAACCACCATATTCAATGCTACATCCATGATCACACCTGGTACAGTAAATGGCCTGACACTAACACTCAGTAAACAACTACTGAATGAGAGGAGAAGTGGAATTAAAATAACACATAAAATGCACATATCTAATGTACATTACAACTGTATTCTAAAAACACAAGTCACACCGGTCACCAGTTAATAGCTGTTTTTGTACCAAATTTCACTGGGAGAGCTAATGATTGAACACAACACCTCCTCCCCTCCCTCCCCTGTGCACACTTGGACAAGGTATTACACAAAACATGTGCTCAATTAACATAACAACAGCACTAAGCCTATTATTATAGCTTAAAATCCATCACTGAGAAGCTTCACTTCTTCTGATAGCTCAATAGTGACTCTCTTGAGAAAATCATAGCAGCTATAATCAAACACTGACTGTGATGGTGCGAAGAGGTCACAAGAGCCAGATACACTGTTGCTGTGTGTGGTTACTCAGGTCGTACACTGCACACACTACTGTGAGAAGGCACATCATCTGTCCAGGGTCTCAAGAGTTCCACAAAGTAACTGACAGATCCAGCAATCAAATTCATATCACTCTATCTCAACGTCAGAGCAAGTTAAGTACTGATGTAATTTCATCTTAATAGGGGACAATACCATAATCCATTAGTTCTTAAACTTGTCCAGGTTCTAAACCCCTTTAAATATCTGATAAAAGCCATGAATCCTGTCTGCAGAAAGACTACACATACACAAAATATGTCATTTATAATTTTAAGAAGTTCATAGATGGCTTGCATCCTATCCATGGACCTCTCACTAAAAATCCTTGCCTAAAAGCAATTCATCACAAACAGAAGAATTTCGGACATCAGCACCAAGTCTAAGCAGTTATATACTCAATTGGAAAAACATTTTGTTTATACTCAAATCCTAACACAGAGGCAGCCATTTACTTAGATTACTTAAGTTTATGAACATGTCCAATTTCTTTATTGGCCCATTGCTCTCTAATGGTGGAACCTACATCTGGGTTCAATTTATTTCTTTCTAAAATCCAACTTTCAGTAATTCTTTCAGTTAAAGTCTGAGACTAAAAAATTCTGCTAGCCTTTGTATGTTCGAGAAGGTCCTTACTTCTGCATCCTGTTTTGTTGACAGGTGTAGTGACCTACTACTGCTGCTATGAAATGCACTGTCAATTGGACAGTCATTCTTCTGCAGGTAACGTCTTTTCTCTCAGCCTTTGAGATTTTCCCTTTGTGTTGGATTTACTATCATTATAGAACAATCATTCCAGGTGTAGATTTGTTTAATTTACCCTCCTTGAGATTTGCTGTGTTTTTTCAATCAGAGGTCTCATGTCTTTCTGGAATTCTGAAAAATCTTCAGCCATTGTTTTTTGTCCTATGGACCTCTAGATATACAGCACTTGTGTATTTCCTGACTCAGAGTGGGAGCTCATGTTTATAGAAAAAACTATAAAAAAATAAAGAAAAAAGAAAAAAAGATGAAAAGCAAATATCAAATCAGTGTTGCTACATATTACTTATAAGGGACAGTGACGGTGGAAAGATAATTTGGGAGCAAAAGTAAGATTAAGATACTCTTGTGGATTACATGTCAGTTATATCTCAATAAAGCTGAATAAAAGATATTACTGTGGACTTTAGTTACTCAAACTATATGCGGATATTATTAACACCAGCACACAGTGTTCTTTCCTATGATGCCAGCATTGGCCGATCCTCACTCCTTAAACAGGCTACTTGTAAGGCTGAGCTACCTTACGTGCTTATGCAAATGTTCCTGCTGTCATGTGCACTGCTGAAGACTCAAAAACTAAAGCTATGATTGAAATCTGGGATAAGCTATACAGGTCTTCTGTTAAATGGCAACTTCTTCCCACAGATGAAGAGGCTGCCCTCTCAGGCACAGCTCAGAAAGCAGAAAATGAATTACTCTATGACATAATCTCCCGTGTATGCAGAGCAAATGACCTCATTAAGGGCATAACTTGATGGAGACACAGCGTTGGACAAGGTAAGATAATAAGGCAAGGTAAAAGGCAATCAGCTAGAAGTGGCCTCTTGTACTGTACGTTCCAGAATTTCCTCCTGTAAAAGCAGTTACTATTACCAGATAGGGACTGAGCTGATCAGAAGCTCTGGGGTTTGGGGATCTTAATAAAAGGTCCCAGACTGGCATTAGAGCAACAAGATGTAGCAAGAATTTTTTCAGGTTTAATGAATGCCACTACAAAAAATCTTGATCGTATTGCTTCTTCCCAAGATAAACTATTCTTAAGCCATCTGTTTCTATCTGTGATGCTGTCTTCAGCCACACCAGCCTGTGTCTTTGGCAATGGCAATCTGGGAGAGACTGGGTCTGTATGTCCTCTTTGTTTCTCTTACCATACCTCCCTCATTCCGCCCCCGTCCCGCCCCACCCAGCCACCTTTGGCTTCAGAAGTAAAAACTAGTCACCTGCCAATATTACATCCTCGCAAAGGCAATGCAACCTCTACTACTCTTGCTGGTTTAATAAACATGGCTCCAACCTCAGACATAGGGTTGGGAGCTGACTGCTGACATTTACTTCAGTCCCGGACAAACATGACCTGGACAAAAACAAGCATTACAAAGGTGGGAGAAGCCTCTTTTACAAAAGAGCTTCCAATATAATAGACGACGCCCAGCAATTCCTTGGCTCTCAAGCCCATGTCTCTCAGCCGGGCAGGAAGAGAATTCCATGAGCTGGTTCAAGGAAGTAGCATTCATTCATTCATTCATCCATCCATCAAATATTCACCGACTGACTACTACTTAAATAAGACAAACACAGTCACTGCCTCACAGATTTTACAATTTGCGGGGGTAACAGACACAGACAGACAGACACACAATAACTGCAAATTGTGGGAAGTGTAGGAAAGTGAGTCTCCTTTCCCTAGAGTGGTCTGGGATGGCTCTGTAAGTGGCATTTAAAGTGACACCCACAGGATTTGGAGCTGCCAGGTCACAAGGTGAGGATGGCTGCTTCTGGCAGGGAAAAGCACATATGGAAGAGCTGCGAGGCAGGGAAGAACTTGGTGTTTTAAAAGCACTGAGCGGCTATCAGGTGGCTGAGCACAGTGAGGACAGTGAGCACAGTAAGGACATGGGGTACAGCATGCGAAGAATTTAGAAAAACAGGTGAAAGTCAGGTCCTATAGGCCTTATGTGCCATGCGGAGGAATTTGGGTGGCTTGATAAGTACATTGGGAGGCCACTGGAGAAGCTTAAACAGGAGAATTCTTAAGAGTGATCTATCCTGTCTGCTGAGAGAACAGACTCTAGAGAGGCAAGAATGGCCAGTGTAAGCAGATCAGGAAGGAGGCCGATGTAGCTCAGGTGAGAAACGGTGGCAGCTTGGGAGAGGCTGGCAGCAGTAAGAGTGGGCAGCAGTGAATGGCTTGGGGTCTGTTTTGGTGGCGGAGATAAAAGGACTTGTTGATGGATTCAGTGTCGGGGGTGAGGGAAAGGGAGAAAGCTAGGCTTTTGGCTTGTGCAAGGAGATGCACGAGGGAACCACTTGCTGAGATGGGGAAGATGGGAGAAAAGGGGGAGGGTGCGGGGAGAGCCCAAGTGCTCAGTTTTGTTGTTTACCCCGAGATGCCTGCAGGACAATCAAATGGCAATATCTAGGGGAGTGTTCAGTAGGTAGCTAGATACCAAGTTGGAAACTGAGAGGAAGAATGATTCAAAATATTGCTCACATATTTCATTTTATTTGACTCCTAGACCATTTGTATACAATAGGACCATGATATTATATCTTTAAGTATATGACATATAATGCATTATACACATGCAATTATATGTATAATATCTAAAAACAAGATTTAAAAGAAATACATAAAAACAGCAACAGATAATATGGGGAAAATACATCCCCCCCCCTTTTTTTTTTCTTTGCAGTACACGGGCCTCTCACTTGTGCTCAGCGGCCATGGCTCACGGGCCCAGCCGCTCCACGGCATGTGGGATCTTCCCGGACCGGGGCATGAACCCGTGTCTCCTGCATCGGCAGGCGGACTCTCAACCACTGCGCCACCAGGGAAGCCTGTCATCCCCCCTTTTTTAGTTCCAAATTTCTTATAATAGTGTTTTAGTGATTTCATTATTTTTTTTTTTTTGAAATATAAAGGGAACAGTAACTGAGCAAGGCTCCCATTTGAAAAACAATATTTCTCTCATCGTTGTGGCGGATAAATCTAAACATTTTCGTTGCTGTTGGGGTAAATCGTCAAGAAAGCTTTCCCCCATGTGGCACATGCTAGGGCTTTTAAAATGAACTCCAGATGAAAATCATGATCACTAGCTTTGTGGTATTAATAAGTTTCTTTAGGAACTGTGTTGTTATTCTAATCTCCTTCAAAGCAAAATGAGAAGTTGTGCCCAATTAAATGAAAGAAACAAGTGAAATTACATGCAAAATAAAGGAATAACCCAGTACACTTAATTGGAGGACAGATGTTAAAGAGTCAGTGTAATTCCGTACGTGAGGCCGGTGTTCTCCTCCTAGACACCTCCTAGAGTCCCCTTTCCTGTATCTTCCATATCACTGCTGAGTAGATTCCAATTGCCCAAAATCTCTCCATCTGCTCTGCACTGCCCCCCGCCCAGTCCTGCCCCACCCCAAGCTTGAGCCATTTGCAAAAGCCATGCTTCCACTCTTCTCAACTTTGTATGCACCATTCCCTTTGCCCAGCTAAGCCCTAGCAAAACAGCCTTCCTGGTCTGCCTTCCCTCAGGACAAGGCAGGGGCTGCTTCTGGGCTCCTGCAGTATAGTCTGAGTTCCTCTAGCATTTAAGGACCTTCCCTGTCTGCTGACTTTTCTGCCGTTGCCCTGCTGCTTAAGCTACTGGCTACCAACCCTATCACACCCAATGCCCCCTTAAACCCAAATATTCTTTAATGCTCTTTCTATTTTCTTGTAATGGAATTTATAAATAACTTACCTACACGCATACTTTTAAAAACACAGACACAACAAACACGTGCAATCTCAACTCAACACAATGCCCCAGTTGTAAAAATTAAGAAAGAAAAATTTAATTCACATAGTAAAATACTATGAATTATAAACGTTGAGGCAGAACACCACCAGAAGACATATAAAGTCATCCTTTGCTTGCCCCTCTATGTACGGAATCTGCACGAAGGTGAGGTTAAAAAATGCAGGGAGGTACAGATGGGCTTTCTGTGACTCAAACACCACAGGCAGGGTTCCACTGGTCACGTGATCTTACGTGAGGGTAACTAACTTTTGACTCCAAATCAAGCAAAGTATAATACAATTTTCCCTTCAGTTACATTTACAATTCAATTTTACAATTTTCCTGGAAAAGTCACTGTATATTAAATCTATGCCAAAGAAAAAAAGTCTTTGTGTTTATATGAAAAACACAATCAGGTTTGAGGCTCGGATAATCACGAACAGGTTTTTTACCTACAGAAAAGTCCTTTCAACAGACTGGGGTGTGGGGTGTGCAGGACATTGTTGTGGAAGGGGACGGTCCTGCGTGCTGCAGGGCAGCCGGTACCTCTGGTCCTCACACACCAAATGCCAGTAGCACCTCCACTAATCATCATGACACCTACACACAGTCCTGTAAATGTCCAAGATCCTTCCTGGGGACCATGTGACCTATCCCAGTGGAAAACCACTAGCTTAGCACACAGCAAATGCTTATTAAATGTCTGTGGAATTGATGACCTTTAATCATTAGGCCTCAAAAATATTTCTTTTCGAAGTACATCTCATGTGACCACATCATGCACACATTCCAAGGATTCCAAGTAAATTTACAACATATTGAACTGATACGCAAGAAAACTTCCCACCACAACTGACACGCACGTGGGGAGCGAGACTGTTTGGAAGAGGCCGTGATCACTTCCACGCTGCGCTGTGGCAGAATAAATGCAGCTTGGCACATGAAACCACTCTGCCATCTGCTATTACTACAGACGAAAATATTTCTGGATACCACATGAATGATTATGTGCACATCACCTCCAGAAAGTAAATGTAAAATGAAAGAGAAGTTGGATTGTTTATAGCCTGATTTTAACATATGCTACTGTTATGACACAAATTGGCCTTTTGGAGGTATTTTCAGAAGCCATGTCATAACTGGAAATCCTATGGCCCTATGGTAGCTGGGCTCTTTGAGGTTGCAGGAAGAGACTGGCTTAGGTGACCCTGATTAATGCGAGTTCATCATGGGGTACACAAGGAAGAGAGGACGGCAAGGAACAGTCTCGACTGTGAACTGTGGCAGTAACTACGACACTGTGCTTGTACACCAGGACACAAATGGACAGGAAGCCCTTGCCAGGTGGGGATCTTAATCCACTGGCTCTCAATCCTGGCTACAAAACAGAATCTCTTAAAGAGATTCTCAAAGTTACAGCCCCCTGGACTCCACTCCCAGAAATTCTGCAGAATTGCTCTCGAGTGGGACCCTGACACTGTTGGGTTTGTTGGGTTACTTTTTGATTATGTTGTTTTTAATTTAATTTTAATTTTGATTATGTTGTTTTAATAACAACAATTTATGTTGTTTTTAATGTGTTGAGGTTGAGGACCATTGATCTTAAGCCAAAATTCAAATTCTAATGAGATTTCGGCTGGCATAGTAGGCCAATAAGAAAAACATTTTGAGTATTGGCAAGACTCTTCACCCTACAAAGTACCCCACAGAAGTGACATCTGTTTCCCTCCTTGGGAAGTTGGTCTTAATATATTCCGAAATGCTAAAAGAGAAGTAGGTATAGCTTTGAAAATACATGCAAGGAAACATATGAACTTACTTCAAAAGATTTACAAGTTCTTTGTTCTTATAAAAACATGATAATTTAGCTAATGTACCCACATATTCAAGACAGTCATATACACACAGTCAAAGATGAAGACAGTAAAGAGCTAAGGTAACCCCTCAATCCCTAAATCCAACAGAAAGACTGGGAAACAAAACGGGATCATAAAGCTAGCCTATAATTTCAGAAAAGGTAAATACTACTTGTGGTTAAATCTGAATTTAACCTGAATTAAATCTGAAATCTGAATCAAAATTCTAACTATGAATGCCCCACCTATTACATGACTCAAGAGACCTGGGCATGCCATGCATATCACATACTGCTCCTGTAGCAGCTTTACTGGTATGCCTGTAAGGCACAGTTAATGTTGAACAAGAGCACAGAACCACCACCTGCAAAGTTCTGAAAACAGCCCATATTTGTTTATGCAAGACAACATACTAGGCTGAACATCTATAGACAAAGTAACCCAGTGAAGCCATGAGACCCATGTGGGCTCATCTGAGGAACACTGTCACAGTTAAAGATACACAGTTCCACCTCTGATGGAGGCCCAAGCAGGGCAGGTGTTCCCTCATCTCCCTTCCTGTCAGCTAGAGCACAACTGTGGGACTGACACTTGGCCAATGAGATACACCTCATTCCTAATCTTGAGAATATGGCGATGAGAGTCCAAGGAAGCAGTGGCAATGGCACAAGTGTCCATCCAGTTCTCACAGGTTTTTTTCTAGCCCAAAACTTCAGAATTCTCAACAATTCTAGAAGCTGCTTGGTATCCTTCTAATAAGTCTTTTGTGGTTAAATATGCCAGAGTTAATTTCTGTTTTCAGTCAAGAATCCTGACTGGTAAGGAACAGGTACATATATGGATGCTGAGGAGATGTGTGGCTCTATCTTCTCCAGAATTGCTGGCCTTACGCTGATGTAAGACAGGAGCTGTTGGTCAACTCCGTCAGCATGTGGAGAGAGCTTTCCTGAGAATGAAGCTGTGGTGTACAAATTCTAAGATGGTCCTGCTGATACCTGATTCCTGGTATTCTTGCCCTTCATAAATCCTTTCTCCCTGAGCATGGATGGGACTACAACTTGCTTCTAACCAACAGAACAGAGCATGCCACTTCCATGATTATGTTACATAGGACTGTAATTTCTGCCTTGCTAGCAGACTCTTCCTTGCTGGCTTTGATGAAGGAAGCTGCCCTATGGAGAGATTCAAGTGTCAAGGAACTGAGACTCTGGCTGACAGCAGACAGCAAGGCTCTCAGTCCAACAACCCACAAGGAACTGAGTTCTTTCAAAATCTACATAAGCTTCGAAGCAGATCCTTCCTCAGTCAAGCCTTCAGATGAGACCTCAGTGCTGACACCTCTGTTGCAGTCTCGCGAGAAAACCTGGAGCAAAAGACCCAGATAAGCCATTCCCAGCCTCCTGACCCACACACACCATGAGATAATAAATGTGTGTTTGAAGCCACTATGTTTACTATAACTTGTTACATGGCAATAGATAACTAATACAGAAGCCAACACAGGAAAAAACAAAAAACAGAGACAGAAGATAGAGATAGAATCCTGACAACATTGCTTGAGTTGAATCCCAGCACATCTGATGTCTCTGAAACCCTGAAAAGCACCACTGGAAATTTTAATTATGTAAGCCAACAGAGGTCCTTTTCTTTGATCAAGTTAGTTTGAGCTGGGTTTCTTTAAACTGTAACTAAAAGAACCTCAATTAAAGTGTCCAAAGATGACAGAGGCAATGTAGAACCAACAGATCTCTAAGTCTCAGAGAGAATTCTGCTCTACACTATTTCAGTTCCCGTGTTGGCCAAGACTCCAGGTGGAATGGAGGGCTTGAATATTCTACTAAAACTGTCAGAAAGGATGTTACCACACTAAAGAAATATTAACCCAGATGTTCAAGTCACTATGAATTTCCAGAACCTACACCCTTGAACTAGATACAGCTCCATTCGCCACGTGTGGGAGAAATAAAAATAAAATTGCAAGGATTAAAAGAGAAGATACACATAAAAGTGTCTCATATAATGCCTAATACATTGTAGGTATTAAAGAAAATTGTGAGTCAAAATCCACCCACCTCACTTTTTTAAACTGAAAAACACTATTTGTAATTACTCATTTACTATCTCTACTCGAGAGCTCTTTGAAATCCATAGATACTTTTATCCAGTAAGGTGTTATTCTCAGGGACTCTGATGTGCTCAGACTTGTGTGAGCTTCATCCACCCTTCTTCTCGTACCCACAGAAGACAGCTCAGGGGCAGTGAAGTGGTGGCAGCTCTTCCAAGGAGCCAGACACTGATTTCAGGACCTTCCTGTGTTGTATTTTTAGTCCTCCCAACAAATCCATGAGACGGGTACTGTTACTGGCCCCATTTAACTGATGAGGAACAGTAGAAGCGACACTCAATAAGTGTGTGTTGAAAGGAGAACTGAGTAATGGATCCATCCCCAGTACCACTCACTGATGGATACACCTCTGCCTGCCTTTGCTCAGCTTCTGTGCGTCTAGAAGAGCATAAGTAGGATGTATAATCTGCCATGAGGAACATGAGAACAAGACTCCACATATACAACCAGGAGCCATATAACTGTTCACGTAACACAAGTCTAACAATATAATGGATCATGTTTTACCCACAAAACACTTCCAAAAAATGAATTAATCTACTCTGATTTCTAATTTGCACCTCTCAACAAACTTTTTCAAGAAACAATGTGTGCCTTTTTCAAATCTACTGAAAAATTTGTTTCACCAGGTGGTTTTAATCTTCTTTACTATTTTCTAAGAACTTCTGCCGCCTGTTCCCCATTCAATCTTTTTTTTTTTATTGTCGGTTCTGCGCTGAACCTTAAGAAAACTCAACTGAAACTGACATGCAAAAATCTATGAAATCCAGATCAAGCCATCATTAAAAACGAAGACCTCTGAGGAGGATCTTAGAATAATATGGACCACAGGAAGAACACCTCTCTCATTAGTTGGGCAGTCCACCTCTACCTGACAGGGAACAACAGCTCTCATGAGTCTTTTCAGACTGAATACAGCAGTGCTCCCTGGTCCATGATTTTGCATTCCAAGGTTTCAGTTACCCAAGGTCAACCGTGGTCCAAAAATGTCAAATGGAAAATTCCAGAAATAAACAATTCATAAGTTTTAAATTGTGTGCTGTTCTGAGTAGCATGATGAAACCTGTCACTGTCCTGCTCTGTCATGCCCGGGGTGTGAATCATCCCTTTGTCCAGCATGTATGCCTGTTAGACACTGAGTAGCCATCTGGGTTGTCAGATCGACTGTCACGCTATCACAGGGCTTGTGTTCAAATCACCCTTATTTTACTTAATAATGGCCCCAAAGCGCAAGGGTAGGGATGCTGGCAATTTGGATCTGCCAAAGGGAAGCCATAAAGTCCTTCCTTTAAGTGAAAAGGTGACAGTTCTCAACTTAATAAAGAGGAAAAACTGTACGATGAGGTTGCTAAAATCTACGATGAGAATGAATCTTCTGTCCATGAAATTGTGAAGAAGGAAAAAGAAATTTGTGCTAGTATTGCTGTCACACCTCAAACTGCAAAAGTTTGGCTGTCATAATGTATGATAAGCACTTAGTTAAGATGAAAAAGGTATTAAATTTGTACAATAAGATATTTTAAGAGAGAGACCACATTCACATAACTTTTATTACAGTATATTGTTATAATCGTTCTATCTTATTATTGCTGTTGTTCATTTTTTTCTGTACCTAATTTATAAATTAAGCTTTATTATAGGTATGTATGTAGAGGAAAAACATACATATAGGGTTCAGCACTATCCATGATTTCAGGCATCCGTTGGGGGTCTTGGAACGTATCCTCGGAGGAGAAGGGGGGCCTACAGTACTCAGAATGAGCCAATCCTGTATCATTTGAAACATCGTTGCAAACAATGTGCGTTAAATAGTATATGATCAGTATGCTCAAGACATTGATAGCAACCATATGTGGTGTACTCAGAGAGACACGGGAGTGGAATTTATGAATTTTAAATGAACTTTTACTGTTTCTTAGGGCAGATCTTTAAAATTACTGCTACAATGCAAAAAGCTTAAAGACAGGTGTTTTCAACCTTCCTGTGTCTAGCTATAACCCTCCAATCACTGTGGTTGTGACTTGAGCCATTTCTCAGTCCCTGCAAACACACCTTAAATCTTTTGCCATGAAAGCCATTTAGTGCCTAACTCTGAGATTCTCAGATTAGAGATCTGATAACTCCAGAACATGACTAAGACCGCTATTATTAGTGTAAAATACCTGAGGAAAACAAAACCAAATACGAACCATAATAATGACCATGATGAAGGAGAAAATTCTTCCACTTTCAGAAAAACCAAAATTCTTTATTGGCAGGAGGAAGAACTGTACAGAGGACCACACATGCCACTTAGCTTTTCCGCATAAACAAGTTTTCCTGGATAAGATCAGGAGAAATATGAGAGGAGCAATGAGTCAATGAGAAATGTGGCGAAGACTCATCATAACCTATGATCCTTACTTTTTCACTCCCAATTAGACTCCTGAATTAAGGAGGAGACTTAATATTCCACAAGGTTATTTGGCCACCACCTATCCGGGTAGGCAAGCTCTTAGGAATCTCACACTTATTCAAAGTGAACTGTCTTCCACGTGGACTCTCCCCTCATCCCTCACTCAGCAGCACACAAGAGGGAAGAAAAGGGGAGGAGGCTGCCATGAGTCAGTGATCACGGCTCCTATTAGAAACCTACCATAAGTACACATGTGGTACCTGTGCTGAAACGACTTTAAGGCAATTCTCTAATGGGAAAATACAAAAAAACAAAGAAAAAGAGAAACATTAGTAACAGAGAATTTCCATCAACACCATACTGGTTATTAGTAAAAAGATGTATCGAATAGTGTTCATTTCTAATTCATAGACTCCACTAGTATATTCAGTACAAAAGAGCACTGCAAGTTTATAAGGCCATTTTTCTGCCGCCTGCATGGTACTGAATTATTTAAAACTCATTTGAAAAACACACACACCTGACAGCTTTTAAAATATCGTTTGACAACACCGTTTTCAACATCTATAAAAATATGTGCTAGAAAAGCAGATTCTGTATACTCTGTCTTTCATTAGCAAGTCCTGAAGTATTTTTACCCACTGGTGCATCACACTTCACAAAATCACTTCAGAGGAATAGGAAGTAATGTGAGCCTTTGTTCAGAGTTCAAGTTACTTGGTTTATATCATACAATGAATTTATATCACCCTCAAAGTAAAATTAACTGCTTCACCAAAATCTGCACAATGTCAGTTACACTGGGACATCTTCCCTCAAAAGTTACAGGATCTAAGCCCTCACAAACTGACTCAGTAAGATCTCATCAAATAAATTCTACAACTTTGGATGCAATACTGATGTTGGAATACACCTTAGAAACTCAAAGACATTGTAAGGATTATATATCAATATTGTTTGGATCATAAAATCTCTATGTTTTCTTTTAAAAAGAATTTTTGGGTTTAACAATATTAGTCCAAAACTTTAATAATAATAAAAAAAGTGATCTCTTAAAACAGAAAAAAAAAATTTTTAATAAATTTATTTATTTACTTTTGGCTGCATTGGGTCTTTGTTGCTGTGCGCGGGCTTTCTCTAGTTGCGGCGAGCGGGGGCTACTCTGCTGCGGGGCGCAAACTTCTCATGGCAGTGGCTTCTCTTCTTGCGGAGCACAGGCTCTAGGCATGCGGGCTTCAGTAGTTGTGGCGTGCGGGCTCAGTAGTTGTGGCTCGTGGGCTCTAGAGCGCAGTCTCAGTAGTTGTGGTGCACGGGCTTAGGTGCTCCGCGGCATGTGGGATCTTCCTGGACCAGGGATCGAACCCGTGTCCCTTGCATTGGCAGGCAGGTTCTTAACCACTGCACCACCAGGGAAGCTCCAGAAAAAATTTTTTTATGAAAATATACACCCTTTTAGAAGTTGATTTAGCTTCCTCCATACCTACTTACATCTGCTTTTTCATATCTACTGCTTCAAGTTTTCCTTCTAATTTTCTTAATTAAACCTGCCATAGACTTGTCCATTTGATTCGTCTTTTTAAAGATACGGCCCTCCAATTATCTATCATTTTTTCTTTTTAGTTTATTAAATTTTGCTTTTATCATTATCAATTTCTTCATCCTCTAATCTTGTATTTATTCCTTTTCTAGCTTAAGTTGAGGACTTCATTTATTTACTTTTAAAACTTCCTTGCTATATTATAAAAAGCACTTAAAGAGTTTGACATGGAGTGCTCTCATTGTTCATTTCTAAAGGTTTTTTTTTAACTTTCCTCTTAATCATGGAGTTATTTAAATTTCCAAGTGATTATGAATGATTATTGGAATTTTTTTTTCCTTTTACTGATATTTAGTTTTTAAAGTCTTTATTATTACTTTGTGATCAGAGAATATGGCCTATAAAATCTCTATTTTTAGAGGTGATTGAAGCTGCCTTTGTAGCCTGGTACACAGTCCCTGTTTATCTTATTATCTCATGTAGGAATGTGTGGTCTCTGTGTAAGATGAGGCTGGGCCGACGGGCCCAGGCACTGCTGGGCACTGAGGGGCGCTTCAAGCATTCTAGCTCCCTTGCTGAGCTGCCTCTCAAGCCTCCTGAGTGTTGTTTTCTTTTTTGTCCATTTGAATTGACTTTGCCTTCTAACTCAGCACTCAGGTTTTGCATCTGACTTCTTTCCTCTCTAGACTTCTGAACTCGGGTCAGTAACTCAACAATTTACACTTTGCCTGTTATCTTTAGTTGGGCCAGCCACCCCAAACTGTCTTTATTCAACAAACATACACTGTTGAGTAACTGTGATAGGCCAAGCACTGTTTTAGACACTGGGAATACACAGCGAACAGAACAGACTATAGCTCTGCCCTCCTGGAACTTAGGAGGCACAGGTAAGTTAAGACTCATGAAAATATGCTACTGTTAATATTTTAATAACTCAATTTTTCCACTGTAAATAATGCATGCTCACCATAGAGGATCTGGCCAAAAAACGTTGAATAAAAACAATAAATAATTCCATAACGTTAACAAGTAATAATATGTTTATGTGCTTTTCTTAGTCCTTTTGGTGACTATTTTTACTTTGGAAAAAAACTGAAACCACATCATATGTAATATTTTGTATTCTACTTTCTACCCTTATCTTTTGTTTTGTGTTTTTGGCCTGCTGTGCTCAGCTTGCAGGATCTTAGTTCCTCGACCAGGGATTGAACTCAGGCCCACGGCAGTGAAAGCGTGGAGTCCTAACCACTGGACCGCCAGGGAACTCCCTCTATCCTTATCTTGATGATCTTCCAATTCCATTAAAATAATCTCTGAAAATAGCATTTTAATGGCTATATAATATTCTATTACAACATGATTTATTAAACCACTTACCTACTACTAGATATTTAAGTGGTTTCCAATTTTCCAACACTTCATGACAATAAATATACTCACGTCAAAAAAATTTTTTTTGTATTTACAGTTATAATTTGGACAATTTCCTAGAAAGGTAATTACCAAACTAAAGGGTATAAACTTTTTACAGCTCTTGATACAGATCATCAAATTACTTTTCAGAAAGTCTGTACCAAGATACAGTCCCATCAGAAGTTTATGTAAACTCCCATTTCACCAAACTCTTAACAACAGTAATAATTTTCTAATCTTGTTGGTTTAATAAGTAAAATAGCTTATTATGTTAATTTTCTGTATTTGGTCAACAATGGATTTTTATGTTTTACATTTATTAGTCACTGATTAATTTTTTTTTCTGTACATTGTCTATTGATGGACTTCTTTCTTGCAGTTATTACTGTTCATCGCAAAGATATGATCCTCTTTTTCCACATATATTTCTAACTTTTTTGCCTTTCGTTTTAATGCATAATGTATTTGGACCTGGAAAAAAAAGTGTTGCTTTTGACTTCATTTGAGGTTATATTCATTGTTTTTAGGTTTAGAAATTGCCTCCTAATTCAAGAACTGAAAAATTTCCCTCACACACTCCTAGACATTTTTCAGATGTTGTTTTTTAAATCTTCTAAACATAATCTATATGAAATTTGTTTCGGAGTACCGTGAGTTAAAGCTATAAGTTTAATTTCTTCCAAATGGTTAAACTATTCTTCAAGTACCATTTGCTAAATAACCCTTATTTTCCCCCACTGATTTATGATGTTATCTTTATTATGTTTGTGGCCTATTTTGCCCTAAAAAGACGTAGGGGAAAAAAAGTGTGTCTTAGAATCAAGGAACTATATAGTAATATAAATAATAGAAGAGATATGTTGCTAGAAATAAAACTTGTTATTTATTTGACCTGTGTGTTATAAATGACTACAAAATTAAAATGTTCTACTCTTGAATTCAGAGGGGAACAATGTTCATTTAAAGAGAGATAAATTAGAATCAAATTATTTCATCTCTCATATAAGCTAATGAGAAGCCAAGTTTAAATGGAAGGAGCATTCAAGTAGTCTACAGCCTCTTCTCAGCTGGTTATCACAGAATAATTGATGTACTAATGATTTCAATTCATAGCACCGACTGTCTTCATTTTGTACAATTTGAACCAAACCTGAATGTAAATGGAAAACAGTCCTCTTGACTATTTAACTCCCAAGACTTTTAACTAAAAAATCACTTAATACTGCAGAAGAGGAAGGGGGAAATTAACAAATATAAAGAACTTTCTATTTAAAAACATTCCTCCTTATACTGAAATGGGAAGAATTAAGAAAATACATCAGGAAGTTCCAGAGATGTGATTTATCATCTTATTAATTGAGAGTGAAAGTTGTAACATTTATCTCCAATAGTGTCTCCTGAAAAAAAAATTCCAAACAGACCAAAGTGCATATTCTAAATACTCCAAAGGGAAATAAATGTGCTTCACAGGGTTCTTTTTTTTCATTAAAAAAGATACTAGTAAAAAAAAAGTCAACTCAAAATAATTGCTACAATTGGTAATTAACTTCTCAGATTAAAAAACACCCTTTTTCCTGTAACACACATTATACAGAGCTCTTTAATTTAATAAGATGTACTTATTGATATCACCTTTTAACTTAGGGCATATGACTTTTCTTTGATTTTTAAAAAATTCTATCTTTTAAAAATAGCCTCCAGTTGTCATTACCTGAGACATCCAATACAGTAAATCCAAGTCTTGCACCTGTCACTAAGTCACCAGAATTGACCATTAACAAGCCTAGTTAGTTAAGTACAGATTGGGTAAGTGCTATCATCCACACATCCACAATTACATCACAGCATGATGGCCAATTAGTTTCAACCTGAGTAGTGAACCTTATTCCAGACAACTCTGTGTTCAACTGGAAAAACAGCTGCTTCCTTATTTCTACCTACTGTTCTTCTCTGCTGTTCTGAGCCAGCCAATTGGGTGAAGCAGGCCTGAAACAAGGTCTGAGTAATTTACAGACAGCAGGAGTCCTCCATGCTGGTGTGCTCTGGTCGGGATGGAAATTTCTCATATCTACCTCTGTGTATGACATGCACATTTTACAGTGGAGCCACAGCAGTTCCATTTAACAGAGGACAAGAGGTGTCCATACACCTAAATTAAAACTTGCTTAGAAACCATGCTACATGGCTAACTGAACACTACTTCTGGGTTACAAGAGGGCAAATAAAAGGAAGTTAATGCTTATATACACGGACATTCAGGAGTGATATCTCACAACTCTTCATTAAAAATAAAACCAATTGTCACAGCCAAGAGGAGCTGCTATGGACTGAATTTTGTCTCTACCCAAATTCATATGTTGAAGCCCTAACTCCCAATGTGATGATATCTGGAGATGGGCCTTTGGGAGATAATTCGGTTTAGATGAGGTCATGAGGGTGGGATTCTCATGATGGCATGCTCTCATGCACTCTCTCTCTCTCTCTCTGTCTCTCTCTGTCCCTCCCCCGTCATGTGAAGACACAGTAAGAAGGCATCCGTATACAAGCCAGGAAGAGAGTCCTTGCCAGACTCCAACCATGTTGGCACCTTAATCTTGGACTTCTAGCCTCTAGAACTGTGAGAAAATAAAATTCTGTTGTTTCAGCCAGCCAATCTACAGTATTTTGTTATGACAGCCCAAGCTGACTAACACAGGAGCCTAAGGATACATGAAATGTCATGTGGTATTCCAGATAAGAACTTAGAACAGAAAAAGGACATCACATGAAAACTGGGGAAATCTGAATAAAGCATGGAGTTTAGTTAACAATAATGTGTCATATTGGCTTATCAACTGTAACAAATATACCATACTAATGTTAAGATGTCAAAATTAGGTGAAACTGGGTGCAGGTTATGTGGGAGCTTTCTGTATCTCTTCACAATTTTTCTGTAAATCTATAAAGCCATTCTAAAACATAAAATTTATTTAAAACATATAAATAAATCCTGTCTTCAATCTACTCCCAAAACAACCTATCATATCATTTCTTGATTTTCAGTGTAAAAGACTTTCTGTTCTTAGCTATAGTTTAGAATAAATCTTTATCCATTCATATCAGCCAAAAAAAAAATCCCCATAGACACTGGCTAAGTTATTATTTATAGAACTTAAAATTGTACTGTGTACTTAAGGTTTCTTAGTATATATAATCTAATAAGAACACCTTGAAATTCAGTATCATCACTCTAACAATGAACAATTATAGCGTCCTGAAAATATGTAGAGGACACAAAGACAAATCACAGACAAGGAAATATAACTTACTAAAAAGGAAATAAAAAGTTGTCCCATTTCACTAACAATAGAAGTATAAATAACAGCAAGAGAATAATTTTTGTTACATATCAGATTTCCAAAAACCTTACAGCAAATATTCAGGCTGGCCAAGAAGTGGGGAAGCAGACACTCTCATATGCTGTTGGTAGGCTATAAACTAGAACAAACTTATAGAAAGCAAGTTGGTAAAATGTATAAAAGTGCCATGAAAATAGTTCAAATCCATTATTCTAATTCTGGAAATCTACTCTGAGGACATATTCAGACCTGGGAGCCAAGACTAGCAAATGATGCTTTGATAGACATCCTCACTTATAATTTGGACGATTAGGTAATAAAATTAGCATGTAAAATTAGTGAATGAGAAAATAAAGGAACCACAACAGGAATCATTATACACCATTAAAACTGAGGCTTTTGAAGAGCTGTTGCTTATAACAAGTTAAATGAGAAAATAGGAAATATAATTGCGTATAAGGGAAGAGGTGTGTGATGGCAGAATGCTTAAAGTAGTTTTCTCTGGGAAGGAGACTATGGGCAATTTGTTTTCTTTATCATACTTTATATATCGTCAACTTTTCTACAATGAATATATTGTTCTTTCAATTAGGAGCTGAGAAATTACGTTACACTCTCGTTCAGCTACTGCTTTCTTTTCAGTTTAATTCTTTACGTAATATAACCAGTTTTTTAAAGAAATTGTTACATTAAATCTCTTATAAAAGAAAGAAGAAACTTAGTAGTCAGATACAATTCTTTTCTGTTCTTAATGCACCTCCTATTTAGCTTGAAGCTCTTCCTATGGTGGTCAGGGATGGGCTCAGGACAAGGCTGGGTCTCCTCTCTTGCCACAAACTTGGACTCCAGAGCTAGAGAGATGATTTACACACTCCCTTTCCCTCGAAGAGTTCCAATTCTAGTGGGAGGGAAAGTTCTCTGCCTCGAAATTTCTCATTCTCATCTCGTAAAACCTAACTCAAGGGAATCACTGCTTTGGTTAAGTACTGCTCTCACCTTGAGTCCTGGTCAACTGGAAGCCCTCCTGGAGACAGACAAATTAACTAACTCCTTTATATAACTTATATAACCTTCCTTTACAGGAGTCTGTAAAGGGAAAAGGGAGGAAATATACCAATGGACATCCAAGGAATGCAGAAGAAAAATCTGCTCAGGAGAGTCCTGGGACGTTGATTCAAACTGAACTCTTTAACAGGCTGTGAAAACATGTTTCAGTGAAATAAAACAGAGGGTGAGTATCAATTCTATATATGCAACATTTGTCATCCAAGTTTAGTAGAAAAATGCAACCGTCCCAGTAGATACAAAACAAAAGATGCAATTGTGTAATATAACTTCTTGAAAAGCAACTTAATCCGCCCTTGAAGAACAGGAATCTCAGACAGCAGCCCTCTCTCCTCTCCATGGGCTGCCATAACACAGCCCCAGCCCTGAGAAGACCACAGTTCCTGCTTAGCTCTCATCCATCAGGCCATTCTTGTCAAAGGAGCATTCTCTCCAAAGCACAATTAAGTATCATTGGATTTACCTATTTGCCACTTGCTTGCTTACACAAACTCCCAATGTATATTTTAACCCTATATCCATTCAGGTTTTGTTTTATTTTCTACTAAGTTATTGAATACGTCTACATTTAAAAGGCTTGGAGAGGAATATTATACTTTTTGGGAAAATGTGGCAACTTTTACACTTCATTGTCTCCTTTGCTCTAGATAACCCCTTTCTCTTGAATTCGCAAAGGATTTTTACGAATAACTTTATAACTGAACAACCGTTACTAGCATTTCTGGTTTAGGTGAAGTCTAAATCTGTTAGCATACATCTCCATATACAGACAGCTATCTTGAGAGCTCACTCGGTCCTTGATAAGCCTTGTAAACTAGCACTTATTCTAATGAAAGACAATAAATTAGTAGAAATCTGGAGTCACAGCCTGTTCATCTCATTGCCACCAAAGACCTGGCAATCTAATCCTCTTTCGCTGAAGGCAATAAATGTCTCTGATCCTATAAATGTATTTAACTCTAGTTTAAGCAACTAGTAGCTGCTTTAAAGCAACACCTCCCAAAATCTTTGTACTGTGTCCCACAATAAAAATACATTTTTAGAAATATAGCACACACATACATATAGCTAAAACAAAAGTTCCTTGAAATAATACCCTTACCACATTCAACACTAACCCATCTTTCTCTTTCCTTCCCTCCCTCCCACTCCCCTCTCTTCCTTCCTTCCTTCCTTCCTTCCTCTCTCCTCTCCTCCCTCCCTCCCTCCCTCTCTCTCTCTTTCTTTCAAATGCTGGTTGTGACCCACTACATTGATTTCAGAACGTTTTAAATGATTAGAACCCACAGTTGCCAACCACTGCTTTAAAGCCCTGCTATTTGATGAGTGGTGATGTTATGACTCGTGGTACCACAGCATCTCAGCATGGATTCCTCCCCAGGCCTCCACCCTTGGCTCTCTTCTGCTTTCACTCCACTCTCTCCCCCACTGCCCAAACACTGCCCTTTGTACTCCTTTGCTTTTCATTCTAGTTTCCCTCCCTTTTTTTTCATTCAACTCGTTGACATTACGTAGGACAAATCTCCCCAAATGTAGTGACATAAAACAACACTTGTTTTCTTCCACTCACAGATTCTGTGGGTCAGGAATTCAGAAAGCACAGGGGGTGACAGGTCTCTGCTCCACAATGTTGAGGCTGAGGGGACTCATGGCTGTATATAATGGCCACTCACTCACAGGTCACGCGCCACTTCCTCGTAGCATGGTGGAATCAGGGAACATGGGCTCCATGGGCAAGTGTTTCAGCTCACAAGGCAAGAAACTTCTTGCCTCAGAATTAACATGGCACTTTTGCTGCCATCTAATGATTACACTGAGTCACAAATCCACCCAATTCAGGGGGAGGTACACTGGACCCCACCTCTAGGTAGAGTGGCAAAGTTCTAAAAGAACATGTGGGACAGGAGATGGTGTTACCGTCATCTTCCAAATTGCTATTCCCCAACCTCAGTTCTAATTCCCAAGGCAAAAATCCAATAGACTACTACGTAGCTAGATCCACAGGGGTGTCAACTGACACTCAAACAGTATATGCCAGCCGAATGCACTTTTCTTTTATATTCCCTATCTCAGTACTACTGGGGAAGAAAGAACTGCATGTTGCATTTTAGATGAATATGCCAGAAGCACCTTAGCACAAAATGTAAGCAGACGCAAGGAGAGAACTGAAAGTAGGACGGGAGTTCCCTGCATCTAAGGAATTCTGTCCTGTGTGGAACACAGGCAGATCTTATAGTCAGTCCCTGTAATGAGAGTGACAAGTGGCCATTCTCCTTCAGACAGTGTTAACAGTTCATGCTAATTAGCAACCGTTAATTAGCAATTTCAGTGGTTATACAATATACGTTCTCACATACTTCACTGCTTCCCTTTCTCTGCCATCCCTGACTGCATGAAGCTCCCCATCTTTCCTTTCATACAAGCTAAGAAACGGTCAAGAGTAGTGCTAGAGAGGCAGCATGAGAGCTGGGAGCAGCGATTCTCAAAGTGTGCTCCATGGGCCACTGGAGGTCCCAGAGGCCCTTCCAGCAGTTCATGAAGTCAGAACTATTTTCATAATTATACTGAGGTATCATGTGCCGTTTTCCACGTGTTGATGTTTGCATTAGTGGTGTAAAAGCAATGGTGGGTCCAACTGCTTGTGCCTTGGCCGCTTGAATCAAATGAATCAAGGCGGTGACTCCAAACAGTACCAGTAGTCGCTGTATTTTTCACAGCCACACATGCACATTTAAAAAGAAAAAAGAGGGCTTCCCTGGTGGCGCAGTGGTTGACAGTCCGTCTGCCGATGCAGAGGACACGGGTTCGTGCCCCGGTCCGGGAAGATCCCACATGTCTTGGAGCGGCTGGGCCCGTGAGCCATGGCCGCTGAGCCTGCGCGTCCGGAGCCTGTGCTCCGCAACGGGAGAGGCCACAACGGTGAGAGGCCCACGTACCACAAAAAAAAAAAAAAAAACTAGTGATATTTATTGTCAATGATAAAATTTGAGCTTTAAGGTGAAAATTAGAATTTTGCAATCACCTCCCCACTGTGCCACCTTGGGAGGAGGGTCACTTCTTTAAACACAACCACCTACCAGGGTCCCAGGACATGCAGGGAAAGTAAAAGACCATGTGAGGCAAAGATGTCACTGAAACAAGGGACACACGAGAACTGTAAAAGCAAAAGCTCCAGCAAAGGAGTGCGATTACGTCACTCTGCTGGTCAAGTCCATAACCTCTCACAGTGCTGAACCAACGGCTGGCTGTTTGGAGTGGCTTCCCTCCATAAAACTCCCTAACTGGGGAAATTACTAATTCTGTGGCTTTCATAAAACACAGAGGTCCACCAAATGTTTGCCTGGCAGGTTTTTTTTTCTCCCAAAGGGCAGCTCATTAAGTCCGTCGATAAAGCAGGCTTTGTTGTAAAGATTTACAGTGTTTTCCCAATGAAAACTCTAATTGACAACCACCAGGAGAATAACAATGCAGAGCCCAGAGAGCTCTGGTTTCCCCCATCCTTCCAAGATCCATCTCAAAAAGCATGCCCCTCTTAGGTTTCCTGGACCAGCGTTCAGCTCCGTCTTCAATGGACACATGCATAAGCAGATGCCTGGATATCAGAAGTTTATCATTCAAAGCAGTCAAATCTTAAAAACCAAAAGATTTTGTCTTTCAAACTTCAAAGGAAATTCCGTTTAATTCCCAAGCTCAGAATATCAGGTCCCTCCACGCCGAATAAGCATATTACATAAAAATGCAACCATCCCTTATCTATGTAAAGGGGGGGGGAACCCTAAAAAAATAAAATGCGTGATGGAGTCTTCAGAAATAGTTGCATGAGACTATTAAAGGCATTGCTGTTCAATGGATTCATTACAGAATAAAAGTTCAAGTACCAGAGAGAGTGATTTTCATATGAATGTTGGGTGTTGCCCTCACACACAAGAGTCTCTGGTCTCCACAGAGAACCGAGTCACATCAAGCAAGTCAGGGAGCTGTGAGTGACAAGGTATAGAGAGGGCTGTTCAGATAAGGGACAGACATTACTGGACCCTTTTTCAAAGAAAACTTTGAAGATTTTGTTAGGCTTTCTTCGTGGAACTGTCACAAGATAACAATACAGTTGCAAATGAGTGGTGTTCAGTGGCCACATCACTGCCTTTTACGGACCAGCTGGCAATGGCTGCCCATGATGGGAAATTAGCATTAAAGAAGGACTCAAGGTTACTGGGCTGACACACAGCCCAAGGAGAATACTCTCAAATAAAGTACTACACCCAACGCAGTCACACAAATGGAAAGCTGAGGAAAAAAGCTCCTGTCTGAAAAGCACAGCAGCAGAAAAATATCCTTCTTACTTCTTTCTGAATCTTCCTGAATCTCCCCCTTCTCCAAACAGCATCCAGGTCCCCGAAGTAAAAATAAATGAGCAAACCATGGGCTTCCAGGTGCATTACACAGATTAAGAGAAGTGCAGCTGGTGGAAGAGGTGGGAAAATAACACAATTCACTCTCTTTTTCCTGAACAGAAAGTAGAGAAAAGAACCAAAGCGGAAAAGCACGCCCCACCTCACCCCCGTCTCCCCCCCGAGAACACCCAGACCAGGAGTCCAGAGGCCTGAATCCTAACTAGTCTAGTGTCTACCACGACACTGCTTGATGAGTCCCTAAACCTTCTGAATTTCCCTGTCCTCACCCATAAAGGAAATTCGCAGACATCAGTGATTCCCAAAATGTGTTCCCTGGAGCCCTAAGGTTCTGTGGAGGTGCCTCTTAAGGCAGTCAGTGACACGGGGGTAAGGCAAAGGGAGTGGAGCCCTATGCTTCCTCTCCATCCAAAACAGTTCAGAGTTGATCAATTTTCTATATCAAAATTGTGAGTAAAGTCTTTTGTTTAAAGAGTCTACCACCAAGAAAATTCACAACTAAAATGGCTTAAAAGCACTGGACCAACATACCTTTTGATTTCGTATCTTTCTAATTACGTGGTTTCTATGTGCCTCTTTAGATTATTGTTATTAGAATTAATTAATTGACAGGCTGGTTAATATTAATCCCCAAATCTGTGTATCAGGTTCAACTTAAAAGGTGAGGAAATGGAAACTCAGATAAGACAAATACATCAAAATCACGCAGGTC
The DNA here is from genome assembly GCF_963455315.2 of Globicephala melas. NCBI lineage: Eukaryota > Metazoa > Chordata > Mammalia > Artiodactyla > Delphinidae > Globicephala > Globicephala melas. The sequence continues at coordinate 11,690,091 of NC_083320.1, forward strand.
AGTAGCTGACTAGATTCAAACACGGGAATATCTGACATTAAAACCATTAAGCTGGATTCTGTCCTTATAGTTAAAGAAAAACTTCACTGTAAAAGACAATTGATTACCTCATTATGACTATAATTCTTTCTCTATGGAACATCAGGTTCTTCATTTGTATTCTCTAAGAGTAAACACTTACCCTGTCGAGACGAAATGAATAGCCAAAAGTTCTGCCCAACAAGCAAATTTGCTGGGTACTGGAAAGCCCAAAACGTTGACAAAGCCTCCAGGGCAATAACGGTTGTTAAGAACTTTCAAAGCAAACAAAACTCCTAAAAGAGGATAAAGAGCATATAAATATCAACAATCCAAATGTGGAGATGATTAACATTTACAAAGAAAACTAACTGAAAGTGAAAATGATTATTCCATTACATCCAACTTTTTGCTTCGAAACATACTCTATTCCTTACAAGTCAACCCAGCATTTGGTAGAAAAACAGTCTTCAAGGCAATCATTCCTTTGATGTTTCTTAACACGGAAGTTCATACTGACTTTGAGTATGCTACTAAATATATAACACATAAAATGGGAATAAGACACCCGCAATGGTGCAATACTAAATGCCACTGAACTGTAAACTTCAAAATCGTTCATTCTATGTGATTTTTAACTCAATTTAAAAAATATCATTAACGTGTAGTTTTCTAACTCCTATGGAAAGACATATTGAAGGCAGGGCTTATTTCCTTTCTTCTCACACAATCAGATGCATGAGGATGCACCTTAGAGGGAAGGGGTAAGGACGGCAGGGAAAACAGAGGGAAGGGTTTGATCTCCTTTGGTTTCGGGACTATTTCCCTCCTACCCTTCACATGCTAATTTTCACGATACCTATTTTAAGTCCTGATGGCAATTTAGTCCTATGAGAAAAATGTAAAAAAAGAACTAGTGAGGGGAACAGTGAGAGGCAATGTAATACGTGTTTAAAGCCACGAAGACTGGGTTCAAATCCCAGCTCCGTCACTTATGAGGTGTGCAACCTTGAGCAAGTTACCTGACTTCTCTGGGCCTTAGCTTCCTCATCTACAAAATCAAGACAAGGCCACCTCCCTAGGGACCTGTTACATTAATTAAACAGCATGAATTATGTATAAAGACTATCATGGCTCTGAAAACACAGTGAGCATGCCATTGTAGGGTGTGGTGCATTTATTTTAATGGCGTTATTGAGATGCATACCCATCTTTTTAGAGAACTCCCACAAGTACACCAGTGCCTCTCTCCCTCGTCCCACCATAATGGAGCCAGTGCATATCTCCAGGACCACGTCTCCTACAAAATTACCTTTGGGCAGACCCTAGTCTCAACTGTCCAAGAGTGAATGATGCGGCATAATGGGAAACAGCAAAATCTATGTCTCTCCTGTGCTCCAATCAGCCTATTCACCAAAATCCAAGCCCCAGCAGTGCTTAGCCACTCAGAATTCAGTTCCCTCACCAACTGGGACCCCTGCTTCAAAAAATGACAACAGCTGCACCTCCCTTACTGTTTTCATGTGGACTACCTTAGAAATGCATCTGCCTTACCTGAGAAACCTACAGCACAGTCCCTTCTGAAGTCAGGGTCATCCATAAATTCTGCCAGAGCAAATTCCAGGAGCAGGTACACCACCCCAGTGAGTAGGGAGAATGTGGTGATGACGTAGGCAAACCATTTACTTCCTAGTCTTCTTTCCAGATGAATTCCTTTCCAGAGCATGGATGTCATATTGAAATACAAGTGCCAATCATCCACGTGGTGAATCGGGGAAAGCAGTAAGCGCTGCCAGTCTTTTTGCTGGTAACACTTCTCCACGCTAAGGCAGGAGCTAAGCAGCGGCTTCAGAGGATTCAAGAAGAACCAGATGTTGAGAGCCAAAGTTGTTAGGGTGACAGGTGGAATATTGTTGATCCCAACGCGGAAGATTTGAGAAAGGAGCAGGAGCAGCCCAGTGCTAATTCCTCTTGACCTCCGCTGCATGGTTAGATATCAAGCCTGTGACGGGAAAATGTGGTCAGACGTGAAGAATCTGGGAAGATACAGAGGCAGCTGAGCCTAAGATGTAAAATAAAATGCACATGAAAATCCGTCAATTAAGAATTAGGACAGTGACAAGACGTGCTCACTTAAAAGATGGTCTTACATTATGTATATCTCATCTCCCATCTAACAGAAGCATTATTTTCTGTGTCTTCCAGAGTAACGCCCAGGACACTGGCTGATGTCCCTCCTCATTTTACATCCTAAAGGAGAAATGTCATCCCAGATCCCAGTGGACCAGTTAATGGATGGGTATGCTTTTGCTGACAAATATGCCATGAAAAGGTAACTTGTCTTCCTTATAAACAAACTTATAACCTAACAAAAAAACATACAAAGATAGTGCACAAATATTTAATAATTACTTCTTCTCAGAATGCTGGAGAGAATTCTTCACCCCTTCACTTTTTTAAAGAAATATTCGATATTTATATATTAGATAGAGTCTGCTCCAAAGTTCTTCAACATTAGCAAGCAAGTCTTAAAATGCAAGCATATATTATCTTCTATGCCATATCACCAGATGTCAACTGCTAGACTGCTTTATTTTCAGAAAAATTTCCACTTTTAAAAGTTACCCACTATGAGCCAAATCCTGGATTAAAACACAGTCGCTGTCTTTAAGGAGCTCACTTTCTACTAAGAAGTAAACCAACAACTGCCACACAATGTTCTCAGTGCAGGGACAGAGGAAGCCCAGACCCAAGGCACACAACTCAGGCTGAGGTGGTCTTGGAGGGTAGATTGGATTTGCCCACGAGGAAGAGTGCCATATTCACGGGTCTACTTCTCCATGCCCTGCGCTGGCCTTGTGACCTGCTTTGGTTGACAGAATGAAAAGCAAGCGACACTAGTTCCGAATCTAGGCCTCAAGATGATTTGCAGACTTCTGCTGTCTCTTGAAACCCTCCTAGGCAACCATGTGGACAAGTCCGGGCTGGCCTACTGGACAACGGAAGACACATGCTCTAGTCACCCTGATGGCCCTGGCCACTGACCAGCTAATGCCTCAGAAGCAAAGTGGTCTAGCTGACCAGCAGCTGACCACAAATGCATAAGTAAATCCAGCTGAGCCCAGACTAATTCGTTGACCCACAGAACTGTGAGCTAAATAAATGATATTTTAAATTAACTTCACCAAATTTTGGAGTGGTTTGTCATACAGCAATTACTAACCAATACAGAAGGTATTTGCTTCGGAAAAGGTCTAGGTTAGGCTTATGGGGAAAAGCTAGTAAAGAAAGAGACACAGACTAAAGATGCAAAAGAGAAAAAGAATCAAGTCCTTAGAGGGAATAGCCTTGTCCATCATAACAGGAAGGAAGAAGAATTTTAGGTGCAGATATGGGTAAATAGGCAGATTAGGGGACAGGATGCTGAAAAAGTTCTCATCTAATGGTTTTCTGATTTCCCTGTGGAGCTATCTTGGCTCCAATCAAATATATAATGCACTCTGATACCCTAAAGGTTCTCATTCAGACAGCACATTAGAAAGTGCATGGGCTTTAGAGTAAAAAACAGCTAGATTCCTACTTACTAGCCCTGAGATCTATGCTAAATTACTTAAACTTCAATTTCTTCACTTTAAATTAGAAATAATACCTCCTTCTCAGGATTACTGTAACATGTCTGGAACAAAGTAGGTACTGAATAAATGGTAGCTACTTTTTTCATTACTATAAAGTAATCTCACTTAGGAGAAAAAGTCTTTGCAACGTTAACATTCGAATAATAAGACTCAAATGTACTCCCCATCCCTCTCCACACAGGGATTCTTACCAACTTCACACCCAAAAGAAACGCCCAAGAAAATATTATACATACGTATGTGTTATGGGTGTACCCCCATTATTAGCACAACCCCAGGTTTCTTTATTGCCAGGGCTTATTATTATAGCTTTGTAGCATTCTCATGAACTAGAGAATTTAATAAAATTTCAACTGAAACGCTCCCAGATAATTTTGGAGAAATAGTCTATATTTTTCACCTTGACGTTCAGGTTGATTTTCAGATCTCCAACTACTGTGACATGTTTCCAATTCCCCTAGATAATTATATATATCAAACATCATTACCTGTAACAGGAGCAATGGAAAGATATGGGCCTGATCATTAAGTAACCAGCTTATAAGAAATCACAAAATAAGCCCTTCGATATCAGTACAGTGTCCTATGATGGCAGGCTACGCACAGCAGAAAATCAAACATAATTATGTCTTTGCTTAAGAAAAAGTCCCCTCTCGACTGGAATCGTTAGTGGTGGAGAGTATAAACAAAAGGACAGTGGAATTTCCCCAAGCTTGTCTCACACTGTGCGCCCAGGCTCACATTAACCCTCAGCTCTATCTCCCCACTGCTGGCTGCTCCTTCTTCCCTGGGACGCTGTGCTCTCCTGCACGTTCCTGCCTCCTCCCAACTCCCCTTCCTCTGCTTCTCAGTTTCACTCTATTCTTATTCTACGCTATTTTGCATACACTTATGGAATTCCACTCTCATGGGTTCTGTAATTCTTTTTATCAGGATGGCTCCCAAATTTACATTTTACAGCTTTGACTTCGCAGATTTCAGGGACACAACCTTGTAGGAAGAATACAGTCCACCTGATCTCTTGATTTCCCAAAACTGAATTAGCCCTCCTTCTTACAGAATGACTATTCAGCCATTCCTCAGTCACTTAGTTTTTAGAATAAATATCAAGTGCCAAATGCATGCCAGTCCCTGTGCCAGGCATTAGAGGTACAGCAAAGACCAAAACACTTGCAATCCCGGCCCCTAAATGGCCCATTTCTATCATTTCTATTTGTTGAAGGAAATAAAAATACTGGCTGCAGAAAATCACAAGATGAATAAAATGATGTGGTATGCGTAACGTAAAGGCAGATAGAACCATAACCAACATGAGAAGTGCATAATATAGGTTGGGCTCTGTTTTCCAAAAGGCCACTAGACCGTAGTTTTAAGTAGCGAAGATAAATCGACACTATTTCAAACCGGCTCTATGGCCCAGTTTCCTTCCTAATAAGTAATCAAGTCAGCCATCCAAGGTGAGGGATGTAGCCTGTTTGTAACAAGATAACAGAAAATCTAACTGGTTCCTGTGAAGATCAAATCTGTAACCTGACTTCGTGGGCCAGGCAGGCACACATCTTACTGTAAGATGAATATTGTTTCATCCTGTCCATAATTACACAGATATTTTTAGAGAGCTGAGCTGTAGCAGAAAGCATAGAGGCATGATTCATAAGCTGGAAACCAGTGCAATGTGTTTGGTTTTGAAAGTGACTTGTTATTCTAACCTGTACTCAGCCCATAACCAGTTACACCAGCGCGAGGAAGAGTAGGCTGGTCCTTGCACTCCATCCCCACCCCCCGCCTTGTAAACATATCCTCCCCCTCACATTCAACACGCCCCAAACTGAACACTGGACAGTCCCTTCCAAGTCTACCCCTCCTCCCATGTGCCAGATCTCAGGACACAGAATCTCCAGCTACCCAGGTGTTCAGGTTGGAGATACAGACAACATCCTCGACACATCCTTCTCCCTCTTCACTCTGCTTCCCCCAAATCCCATCCACCACACTTTGCTAACTCTTCCAAACTATTTGTATCATCTACCTCTTTCTAGCTCTAGAGCCACTACTCTAGTCTAAGCCACCATTATAACTTGCCTGGATTACAACATAAACTCTGCTTCTCCTCTTCTACCCAACAACCATTTTTCACTACTGCTCAGGGTAATTTTTATAAAACTAAAGTGGGATTCCCCTGCAGTAAGCCTTCAATGGCTTATCGTTACAGTTGGAATGAAGTCCAAACTCTTGACCGTAACTACACGCTCGTGCTTACCACTGTCCTGCCTACCCCTCTGGTCTCAGCTCACACTGGTCTCTGCCTTGGTCACTATGATCCAACCACCCAGGTGCTCCCACACCGGGAGCTCCACGATTATAGCATAAATGCTGAGGGCAGAACTATCTATTTTGATCACCACTGAATACCCAGAGCCTAGCATAGTGACTCGTATACAGTCAGTGCTTAATAGGTGTTTGTCCATTGACTCAAGATGAGCATGCTGAATATATCTACATTATAAAATAAACAAGACTGACTGAAAAGGTCTATGATACATTCATCCCTAAGTATTTTTCCTACAATTGCAGCAACCTTCCCCAGAGCACTGTACATATTATTCCACTTATCATTTACTTCCAGAAGAGTGTTGTAACATTTATCTCAACTGGACAGGAATAAACCTCTGAACCATTTAAATCGTATTAATAGGTTGCTTTGCCAGAACTATTTGATTAAAAAAACATGGCATTTTAACCCTGACCAGACAGCTGTTTGACTTCTACTTCCACAAGGGCTTTGTTGATAAGAGCGTCCACAGGGTTGTCACTCTGGTGTCAGTAGGTTCCATGAACACTACAAGGTTCACGACAATTTACAAGTTTCAGTGCTACCTGCAGTGCGAGCCACAAGGATTAGAACTACCTAGAAGATCTGGCTGTCGGTTAAAATCTTTACCAAAGACTGCTCTTCTGAAAACGTGGAGAGAGCAAATAAAACAGAGGGAGGAGCAGGGTGAGGAGAAGAAGAAAGAAACCAAACTTCTTTAAATTCATACTGTAGTGGTTTGTTAAACAGTCACCTTGTCCTGGAAGTGCTCTGTTTATGAGGAAAACAAAAAACAAAAAAACCATGGCGTTTTAATTATGTAGTAATACACACCAGACAGTGCTATATCAAGGTTGTGACAGAGAGAAATGGAAGACCTCTTGAAATATGGACAGGAAAATAAGCCATATTTACTTTTAATGAGAAATTAAAAATTAAACAGGTTGTAATAAGAAAAACTAAGTGGCTAGAACAAACAAAAGAAACTGAATTCATAACTTGGGAAACCAACATGTCTCACGGGGTAAAGAAAGGAATTTTACCAAAAGGGAAAAGAAACTTACTATGACGATTTTCAGCTCTACTTACAAAGCAGGAAATGTTTCATCATTATCATTTACCAGGATGACATTATATATCAATTTTCAGTTTAAATGTTCAAGAAGAACTGAGGCCATTAAACTGCAAGAATATGTACCAGTTATAAATTATATTCCCAGTCTGGCATCTGACAGTAACCAAATTAATTTCACACGAAAGAAAGAAACTACAGTCTTAATAGAAGTAATTGAACGCTTTTCTGAAAACAGCCTTCCAGGTCACTGAAAGTGCAACAAATCTTAAAATTATTCATTGAGATCTTTTAAAATTGTGTGAGATTTTTAGTTAAGAATCAAGAAAAGGTTTATCAATACCTATATGAGGTAGATTAATGATATGTCATTATTACTATTGTCATGCCTTTGGAAAATTTCATTTAGGTTCCATATATTTTAAGCATATTCTCTAAAAAATAAGAATCATAGAGGAGAATGTAGGTTTGTTCAAGTCATTTGGCAAGTATTTATCAGAGGCCTGCTATCACTCAGGTTGAATATTTTGCTAATGCCTAACTTTCCAGATGCTTAAGCATTGATTTTTTAAAATTGAGATATAATTCACACACCATAAAACTGTCTTAAACTATACAATTCGGTGGTTTTTGTATATTCACAAGGCTGCACAGTCAGCACCACCATCTAATTCCAGAACATCTTCATTACCCCCAAATGAAACTCTCCCCACTTATCTCCCCATCCCGCCCAATGCCTGGCAACCACCAGTCTACCTTTCATGTCAACGAATTTGCCTATTCTGAACATTTCATCTAAATGGAATCATACAATATGTGGCCTTTTGTGTCTGGCTTCTTTCACTGAATACTGTTTTCAAGGTTCATCCACATCATAGGAAGTATCCGTACTTAGTTCCTTTTTATGGTCCAATAATATTTTATTATATAGATATACCACACTGTGTTTTTATCCATTTATCAGTTGATAGACACTTGGGTTGTTCCCACTTTTTTGGCTATAATGAATAACGCTGCTATGAACATTCATGTACAATTTCTTTGTAGAAACATATGTTTTCAGTTCTCTTGGACATATACCTAGGAATAGAATTGCTGGGTCATACGGTAACTCTATGCTTAACTTTGTAAGGACCTACTAAACTGTTTTCCAAATTTTTGTCCATTTTTCATTCCCTCCAGCAGTGTATGAGGGTTTCAATTTCTCCATACTCATATATACTCAACAATACTTGCTTTTATCCATCTTTTTTATTATAAACATCTTAATGGGTGTGAAGCGGTACTGATTTGCACTTCCCTAGTGACTAATGATGTTGAGCAAATGCTTAAATTTTCATTGCTTAAAATATAAATATGCATGTTCATAGGTACACGTAACCATACAGAAAAACATGTCCCTTCTCCCAACCTCCCCCCACGCCATCCCCCTCCAAGAAATAGTTTAACAAGCGCTTCAGAAAGAAAGATGAAACCATGAAGAAATCACCCTGGTTAAACTGCCAGGATTTTAGCACTACCATCCCCCTGCACTGTGATGGGTTAAAAGTGAATGTGAATGCACTTCAGTAGCAGGGGCAGGGCTTAGGCCAACACATTTGACTCTAAACCCTGTAAAATCTTTTTGAAAGACGCAGAGGGTTAGTATGACTTATCACTTCAAACAAAGCAAAAAAGCTATGGAAAAAGCAGACTGGATATGCTAAACATGAAAACTTTTTAAATTACAAGAGCTGAACAACAAATTAGAGCGTCATAAATACCACATTGACTTGGGCAAAATATTCACAAAACAACTAGATGCATTTTTTTCTCTCTCTTACTGTTTTAGTACAGTCTACCTTCTTTAGGGATGAAATGAACTGGATCATTTCTTCTCACTCCCATAACTCTCTCAGGAATCTTTTCATTCATGGCTTTTTTAATCCAAACATAAGAGACTGTTTTCCCCACCTGTTACTATAGGGCCAATAGATGAGAACGTTTTAGTCTAGCACAATAATAAAATCCTTTGTTCTTCCAATAACATATCTTAGCATAATTTTATTTTTCCTAAAAGGCATTAGCTTCCTTAGGCCTCAAGAAAACCCAATTACAAAATGCAGATTTTCAAGATATTTTTGAAAATAAGAAAATGGTACAGTATAATATGTATTTGCATTTAGTGGAAAACAAGAATTTATTAACTGAATGCTAGTGAAGTAATCTGTTCCTCTTTTCAAATATATGAATGCATTTCAAAGAGCCTACATAGCTTCAATGTGATCACAGTCGTTAAATGCAATACACAGTTATATCAATAACGTGAATTATACTTTTAAAACTTAGTATTTAAATATTAAATGTAATAGCAGATGGTCTGGCTTCACACCACTGCACCCTGTTCAATTCACCGGAATGCATCATCTACCTGAGTTGATCAGTAAATGGGGAGCTCTGGGGGCGCAGTATGAAATCTGTGTCAGAGCACCATCATCATTTAGTGACAAGTTGCACATAAATGACAAATTTTTTCTGGCCATTGAAATCTGTTACATGGCTTCATGAGTTACATTAATGATAAAAATCAAAGAGAATCAGCGTAGGATTCTGTTTTCTTATTTCACATTAAAGGCAGAGAGATACAAAGAAATGAGGTCAATCGAATGAAAACTGACTTCATGAATAAAAAATGAAAACTGGAATCAAATTATATTAAGAAGCTAATGGGAATCTAGTCCTCATGAATATTGTGACACTCAGTAATTACATTCCAGTATCTATTCACGGAAATATCTACAACTTGGACTCTGTTCCAGAAGAAATTGGGAATTGAGAGCACTTCCCCCTTTTGAAGGCTGCTGAGATCTCCATTTATACGATGGTTCTCCAACCTCACAGACGTCATCATCATAACCATATAAGAAATTCTCTTACCCAGCTGGAGACAACCACTAAATTCTCTCTCAAAGACCAATGGGCTAAATCTTTCTGATTTTAAGCCACCAGACCTAGCTTAAACACACAAGACCTAGCTTTTAACACACAGGAGCTCCTCCTTCCCTTTTTCCCCTCATATACCATCTCTCAAAATGAAAACAAATACAAAATTTCCCATACCTTTGTGGAACAATGTCCAACTGTCTTTTACAAGGCTTGTCTTAAGTATCAATGCCATCCACGTGGAAGGCAAAAGACCTGACCTCTAGGGAGTTAGGATTTAAGACCACCAAAACAACCTAAGAAGTTAAAGAATGTTCCAGACAAGTAAGCAGCCATCAGTAAGGTCACATGTTATGTGGTGACAGACCTAACCAAAGGTCAGACCCTTATCACCTGACACATTTCCCCCAATCTTACTTATATAACACCTGACTTGGTTTGCTTAAAATCCAATCTCATCATGTTATCCCCACCCTCAATCCACCGTGCTTTCTTACCTAGATCAGCCTTCTGTACTTCATCGTTGTAAGACTGAACAGTATCACTGTTAACAGAACAGACTTCGAAGGCTAATGGCTTGGGTTCAAATCCTGGCTCAACTGCTTGGAATTGTATGACCTTGGGCAATTTCTTAATCAATGTAAGCTTACCTAAGTTTCCCCACTTATAAAACAGACACTAACAATACTAAGACCTGCCTCATAGAGTTGTTGATGAGTTAGTATATGTAAAACACATAGAAAAATGCCTGAAACATAATAAGGACTTTATAGGTATTAACTGATATAAAGTCATCATCTGATCAACTTCAAGCATTTCAGCCTATACTTTAGTCTTGTAATATTTATATACCTTTCCCAATAATAACTAATATTTATACAATTATTTATAGTTTACAAAGTAGTTAAGTATACTTGCTTCATTTCACTTAATTCTCACAATCTGGTGAAGACAAAGTTAGTTCCATGTCACCTACTAGCTGATCTACCCAGCACTTACCAAACAAATCACTTTACTGTCCTTTTAGCCACTCTGAAGCCTGCTCTGTAGAACTGTCCAGGTAAGAAGGAGCTCAGTGAAGACTTGAGACTTTCTGGGGATGTTAAATTTCTCTGTCCAAGGTGCTAAATAAGTGTGGCTATCTCCACAGATGGGCAGTCCCATGGGGCTCTCTCACCACCAGAGGTCACCAAAGTGAATTTCACATGCATCCCATAGCTTGTATTTTAAGCCTGACCATTCCAAACATAAGTGCCCAATTTAATGGAAATCCTTTCAGCAATTTTGGCATGAAACCGCCAAAGACAGATAGAAATTCCATTTCTTTCTGATATAAAGAACCCAAGGTGACAATATGCTCTTAAACTGGACTATCAGGACTCAAATGCAGCTCTTCCCACCAGACGGTGCTGCTTCTCTAGCAAGCCCTTCAGCCTTCTGCCTCTCACAAATGCAAGCCTTGCTGCTACTGTCTATACCTTTTTTTTTTTTTTTTTTTTTTTTTTTGCGGTACGTGGGCCTCTCACTGTTGTGGCCTCTCCCGCCACAGAGGACAGGCTCTGGACGCGCAGGCCCAGCGGCCATGGCCCACGGGCTCAGCCGCTCCGCGGCATGCGGGATCTTCCCGGACCGGGGCGCGAACCCGTGTCCCCTGCATCGGCAGGCGGTCTCTCAACCACTGTGCCACCAGGGAAGCCCCTATCTATACCTTTGAGAGGCCTCCATGGCCCTGCCTGTCCATCACTCAAGAAGCAAACGTCCACACTTCCACAGCACATAACAAATTCCTTGATTGTCTATAAGGGGTTAAATAAAAATCTTTTGAAATTCTAGGCTGTGATCTAGAGGCAGACCAGGAAATAGTTCAAACTTCTGCTTCACAGCCAATCCTTTTTAACTCAGTAGAAACCCTTAAACAAGGTATCACCTAGTTTTCTTTCACATAACTGCTTCTTGGTGGGTAAACTCAAGTTTAAGAGAATTTTTTTAAGTATTAAGAAAAGACTAAAACAATGTTTCATTTTTAGTTCAACTTCTACTTATATGGTGTAAAATTTAATTAGAACTATTTTAAGTAATAACATGAGAAAAAAAGTGATTAAAAGGGTGATGATTTCAACACTTTTCATGTAGAAAGGCTTCCTTCTATGAAAAATAAGATCTTACCAAAGAGAGAAGGTAGAGCCACACATTTTAAGTCAGGTATTGCTTTGGGCAATAATGAGAGCCACTAAGATGCATGCGTTATCAAGTGAGCCATCTCTATGGGGGACAGGCTTAATCTCACTGGGAACTCTAGGAGCCAGACTAGATATGCCTCAGTATTAACTGCCAAAGGGCTAGGGGTCTGCCTTAACTCCCTGTCACCTGTGACTTGCTACAGCAGGAAAAGTGGGCATCAGGGGGTCAGAGAAAACACTCAGGTGAAGAACCGCAGGGGCTGGAGGCTGGGAGTCCACCAGGGCACACTAAGGGCGTGAGGATGCGGGCAGGGTCCTGACAGCACCGCCAGCGACATACCCCCTCCTCGTCCTCTCAACCCATTTACTTTCTCCCCAACCTTCAAAGCCCAGCTCTAGACTTGCATCCTTAATGTCGGGCTCCCTGACCACGTCACTGCTCACCGACCTCCACAATGCCTTCCACATGTACTGTCCACCAGTGCCAACAGGCTGTCACCAGAGGCCTTTTATCATCTCTACCAAACTGTGTTTCCCGGGTACCTTGGGGTTTGAGAGCACATACTCTGGAGTCTAAACTGGTCCCAATGACTGGCTTTAGCATTAAGAGCTGTGTTAACTTGTGCAAGTCACTTAACCTAAGCCTCAGTTTCCTGCTATGAAAATAGAATAGTAATAATAGTTAAATCTGATCCTAGAATTCTTGTAAGGATTAAATGACTGAAAACACCAAGTGAACGGCTTCCCTAGTGGCGCAGTGGTTAGGAATCAACCTGCCAATGTAGGGGACACGGGTTCGAGCCCTGGTCCGGGAAGATCCCACATGCCGTGGAGCAACTAGGCCTGTGCGCCACAACTACTGAGCCTGTGCTCTAGAGCCTGCGAGCCACAGCTACTGAAGCCCGCGTGCCTAGAGCCCGTGCTCCGCAACAAGAGAAGCCACGGCAATGAGAAGTCCGTGCACCACAACAAAGAGTAGCCCCTACTCGCTGCAACTAGAGGAAGCCCACACACAGCAACGAAGACCCAACACAGCCAAAAAATAAATAAATAAATTTAAAACAAACAAACAAACAGAAAACACCAAGTGCTTAGAATAATGCCAAGCACACAGTAAACATATTAAATCTCAGCTATTGTTTTAATGAAACAGAAATACCCATTTGCTACTGATTTCAAGTTTTCCTCAATACTGGTGAAATAAAAAAGTCAAATCAGTGGCTAAAGTTACACACTTATATAGTACTAATTCATCTTTGGTAGTACTGTTCTCAAACTTTACACGTGTGCCATTACCTGACAAAGTTAATTCATATATTGGGACCCACAAAATGAAGGCCGTCCCAGTGGTCCAGCCCATGTCACAAGTCTAACCTTAAGTCAGCCTGCCTTTATGGGAACTGCCTCACTGTGCAGGAAACCTAATGCCAATCACCATCCTCCAGGTCAGCTTACCCTGGAAAGGAGGCCCTGCTGGCCTCAAAAGGAAACCCCCCCACCCCCTAGCCAACCACATCCTGTTTTTTTCGTTGACTTTTCTAACATTCTTTAAAACTCACTCTGGCCCAAAATCCCCTGGGAAGAATGCTCCACTGTTTGTGAGGCGCTCTACTCCCCCAATCTATGGACTGCTTTCCTTTGAATAAATGATATCAAACTCATTACTAAATCGTTTTAGTTTTGTCATCTGGCATATCCCATTCAACCCTCTGAACTCTATGAGGCAGGTATTATTTCCTCATTTTACAGATGAGTGGGGATTTTAACCAAGATAATCTGGCTCCAGAGACCTTGTTCTTAAAATGAAGTTGTGAGTCAGGTCTGTCTGCAGAAAAGCTGCGAGTTTTCAACTCTCAAGACAGCCTACACTCATACTCCAGCAGTTTGTCAAAACTACTGTTAAAGTGTTCCAACGAGTTACTGCCATCAGTGGTTCAGTTCCAGCTAAGCTGATTGTAGGGCAGCAGAATGTGCAACACCAAATATGCCACTTGGCATAAGGATTATCTTGAGCTGAATGCAATTAAGAAAAAGCAGATACAACTAAAGCTCTCTGCTTCCCCCCATCTGCTTAAAAGCAGGACATGAATTTGTGAAGGTGTCCCTCCCCCCCCACCAGGTATGACAAAAGTTAATCACCAGAGACAACCTTACAACTGGCTCCAAAAAAATCTACACAACAAACTTTACTAACTAGCCCTAATCTTCCATTAGTTCCCCCACCTATTTGCCTTCCTACCATTTGCTGCCCTAGAAACTCAAAGTCCTTTTCCTTTGCCTTGTCACTTCTCTAAAAATGTATTGTTCGGGCTTCCCTGGTGGTGCAGTGGTTAAGAATCTGCCTGCCAATGCAGGGGACACGGGCTCGAGCCCTGGTCCAGGAATAGCCCACATGCCGTGGAGCAGCTAAGCCCATGCACCACAACTACTGAGTCTGCGCTCTAGAGCACGTGCTCTAGAGCCCACAAGCCACAACTACTGAGCCTGTGTGCCACAAATGCTGAAGCCTGTGCGCCTAGAGCCTGTGCTCCGAAACGAGAAGCCACCGCAATGAGAAGCCTGCGCACTGCAATGAAGAGCAGCCCCCGCTCACCACAACTAGAGAAAGCCTGCATGCAGCAATGAAGACCCAACACAGCCCAAAAAAAAAAAAAAAAGTATTGTTCTTTTGTTCAGATGCTATATAAGCCCAAGTTCTAACCATCTCTTTGAGTTACTCATCACTGGGCACTGCCACTGTGTGCACGATCTTGGGCTGTGATTCTCAAAATGAGCTTGTATCTCCAGATTTGGGCGTGATAGTTTGCCCTGTGACCTCAATTCTCTGATGGATCTAAGAAAAGTCACTGATTTTCAGTCTGTTCAGGGTTTTTCTTGTTGTGAGGACAGGGGTGATGACCTCCAAGCTCTTTACATGTCAGAGGTGAAACAGGAAGTCACTCCTATGGTCCTTTAATAAGAGAAATGACACTTCAACCACCAGAAGAATTAGGAAAGACATTATTTGAGCATAAAGAATTGTTTTTCCTAAGAAAGTGCAGTTGGTGACTTCCATTAAACACACCAAAATGTATATGCATTTTGAAATATTTCAAATGTAGAAAATCTCAGAACATAAAACTTTTACTCTACCAAATGTAATTGTTTCTTGATACAACTTAACTTGTAGATCTATTTTTAAGAGAGTAGTACAAAGCAATGTTCAAATACCCAGCTTCTTTTGGTAACTGTTATCATGGTCATAGCTTTAAAAACAACAACAAAAATCTGTTTTTAAAATCAAATTAAAAACGAAAAAAGTAACAATAATCCAAACGTCACTTTTCTCATCTGGGGATATACTCTATACAAATAGAGAAGCTGAGGAACAGAAGCCCCTGTGCCTTCTCTGACTTTTTCCCCCCAGGACCAGGCATCTGCCTGGCAAGAACTCTGGAAAGAAAGGGATGTGGCGGGGGGATGTGAAGTGTTCCCTGCTTGGCATGCTTTCACCCCCAGGCCCTATCCTGCAAAGTAAGGTTTAATCTGAGAAGGAAGCCACAGAGAGGCAAAAACATCTTTTCTACCTTTTAAGAATTACGGGTATAAAGGAACACTTTCCCAACTTTTAGCCCTGTGTTTTGCCAAATCTCCAAATGTTGCATGGTCAGACTACGTCACTTTGCCTTTGAAGAATGACTTTTGCAGAAATGCACCTTCATATTAGGCCTTGACATAGGTCTCACTCACCCAAGGGACAGCCACAGAGTAATCATTTTCACATTGCTGTAAAACACTGTTCCGACTTTACTGTTCCTTGTGCAAAATCCCATCAGCGCTAGAAAAACTTAATTTCACCTAATAAACATGCATGCTTTCTTCTGTTGAGAGCTACTCAGCCATTTGGTTGCTAATTTTTCCCCCTTTACTACTAACTTCTGTCTTAAGTCATTTCTAGAACCTACACTACCTGGAAATGGGCAAATAATGTACAAATATGTGCCAATATAAAAAAGGTTAAGTTAATTCAATTCAGAGAATACCTCAGAGAAGCTTCCTCACCTGCACCAGACTTTGAAAGAAAGTAATTAAAAGGAGGAAACGTATTTTAAAGAGAGGAAATAGCATGCATGTGCTGCTAGCACAGAGACAGGAAATATGTGAAATATGCTTAGGGAAGTTTAAGTTCATTAGGCCGATCAGTTCTGCTATAGTGCTTGTTTTGAAACAAGCAAATTTGTTCAAAGGCAATCAATATATATCAAGGAACAATTGGAGCACGATGCAAATTTTGCATCTGATTGTGCACAATTTCATCAGCACAAGCCCCAGGTGAAGGCAGGAAACTGCACCCGGCTGAAGTAAGCTACCTCAGTTTGCTGAGTATTTTATGAGTTCCACCCATCCACATCTGCAATTATGACTTGACATCCAATCCGGACAACCCTTCTTCCACCACTTGACAATAATTCACAAGCTGCAATCCTTCTGACAATCGCTTCTGAAAGCAAAGGTCAGGACTTTTTGAAGGTAGAGTGCCATCTTTCTATGTACTTCTGCGTTTCTTAATCATTTAACAGGTGTAAAACCGTGCTGCCATTTTATTAGGTTTCTATCTTTTCTTTTGTAATGTGCCACTGACAACCTTTTTGAGTGTTTTGCTCCTAACACCCTTTGCACCATAGCTCTATGGTTTTTATTGCGTGATTTCGCATAGTATGGTGGTTTTAGGAATGCCTATGTCCCTTCTGGCAGAGCTGACTCTTCCTCTAGTCTAAAGCATGTGGGAGGGAGGACAGCCTGCACCCAGGGACTGCTGCTCATTAGCCATTGTTATCCCACATCCACTTTGTGCTTTATTCCTACCATCCCATTCTTTAACCAAAATCACCCAAGTTAGAGGCTCTCATCACTCAAATATTTAAACACCACATTCTCTGAACTTTCTTAGGTAAATTAGAATAAAAGGGAAAAATTCTCCTTCAACCTAGCAAATATGCCCACTATTTTTCCCTTTATGTCTTCTCTCCCAAAAGTTGTTTTACCTTCCTTCACATGGAATTTAAAACCAAGGTTCATTTAATTTTGGCATTTGTTTACTTGACTTTATGTCCTAAATGTGCCAAGGTTTCGTGTCTGATTATAGTTATTCAAGGACACAGACAACATTTGTGTTTGGTCAGATGCTTTTAGTAAGAGATATCAGTACAATATTCAGTTCGAGTGTAACAATTTCAGCAGAGAAGTAAGGGAAGAGTGAAGTAAGAACCCAAGATCAGATGCTCTGACAACACATGAAGCTCAAAAAACCAACTGCATTTACATGCATTGTGCATGTTTCACTTCTAGACAGCATACAAGGTCAAACCGCTGTCAGTTACAATAAGCTTCCAAACTTCTGGTCAATTACCTGGTTAATAACAAAAGACAAGGCTATGACATCATTACAGTTGTAATTAATTTACACAGATCAGCCTCCTGTTAATCAAATACATCTTTAAAAGCATTTAATTATTTTTCACCTAGAAAGCAACACTTAGCTTTGTTAAATGAAAAGCAACCTGGCTGAATTCAACATGAGAAGCTGTCAGACTGCTTTAAGGCATAAATGACAAAAGGCTTCACAGGGCACACTGTGCAATATAGGAGCTATTGCCATACTCACAGCAAACAGAAGCACAAGATGATGGATAACACAACACATCTGAACAGTTTCCAAACATAAAGAAGTTGTCAGGGAACTTGGGGTAAACAGACAGATTCTGGAAAAAGAAACATCACAGTGCTTTTTGTCAAAATGATACACAGGGCTAGCAATATTAACGTTTGCAGTAGAGGTCAGTAATTAAGGTCATGGACTTTGGTAAGAGCTCCACAATACGCCAGCCATGTGACCTTAGGAAAGTTATTTAACTACTGGTTCCTCATCTGTACAAGGAGATAATGCAGCCATATTCGGTGTTGTGAGGATTAAATGAGATTATATATATAAAATCATAAATTGGGAAATGATACTGTTTTTAATGCATATCAACACATAAAATAAGGCTTAAGATTAAAAATTTTAAATAGCTTTAAAGTGTCTTTATAACTTAGTAACCAATTAGCATTTTTCTGGGCTACGATCCTACATTTTTAAACTGCATCATGTGATTCAATTACACATACATTTTAAAAAAACAGTATGATGGGGTGTGTGGAAGGCACATGAAAATAGAAACGATTTTTTTTAACTAAGATAAATTTTGTAATAAAATCTCAAATCAGAGTTTTTGTCAACATTATCTTTAAATTACCATTACATTTGAGAATTTAATGAGCCTCCATTTTAGGACTAAAAAGAACTCTATATGGCAGATGGCAAAATTTTTTATTTTTCCCTCCTTTTTAAAGGGTTATAGTCTTAACAGAAATGATTAGATTATCTTTATACGTGAAAAATGGAATACTGGATTTTGTATATAATCTTGACTTTTGCTCCACAGTGAGGTGAATTAGTGCCAACTCCAATTCTGATCCATCACCGCTTATGATTTCCAATATCAATCATAAGCTGGTTCCCTCTCTCACGGGCTACAAGTTTTAGTTTAACGAGGGCTCATTAAAGTTCTCCAACTGACAGCCCTGCAGACGTAGGTCCTTAAACCAGGAGACGTACAGGGAGCAGCAATGCCAGCATCCCACCATCATTCCCTTCAAGAAGATTTAAGTAATTCTACTCTGAGGTTCGCTCCACACCAGATTTCTTTGTTTGTCTACCTAAAGTCAATGAAAAAGTGATAGCCATAACCCCATTTAAACTAACTCATGTAAGAAATGTTAGTGAACTATTTACATAACTGAAATCCTCCCAACACAAGAACTGGCCAAGAGGGGAGAAGCATGCCAGGCGACAGAGCTGTGCACGTTCCACAAGCACACAGGACGTCCACTAATTACCAGGTGGTGGGGACGGCTTGGGCTTTGTTTCCTTTCTTTTTCTCTGCCCGGCATTAACACCTCATTCTTTCAGTAACAGGTAAGAGACGCCTCTCACCCCCATTGGATGTGGTCCTGGGGGGGGGGAACCAGAAATCCAGGATGCCTTTCCTACACTGATTCAAGGGTAACAGTGACCAAGAATGGAAGAATAACTCTCTTCCTGGAATCTAACACTTTTGCAGAGACACTAAGACCAACAAATTCTGGATCTGATACTCAGAACATTAACTTAAAGAATTTTCCAGATCTATCAAAGTCTACCCAAGCCTCAAGAGCTCATCTGGCTGCAGTCCTGTGGTTTGCTTTTTCTGTAGATTTTCTGAGCTCATCCATATACTTCCAATAAACCTCTTGTTCTTGAATAAGTTATCTGGATAACTTAGTTAACTTAATTTCTGTTGTTTGTAGTCAAATAACCCTACACAGATACTAGGGAATTTGCCAAGGGCTGGCAGCAGATCCTAGTTTATTTCAAGCATCATCAACTCTCATTTTTCAGAGTACATACAACACTCTAGCTAACAGGAGAACCAAAACGTGGAGGGTATACAAACAGCATCTCAAAGGTCTGCCACAGGCTGAACATCTAGAAAGCAAAAAGGTCCCTTATTAATACAAAATTCACATTCCTTGGAAAGAGAAAGAGGAAGCCCTGAATACTTCCATGTGAAGGAACTTCTACTACATGGGCAGCACACACAATATTTATTCCTACATCTGTTCAAGCTCAGCATCACAACTGACTCATTAAAATACACATCCTTGAAAATTTCTGGTATCTGTAATATAAAAAACACAGCAAAATTTCTTTAACAGTGTTGCTCAAGGGACTTTCAAGGGAAAAAATTCCAAAATTAGAAGTGGCTGCCAACACACACACACCCTTATATATTATTTATATAAAACTGAAGTCATTGTAATATGTATCTAAATTTCATTCATACTATCCTGATATTGTGACTTTGGATTAAAAATGCATAAGCAAGTGAACACTGTGGAGAAACAGCTGTTCGTGTAATGACAACATTCCTGGATCTGAAGCTAGATATGGGGTCAAGTCTGGATGCCGTCACTTACTAGCACGTGGCCTTGGGCAAATCACATAATCAGTCCTGCTGAGCTTCGGTTTCCTTATCCATGGATGATGAAAACTCCACTTACTTCCTGGAGTCATCAGGAAGAAGAAATGAAACAGCATATTATGTAAAAGCACACAGCACATCCCCCAAGTTTGTTTTCCATTCTCCCTTCCTCTCCATAAACTAATGAGCCTTTTGCCCCCATGGAACTAGACTTTATTGCTTTATAATTATGATGCTCATGTAACAATGTCCAAGAAACGAGATGGTAAATAATACCAACATGCAAACCTGAATGTACGCATTGTTAGTTGGCTACCAGCTAGATCCCAAAGGGCTCTTGCACACTATCTATTGCTTCCCAGAAATTTGATACATTATCTCTTCTGAATGCAGCCAGAATTATCCACGGGCTTTGAAATATCACCATCATGATGTTGCAGAGAGCAGCTGGTTGATTGAAAGTGACTCCCCCTCCCCCATGCTCCAGCTGTCACCAGGAAACCCTCCTCAATGTGTGAAAAAGGACAATGTGATATTACTACTATCGCTATTAAAAACAATCTAGCAAATACTTAGCATTTGAAATTGTTTTTCTTATGAAAGCTCACTATTAAAAATTAACTCTTTAAGAAAAACCCTTTACCATATAAATGCAAACCAGCTGCTTTCATACAACAAAATACTAAAGGACAGTAAACACAAGTAATATATTTCCACTGACTCCTTGTTTCTTTTTCCTTGAGTCATTTGTAATGCTAAACAACAGCCAGTTAAAATATTAAAGTTTTAACCGTGGTAACAGCTGTCACAGCTTAGAGGGATTTAAAAACAAACAAAACTGGGCTTCCCTGGTAGTGCAGCGGTTGAGAATCCGCCTGCCAGTGCAGGGGACATGGGTTCGTGCCCCGGGTCGGGAAGATCCCACATGCCGTGGAGCGGCTGGGCCTGTGAGCCATGGCCGCTGAGCCTGCGGGCCTGGAGCCCGTGCTCCGCAACGGGAGAGGCCACAACAGTGTGAGGCCCGCGTACCGCAAAAACTTAGATGATTTCTCAAAAAATGTGCATAGATTCCTCCCTATTTTTATATAATATGGGTCGGATTGAAGGCTGGATTTTTTTTTTTAAATGATCTCATTTCTCTACATGAGAAACTATACATATGTCTGACATTGCTGATAACCCTGGGAGTTGTCTTCAGAACAAGTTTGTGGATCCCACTCAGGAATTCTCAACACCTGACTTTTTAGGTACAGCTCATCTCCTGAGGATTTCTACCCCACAGATGGTTTCACACCCTGTCACACGGACTCCTTGAAGTGTCACTGCAGGAGGCTCCCAGCAGGCAGGTCCTATGCCCTTCAACCCCTCTTCTCTTAAAACCTCTCAGTTCCTGAGCTTTACAGGTAAGATGCTGCTAAAGAGGGTCCCCTGCTAAAAAATCTGAGGCCCCCTGCTTAGATGACTAGAGCTACAGCAGCATAAAAGGCCATCTATCTTTCTAAGGCATTTCTATCTTTGTAATGGTTTTTAAAAAGAATTTTTACATACACATGCATTTGCCTAATTTTACTTAAATGTATAGATTATTTGTCCCTACCTCCATATTATAATACATTGCCAAGTAAACGAAATTATGACCTAGTATGACACCTTTCAAGTCGTTTCCATGCTCACATATTCATATGCACTATATACAGAAATATGAGATTTTTTGATCATTTTTTAAAATGGAACATAAAACTCTTCACTTTCCAATCATTAAGCATCCATATTGAAAAATAATGATTTCAGAGCTATAATAGCATTTTCTTATTCTTTGGTGCATGTCTTCAGTGAAGTCTCATCTCCTGTAACAAAGTGCCCCCTTCTGTGGCTGACTGTCCCCATTAACTAACTGTAGATACTTAAACAGTAATCACCCGCTGACCTTGACCTTCCAGTAAACACTCAAAACAATTTATGAAAGTTGCTCTGTTATGCTGACAGAACTGAAAATGGTGCCTTTCTACCAGGTTTAGAGTTTTAACTTTCTCCAAAGTGTTTGCTTTCTCTCATTCACAATACTGTGAAAGCTCTTCAGCATTTTGCTTAAAAAGAAAAGCAGCGCAATCAAGTAATTAATAAAATTACCTCATTTATAAAAATATTACGAGGAAATGAATGAGATCAAGCTAGGTTTCAGGTAATAACTACCTTTTCTCCCCTGTCCAACATGCACCAGTTACTGAGCCTCTCGGCGTTAACAGACATGCTTTCCACTTGATTTCATTTTATTCACTGTCCTGAGGTGGTCACACACCACGAGTCCTACTCTATAGGAAAGGAGATTCAGGCTGGGAGGATGTAACTTGTCTACTGGACACAATCAGTATGTAGCAGAGGTGGGGTTCAAAGCAGGGTGTGCCTGACCCAAACCACCGCTAAAGATCAGCCTCTCTGACACAGTGAACAAGAAAAATGGGGCCTTTGAAAAGTGAATACTTCATGATGGGACAGTGTTAATTTAGCATTAACAAAATTATTTATAGGGTATAAATATCTAAACTGACTCACAGTTATCTGAAAACTCACCCACAATACCCAGGAGCCACGGTGTGGCCTCGGGAGCAGTGGACTCTAATCAAAGTGACCTGTTGTTTCGGCCATGGTGCTACAGACTCTTCTCAACATCACAATGAGTCTAGGCTTTAGGTCAGCTGCTTCAAATCCCGAATATTTCTCTTTAACCCCCCAACACCAACCCCCTGAAAAGGGGAAGGAAAAAGCTGTAACACTGCAGCTGACATTCTGTAAAAACAGCAGATGGAGGGCACATCTAACTTAATTCCTGTGATGCTTCCAGAAAACACAGGTAAGTAGATATGATGAGAACTTCTTTGCTATCGTGGAGCTGTACGACACATGGGGAAAAAAGGACAGAAACATCTTCAGTTTTGTCTCTCGTTTCCAAGTCACTGCTCTATAATACTTCTCAACTCTAAGGCTAAGGCTGATCTCCGATCAGTTATCCACTCTACTTTCTTTACCAAATTCTGGGTCAAAAGAAGGCACAATGAAGCTGAAAAAACCAAAAGGCCAAAGAATTAAAAACTGCTCTTTAACACAATTACTAATGCGGTTCTTAAAAATACTTCAGCATTGGTATTAACTGAATATCCTACATTCGACAGCCTCAATCGTATACAATATAATGAGAATCCATAAAAATAAACTGCCCTCTAAGCAGCAGAAGAGGCACAATATTTGTGCACTACAACCCACATCTAAATCAAAGAAGAATCCTTTCAGCACAGTCTATGTACTTATTTTAGACAGTTCTAACAAGTTCCTTAATAACATCTCATCTCTGTTTTCCACCTGTGTTAAACTCTTTTCCTGCATTTTTACACTGAATACTTTCAGTCCTATGAAGTAACCTTTAACTAATTTGTCCCAGGTCCTACACCTAAGAAAGGTTTCACCTGGATTCAAATTCCATTCTGTGACTTCACAATGGCTGTTCTTTATCACTATGGCCAGTAATTCGCAAGCTTTAGCACACAGGTGCCTTGGCATCCATTCGAAGTCTTGTTAAAATAGATTTCTGATTCACTAAATCTGGGGTAAGACTCCTAAATTTGCATTTCCAACAAGTTCCCCGCTGACGTTGATGCTGGTAGCCCTGGAACAATTTGGGAACCCAATGCACTGCCTTCTTCTAAGATTATTTGCTTTCCCAAGCCCTGCCACACCAGCAGCAAATTAGAAGTTTTTAGATTTAAAGGTTATTAGGACAGCAAAAAGTGGCATATAAATGTGAGACATAAGACAGATTTTTAAGGAGCAATTCCAAAGGGGGAAAAAAAAAGAGCCAAGTCCAGCTGTCACTGCAAAGAGACCAACCCATCTCGATGACTCAATCATGACTATGCAATAATTTATTTTGACAGTAACACTGAGTTTATGCTCGGTTTGGAAAATCATATAAGCAATTGATCGTTTTTGTAAAGGTTTTTAAGGCCTGGACAGAAAAGGATTAAATACACTTAGTGTATTTCCTGTTCCGTATTAGGAGAAATACCACTACTTAGATTAGAATTAGGATTGTTTGCCACACACTTGTTCTGAGAAACAGAGTTACTCTTCCAAGAGAAACTGAAACTACAAGCTGTCGCTGATGCAACGTCCCTTTAAACCACACCCCCCCCCCACGCCCCGCGCCTCCCAGAGCCAACGCCATCCACCCAGGGCCTGGGCACGTCGTTCCCTGTGCGATCGGCCTCAAGCAGAGACGCGAGTGAAAATGAAGAGACCCCCGCTAGACTCGCTCCGGGAAACTCCCTCCCAGTTCTCGGACCTGTTGAGAGCTCCCACGGAGCGGAGGCTGCGCCTCCAACCCCGCCCCCGCCTGGCCCCAGGGAAGCCTACGGCCTCCCGCAGCGCCGCCGCCGCCGCCGCCAGCGCCCGCGGCCCTGGGAACAGTCGAGAGACGCGGCGCGCAACGGACGACTGCATCGGCGCCGAACAGACGCGAAAACTCACGCTCTATACGGCCGCCTGCGTCCCCACGTCTTCGCGACCACGTGCGTCATCACGCACGGACGCCCGCTCCCGGACGCTCCAGGTCCCAGCGGCCTGAGGGGCGGGGAGAGAGCGTGGTTGATTTCGCGACGCAGCTCCCACGGCCCCCGTGGAGGGTGGGAAGGGCCGTAAAGCGGGGCGGGCGGGCAGCGGCGCATGCTCAGTTGCGCGCGACCGCGCTCTTTTTCTCCCCGCGGGCTGGCACTCAGGACCGCGTGCGGTGGCGGTGGCTTGGAGGAGGCTCGACGGGGAAAGGACCGCGGCCGAGCGCGGCGTGGAGGGCTTGTACTTTCTACTCGTCCTCCAAGCTCCGAGTGACACGTAGATAATAATATTCCTTCTGCCATAAGTAACTATTGGCTGCCCACCACGGGTAAAGCAAGCGAACGGCCTGGCTTACATTCGAGGGACCGGACGCGGGATGGAGATGCGGCGACTGGGCCGCGTGGCGACTGAGAAACTGCCCTACCGGGCCCCAGCCCTGCCGCAGGCTCAGGACCTGTTGCGTGGAGGAGTCACATACTACCTGTGAAGTGGATGGCGGAAGAGACAGAAATCTTAATGAGTTAGAGCGGCCCATCACCCATCTCAGGGCGGAACCCGCGGTTACAAAGCAGGCCAGCAAAACAAGGTCGTGGGTGTACATTTCACAACCCAAAGTCTCAGTCTGAGGCTGCATTTCTATGTCTGTCTGTCTGTTTAAGGCTTTAGGTGTTAAGTACTTCTGTGAACGTATCATTTGATGCAATTTTAATTATGGGTCTGTTTCTGCTCTGAAACAGGTTTTATGTTGGGTTGTAGGAGTCAGGTTAAGTTAAATGCTGTATTTCATGCAATATGAGAAAACTATCTTATTTGGTACGGAATTTTCTAACAACTAGGGGGAAGATGCGTCTTTTCCAAGGACGAAACCAAGTGCAGGTGGTTTTATGCTGCTCTGTATTTATTGGAAGTTGTGGCAGCTGTGTTTAGATAGTCTACTTAAACAAAAACTGCCTAAATCAGAAGAGTTTTGACTATCTTTTGTTATTGTGTATTGCAAGAATTCTTCATGGAAATGTTTATTATGGAGTTTGGAATTTAAATGAAGATTTGGCTCACGTGCAGGGTATATAACAGACGTTCAAGTGATAAAGAAGAATCTTAGCAATTTGCAACTATGTTCCTTGAGCCTTACAAGTTATCCGTTTCTTCTGAAAACAATACGCTGATCAGAAAGTTTGGCTGACAATGAGAAACTGCATTTCTGGAAATAGAAATTCAACTGAAGGGTGGAGGTGAATTGCCAATAGAAGTATTTTGTGTATTTCCCTAGAAAAAATAAAAGTAATTTCTCAAAAAGAAGGAATTCCCTTTTATCCTGATCCATGATATTATGCATCAGTTTAATTAATGTTAATCCTTATCTTCCATTCTCTAACACCATTTACACCTTTCTATAATTGCATCATTCTTCCTGTCCTTATATGAATATATCAAATACAGACGTGATTTTAAGGGAGCCACAAATCAAGAAGTCTCAATACAGTAATTTCATAAAAATGTCTTTATATATGGGGATTAAGAGTATACTTAGGTTCGGGCTTCCCTGGTGGTGCAGTGGTTGAGAGTCTGCCTGCCGATGCAGGGGACATGGGTTCGTGCCCCAGTCCAGGAAGATCCCACATGCCACAGAGCGGCTGGGCCCGTGAGCCATGGCCACTGAGCCTGCTCGTCCGGAGCCTGTGCTCCGCAATGGGAGAGGCCACAACAGTGAGAGGCCCGTGTACCGCAAAAAAAAAAAAGAGTATACTTAGGCAATTTTATTCAATTTCAGACATCAGTGAAAAATTTCATAGCCATTTAAGAGGAAAGAAAAAGTCTAGGTTTTAAAAAATGACCTTTTTTGTCCTATATGATTCGTTGATCAGACAAGAATTTTTTTAAGCCTGTTGAAATCAACACGTATCATACTCAATCCCCATTTAAACTGACGAACAGATCACTTGGATAATAATTGTATATCTTAAACATTAACATATGTGGCAATCAGCAAGATCCTTTTACTGAGGCAAGGCTTCAAAATACCAAAAAGATCAATGCCTGAAGAAGTTTTAACACAAAAGTTATGCAATTATTAAATTACCTTGTAAGATAATGATTCCTAAAAGCTCAAAAGTATTCTTGTATCTTTATTGTGAGAAAAAACAGGATTATGCACATGACATATGATATTTGAGACCTGTGTAATTGTCTGGACAATTTTCTATTTTTATCAAAGTTTTGCAGGAGAGCAAAGATACCTGAGATTAAACCATCTGATTTAAATGAGTGTTCCTAAAATGTGATTCTTGAGTACAGAGGAGTTGTGGTTAAAAAATCTTTGTACATTTCATAAATCTAGGATTGGAACTGGGAGAAAGGCAGGTGAGTATCATTCACAGCTTTCAAAACCTGGACTGAAGGTGGGAAAACATGAGTCAACAACACCATGAGCAAATAACACAACTGGATTATTATTTTAAAGAGGAGTTTGTTTAGTATCTAATTCCTTGTAATGGAGCAAGTATTTATTATACCCAACACTATACAGAAAGATGTATGAAACTCATCAAAGAATTTATGCTTTATTGTTACGAAAAAGCTTGCAAATTAATAAAAGGATAACTATAAAAGTAAGTACAAAGTTGCATTATGTATTATGATGATGAAAAGACTAATAGTACTTAACAGTGATAGACCATGCAAATGGCAAACATAAGGGATTTGCAGTGGCAATAATGATGTCAGACAAAACGGACTTTAAGACATATATTTCTAGAAACAGACATTTTGTAATAAAAAGGTCAGTATGTCAAGAAGCTATAATAATTAGAAATGTACATGCACCCAAAACAGTCCTAAATACATGAAGCAAAAATTGTTAGATATGAATGTAGAAATAGACAATAATTTGATATTTTAATTTCACATTCTCAATAATGGGTAGAACAACTAGACAGAAAACTGCTAAGGCTATAGAAAGCTTGAACAACACTATCAACCTAACAGATATGTATAGACCATTGTCCTTAGTGACAGCAGAATTTATATTCTTTTTAAGAAGTACATTCTCCAGGATAGTGTATATGCTAGGCCATAAAACAAGCCTCAGTAAATTTAAGAGTATTGGCACCATGCAAATTATGTCCTCTGGTTACAATGGAATTACATTAGGAATAGATAATAGAAAGAAATTTGGGAAATCACCCAAATATTTGCAAATTAAGTTACTCATGGTCTGAAGGAGAAGTAACAAAGGAAATCAGAAGATATTTTGAACTGCATGAAAGTGAAAACACTGAAATTTATGGGTTGCAACTAAAAGAGTGATCTGAAGGGTATTTGCTGCTTTAAACACTTACATTAGAAAAGAAAAAGGGTTGTAATATTCTAGGCTTCCAGTTTTAAAAACTAGAAAGATAAGAGCAACTTAAACCTAAGCAAGCAAAAGGGAGGAAATAGCAGTCATACTGGAAACTAATGAAATAGATAAGAGGAAAAATAAAATCAATGAAAATAAAAGTTGGTTCTTTGAAAAGGTCAGTAAAGTTGACGAGCCTTTATTATGCTGACCAAAAAGGAAGACACAAATTACTAAAATCAGGAAAGCAGGATATCACTACCCACCCTACCAAAATTAAAAGGGGCTACAAATAACTTTATGCCAACAGATTAGGCAATGTAGATGAGTTGGACAAATTCCTAGAAAGAAATTGCCAAAACTGAATCAACACAACAGAAAATCTGAAAAGAGTTTGTATTCATTTCCTAGGGCAACCACAACAAAGTACCACAAACTGAGTGGCTTAAAACAATAGAAATTTATATCTCACAGTTCTGCAGGCTAGAAGTACAAGATCAAGGTGTTGGCAGGACCTGGAGGATCCTTCCTTAACCTTTCCTAACTTCTGGTGGTTTGTCAGCTAATCCTCCTTTGGCTTGCAGCTGCATCAGCTTCAGTCTCTGCCTTTGTCATCATATGGTCTTCTCCCCCCATGTGTCTGCCTCTTCTTCTTACTAGAATGCCAGTCATAGAGGATTAAGAGCCCAGCCTAATCCAGTATGACCTCATCTTGACTAATTACATCTGCAATAACCCTATTTCTAAAGAACACAGTCTGAGATCCTGGGGGTTAGGACTTCAACATATCTTTTTGGGTGATACTATTCAACCCATAATAGTCCTATAACAAGTAAAGAAATTAAGTTAATACTTTCAAATATTCCCACAAAGAAAAGCCCAGGCCCAGATGGATTCACTGGTGAATTCAATCAAATATTTAAAGAAGAAATGATAAAATGATTCTCAAACTCTTTATAAAATAGAGAACACTTCTCAACTCATTCTCTGAAGATATTAAATCAGATGACATTACAAGAAAAGAAAGCTAAAGATTAGTATCTTTCATGAACGTAAAAAAAATTTCTAAAAAAGGGTTAGCAAACCAAATCTAGCAGTGCATAAGAGGGACTATATAACATGAATGCAAGGTTGGTTTAACATGGGGAAAAAAAAGTAAAACACCATATTAGTAGACTAGAGCAGCAATCCCCAGCCTTTTTGGCACCAGGGACCGGTTTTGTGGAAGACAAATTTTTCCACAGATGGCATCAGGGGGCAGGGGGTGAGGATGGTTCAGGCGGTAACGCAAGCGATGGGGAAAGGCAGATGAAGCTTCACTCACCTGCTGCTCACCTCCTGCTGTGCGGCCCGGTTCCTGACAGGCCGCGGACTGGTACCAGCACGGGGGTTGGGGACCTCTGGATTAAAGGACAAAAACCATATATCAGCTCAGTAGATATAGAAAAGCATTTGATAAAATAAAACACACTTATGATTAAAAACTCTCAAAAAAAGATTAAAAAAGAACTTCCTTCCTAATAAAGGGCATCTGTAAAAAACCTACAGCTGACATCATACTTAGTGGTAAAACAGTGAATGCTTGCCTCTTAAGATCAAGATCAAGAGAAGGATGTCTGTTCTCACCACTTATATTCTAAAATTTATTGTGGTGATGGTTGCATAACTCTGTGAATATATTAAAAACTATAGAAATGGGACCTCCTTGGTGGCGCCATGCTTAAGTATCTGCCTGCCAATGCAGGGGACACGGATTCGAGACCTGGTGTGGGAAGATCCGACATGCCGTGGAGCAACTAAGCCCGTGAGCCACAACTGCTGAAGCCCGCACGCCCAGAGCCCATGCTCTGCAACAAGAGAAGCCACGGCAATGAGAAACCTGTACACTGGAATGAGGAGTAGCCCCTGCTCGCCGCAACCAGAGAAAGCCCACGCACAGCAATGAAGACCCGACTCAGACAAAAAACAATAAAAATGTTACTCAAAGTTTTAGCCAGTGCAGTAAAGGAACAAAAGAAATAAAAGGCATCAAATTGACTATGAAGAAGTAAGATGGTTTTTATTCACAGATCACCTGATGCTGTGTAAAAATCTTGAAGAAAACACACACACACAAACACTACTAGAATTAATAAATGAGGTAGCACGGTCTTGTGAGTACAAGATCAAAATTTTAAAAATGTATCTCTATATACTACAAATTAAAACTCCAAACATAGCATTAAGAATATAATTTCATTCCAGATAGCATCACAAAGAGTAAAATGCTTGGAAATAAATGTAATAAAAGAGGTGCAAGACTCATACACTGAAAACTACTTAAAATGGCTGAGAGAAATTGACCCTCCATGTTCATGGACTGGAAGGCTCAATATTGTTAAGATGGCAGTTCTCCTAAATTGATCTATGGATTCAACACAATCTCAAAATCTTAGCAGGATTTTTTTTTTGATAGAAATTGATAAGCTGATTTTTGTAACTTAGAATAAAAGGTTTATAATAGCCAAAACAATTTTGAAAACGAATAAAATTGGAGGAATGACACTACTCAATTTCAAAATGTACTATAAAGTTACAAAAATCAAGACAGGTTATTATTGGTGTGAGAGTAGGCATAGAGATCAATGGAATGGAATTTAAATAAACCTATATATGGTCAGTTGATTTTCAACAAAATTGCCAAGGCAAAAGATAGTCTTTTCAACAAATAATGCTTGGAAAATTGGACATCTATATGAAAAAAGACTATTAATTTGGACTCATACTTCACACAATACACAAAAATTAACTCCAAATGGAACATAGGCCTAAATATAACAGCTAAAGCTATAAAACTTCGAGAAGACACAAGAGAAAATCTTTGTCATCTTAGATTAGGCAAAGGTTTCTTAGCTCTGGCACAAAAGGAAAATGATAAATTGGACCTTCTCAAAATTAAAAAAACATTTGATTTTTTAGAAATATCACTAAGGAAATGAAAATCAAGCCACAGATTGGAAGAAAATATTTGCAAATTTTATGTTTGATATAGGATTTGTATCTTGGATATTTAAAGTACTCTTACAACTCAAGAAAAAGATAAACTATTCAATTAAAAAGTGGGCAAAAGAGTTGAGTAGAAACTTCACCAAAGAAGATACATGAATAACTAATAAACATGTTTAAAATATCACCAACATCATTAGTCACTAGGAAGGTGCCAGTTAAAACCAAAATGAGATACACAACACCCTTCCCCCCACCCAGTGACTATAATAAAAAACAGTAATGGCAAGAATGTGGAGAAACTGGAATTACTGGTGGAGATGTAAAATGGTGTGGCCACTTTGGAAAATAGGTGGCTTTTTTAAAAAGTTAAACGTATGATACAACCCAGCAATTCCACTCTTAGGAATCTACCCAAGAGAAATAAAACACATGTCCATAAAAGACTTGTGTGCCAATTTCAAAGCAGTATTATTTATAATAGCCCCAAACTGCAAACAGTCCAAATGCTTATCAATTGTTGAATAGATAAATCAATAAGAAAGACACAAACTACTGATTAATCCTACGACATGGATGAACCTCAAAAACAGTATGCTAGGGCTTCCCTGGTGGCACAGTGGTTGAGAGTCCGCCTGCCAATGCGGGGGACACGGGTTCGTGCCCTGGTCCGGGAGGATCCCACATGCCACGGAGTGGCTGGGCCCGTGAGCCATGGCCGCTGAGCCTGCGCGTCCGGAGCCTGTGCTCCGCAACGGGAGAGGCCACAGCAGTGAGAGGCCCGTGTACTGCAAAAAAAAAAAAAAAAAAAAAACCCAGTATGCTAATTGAGAGAAACCAGACCCAAAAGACTGCATGTTGCATAATTCCAATCATACGAAGCGTCCAGGAAACGCACATCTGTAGAGGCAGAAAACAGATCAGTGTTTGCTTGGAACTGGGGGTGAAAGCCGAGTTAACTGTAAATGGACATGAGAAAACTTTTGGGGCTGATAGAAATGTTTAAAACTCGTTTGTGAAGATGGTTACCCAGCTCTATAAATTTATAAAGATCACAAAGACACACTATACACAGACATTGGGTGAACTTTATGGTATGTAGATTCTACCTCAAAGTTGTTTATGGATGCCATACTCTAGGAACTTCTAGTCTTGGAGTGGAGGGATCTACGTAAATTTTAGTGAAACTGGATAGAAAGAGCTAACTGCTCTAATGAGTTTTAGTTAAATTAACTTGAGACTTTAAAGGAAGATAATATTGACCAGAACTGGAGACATGAGTGAATGCTTTGTGGAGTTGAAATTTGAATAGTTTCCTTGAGGTATAAGTGGGATTGGACCTACTGAGGTGAATGGAAGAGAATTCCAGACCAGAAAAACCAAAAACCAAAAAAATAGTGAAGTGAGAACAGTATTATGAGGAATCAATCATTAGGGTGATTTATGTTTTGTGTAGCATATGAACAGAGTTATTATTTTGATCAAGAATAAGGAGTGAATGGGCTTCCCTGGTGGCACAGTGGTTGAGAGTCCGCTTGCCGATGCAGGGGACACGGGTTTGTGCCCCGGTCCGGGAAGATCCCACATGCCGCGGAGCGGCTGGGCCTGTGAGCCATGGCCGCTGAGCCTGCGCGTCCGGAGCCTGTGCTCCGCAATGGGAGAGGTCACAACAGTGAGAGGCCCACGTACCGCAAAAAAAAAAGAATAAGGAATGAAAAGGGTATGCCATTATGTCCAATATTCTTGGTGTATGAGCATTATAATATAGATACTGGACTAAAAGGAATGGGAAAAAGTTTTGGAAGAATAGTGGGTAAGCTTAGCTGTAGATTATGGATGTAAAATACAGAGAATACTAAATACCACTTGAAAAAAATTAATAATAAAAATGCAATCAGTGAACATGTTTTAGAAATTCTTACAATGATCTTGTCTTTGAGTCTTTATATGGAAATGGGTGGTTTAGAACTTCAGTGGCTTTTCATTGGTTTAAATGAAGAATATAGAATTAAGAATCTATCATGATTGAGTTCCTTCTACGGCCAATAGAAGTCCTGGAAGTAATAAGGTATTACTAAAACTACAAATAGGAGCAATGCACTTGCAGTAGACCTGTGATGGTTAATTATCCTGACATTATTATGGCCGTTACTATAATTGCATATCAATTGTCACTAATCAACTCTCAGTCAATCTAATGGAGCAGAAATATAAGTAGGAAGCTGTCAGTCACAGGCTCTCTCTTGGGACTTGGATTCTTGGGAGGGTGTGGAGAAGGTGAGGCCATAGTCATCTCAGCATCAGAAATGACGGTGCTTCAGTGGGAGAGCTGGAGGCTGAGTACCCCTCAAAGCTCTTATAGAAGGGAAGGGTGTTAGCTTGACCATCTCAGGATTCCCTGAACTTTAACACAACCCTTGACTCTCTACCGCTAAGACCTTCAGATACAGATTTTATTTTCTTACAACTATCATTTTAGTTTTTTGGTTTTTTTTTTTTTTTTTTTTTTTTTTTTTTGCGGTACGCGGGCCTCTCACTGTTGTGGCCTCTCCCATTGTGGAGCACAGGCTCCGGACGCACAGGCTCAGCGGCCATGGCTCACGGACCCAGCCGCTCCGCAGCATGTGGGATCTTCCCGGACCGGGGCACGAACCCGTGTCCCCTGCATCGGCAGGCGGACTGTCAACCACTGCGCCACCAGGGAAGCCCATTTTAGTAAATTTTAAAATTGTTTTCTCAGTCCTCTAACATCCTGTAAGATCTCACTATTACCACTACTGTGACCTCTACTTGATAAGTAAGGTAACGCATTGAGACCTCTTATCAAAGTGCCTGGCACACAGTAAACACTCAGTACAAATCATCTGTTTCTATAACTACTATTAGCCACCATTTGTTGAGTGTCTACTATGTGCCAGGCACTTCACCTCCATTTTGTAAATGAGGAAATGGGGTCAGAGAGTCTAAGTAATTTAGCAAAGCTCACAAAGCTAGTGGACAGAGGGATTAATGGTTCAAACTTTCTAATACACTATTTCTACTTCTTGGTTTTGTTTTGTTATGTTTTGGCCTCCCAGCATGTGGGATCCTAGTTCCCCGACCAGGGATCAAACCCCGGCCCCGCTGCATCAGAAGCACAGAGTCTCAACAGCTGGACCACCAGGGAAGTCCCCACATTTCTATTCTGAATATGAAGTGTCTATAGCACTGCTTGGCATTGGATGCATCAGTGGCCACATAAAAGGTAATTTTGTTTTTATTCATGTACATGTTTACATAAAGTTTTCATTGTTTCATTAATTATCTAAACTGTAAAAAGTGAAAATGACCACTTACTATCCATTTCAGAATTATTTTGAATGATTGTGTGTCTTTCAATTTTCTATTTTAGGAAGTATTTTTTCCTGTTGAGTGTTGGATATATCTTCCTTAATCTTATTTTGACTCATCATGATTATTATCTAAAAATTAAATTGGGTTTACAGATACCCCATTGTTCTTATGTTTACAGGGTAATAGTAGAATATTATGTGAGAGTTCCTTTTTCTTTCAAATAAGAAATCCTAAATAAGCAGCTTATTTTAATAATCATCCTTTAACAGCATTTTTCTTTTACATCTGTGACTGCCATTTCTGTTTTCATATCAGCTAAAATTCTGATGCTTCTATGACTACAATGAATAATTTCACTCCAAACTGCCACGTCACATTTTCTATGTGCCGTTTGAGACCTCATAGGAGCCTTCCTAAACCACATCGCCTCAAACCTGGCGGAATACATCATGAAGACTGTATATGTCTTTTATGAAAGAACAATTCAGATCATGAATTCTTAGCAAAGGAAGATCTGTGGATGTTCTTGCTAGGAAAAAATATTCAAAAAGGAAATTGCATCAAAATATGGGAAATGAGGCTGTGATGACAGTAGCAGTAGATGATGCAGGCATTCTGGCTATCTCTCCTGTCTGCAAGTGGTCCACGGTGATTTTAAGACTTTTTTGGGGCTCATGGGAGCATATCCACACACACATACACACAGCTGTTTGCTAATAGTTAAAATCTCTTCAAAAATGCCCTTCCATCCACAGTTAGACATAACTTGTTTAAAATGTAGGGCTGTTGAGGGAACACTTAGGAGAGAATGAATTTATTAAAGGTCAATGAATCCACCTGTCTCCCAGCATGTGGCAGTCCTGACTAGAGGGAACCAGAGGCAGAGGGATCTTGAGTGGAGGGAGAGAAACTGGGACAAAAGACACAGCAGAAAAATTTGCAGAATTGTTGCTAAGGTTTTGCCCAGTTTACTACAATAGGACTAGGAAAAATAGAAGCTATGGGCAGAGCAGAAGAGGTGGGAATTTTTGACATCAACTATAATCACAGATAGCTCCACTTGACATAATTTAGATGTTTCTTTTTCTGTTTTAATTTAACACACCTGACTTCTAACACCAGCATTCCCTTTCCCAGGGGATTTGTTATTCAAGAGCTAACTATATAAGTAAAGGCTGCCATTTATCTGAGAATGTTAGGTATATGTAAGTGAAAGAGGTTTTTTACAGTTCACTGTTTATTTTTCTTAAGTTATCAGAATGCCAGTCTTAAGTGAATGGCATATCATGTAAGTTTTCATGCTGCCAATTATGTTTTTAATTAATTTTGAAATAATTGCAGACCTTATTGAAAAGTTGCAAAAATAGTACAGAGAATTTCTGCATATTCACAAAATATCCTAAATGTTAACATTTGTTTCTCTCTCCCTTTCTCTATATGTGTATGTTATATTAATATTAATATATTAATTGATATATATTATATATATACACACACCATTTTTCTGAATCATATTGTTGTCAAACCCAAGTTTGTGTGCCTGACGCACAGTGAGGCCAAACAAACCGAAACATCAGAGTTTGGAGCAGAGAAAAGTTTATTGCAAGGGCCATGCAAAGAGAATAGGTGGCTCATGCTCCAAAGACTCCAACTCCCTGATGATTTTCAGGGAAACGTTTTTATAGGCAAAATTTCAGGGGGCGTGGGGGACGGTCTGTAGAGTGTGTGACCTTCCTCTGATTGGTCAGTGGTGAGGTAAGAGGATGGTGTTAGTAACCCAAAAACTGGGGTTGCCTCTTGGTGGGTGTTGAGCTTCAGTATGCATTTCCTAAAAGAACAAAAAAAATGTTTTTTAAGAAAAAGGTTATTAACCTTAAATTTTGTCCACCAAAAATTAATCAGTCAATCTAAGAAAGAAATGGAAAATTGTATTCATGCCAAATTGCGGATTATGACCCAGGAATAGCCTCTCAGAAAGCTCCAAGAACTATTCTGCCTGTTAGAGATCAAAGCATAGTTACATAGGTTTTTGAGACAGAGAGCTGTACATTAAGTGACATAGACAGTTTGCACAATCCAGATCTGTAAGTACAAAGTGATGGGCCATCGTGACCCCTTACAAAGTCGAGAAGGAATGTTATCTTTTAAAGAGTTGCCTTGGTGCTAGTAGAATGTTGCTCTTTTTGGCTGAGCAGGTATTTCTCCCAATAGGGAAGGTTTGGTTGGCGCATAATGCAGATATATAATACACAGTAGAGGGGAGAGAGGA
The DNA here is from genome assembly GCF_963455315.2 of Globicephala melas. Lineage (NCBI taxonomy): Eukaryota > Metazoa > Chordata > Mammalia > Artiodactyla > Delphinidae > Globicephala > Globicephala melas. Next base: position 11,726,800 of record NC_083320.1, read on the forward strand.
GGCCAAAGGGCAGAGAAAATTGTCTATGTTTAAGTTTTTCTGTCTTGCCATAAAATATGAATTTTATTTCACAATTTCCAGGGTAAATCTAGTACACTATTCTACCCATTTTAAGTTGCTGACATCCAAGTGCCATTGGGCTCAGCTGTGAGAAAATGTTGACATCTATTCAAGACCATACATCCAAATATTAAGTAGAGCACAAATTTGTTTTAAAAAAATGAAATGCAGGGCTTCCCCGGTGGCGCAGAGGTTGAGAGTCCGCCTGCGATGCAGGGGACAGGGGTTTGTGCCCCGGTCCGGGAGGATCCCACATGCCGTGGAGCGGCTGGGCCCGTGAGCCATGGCCGCTGAGCCTGCGCGTCCGGAGCCTGTGCTCCGCAACGGAAGAAGCCACAACAGTGAGAGGCCCACGTACCGCAAAAAAAAAAAAAAAAAAAAAAATGACCCATTGAGCTGAACTGCTCACTCTTAAATATTTCTCTCTTCATGTGCACCAAAGAACAAGCATCCCAACGAAATTAAGTTCATTTGACTAAATAATAGCCCAGAACCTTAAAATTAATTGATTGAATAAAATAATGTAAGCTATAAAAGAAGAAGATATCAAGGAGGCAAGGTCAGGATGGGAGTATGGGTCTAACAGGCTATGGTAGAAATTATTGTTACACAGAACTTTCAAGCTATTTGCGGAGGCTAAGAGAGGTTTTAGTTTCTAATGATTTTTACTTACAATGAGCAGGAAAGCATAGGAGACTTGGAAAGTGCACAGAATGTGATTTTCAGCTATAGCACTAGCTATGTGGTCTTGAGTAAGCCATTCAAACCCTCCAAAACTTAATTTTCTCAACTGCAAGATGAGAGAATCACATGAAATTATTTCCAAGGTCTCCTTCAGCTCAAGCATTTTAAGATTCCAAGATCTAGAAGAAAAAAATAAATGGCACATTAGAAAAAAAACAAAGACAATAAGATATTAAAATGTGACTGGAAGAGTTGCTGAGCCAAAGGGAAGATAAAGTTTTGAGATATAAAGAATCACCATAATTTTTAACATTTAAAAATTCACTTAAGTTGAAGTAAAACTTTGATGGTATAGAAAAATGGAGAGAATATACAGTTTTGTTATATTTTGGAATGAAGAAAATAGAATCAAAAAGTAGTCAATAAACTAAATATAGCTGACAGTTACTTAATAAATATGTCTTGTGCTGTGATGTCCATGAGACGCAATTACAGCTTTATACAAAGAAAATTCCTAAATTATAAAATAATGCATGACTCAAAAAACAACTTAAGTTTAAAACTGTCTATCTACTGAGAGCCAGTAAGTCATAGGAAAAAAACAAAGAAAAAAATATAACTAAACAAAGTCAGCAACTCTGGAACAAACTCAAGCAAAGAATAAGCCACTTATTTTAAATTTAATAGAAAAAATATAAATATTAATTCACTGCTTTAAAAAACATATAGAAAACACTACTAATCATTATTGCGTTTATAACTGGCTTGAATTCAGGCAAACCAGGCTTGGGTCCCAGGCCAACCCAGAGACTGTGTGATCTGGCCAACCTCTTAAATGGAGCAATAATTCCTTCCTCTGTGGCTTCTTGTCAGGATTGATTGATATATACATATAAAATGTATATCTTAGTGAATGACACGTAGTAAGGGTTCAAAAAGATGTTAACTGTCATATCAACCTTTCCATCATTCATATTCGATCTTCTGCTTTGAGGAGGAAAAACAAGAGCTTGAGTAGCAGGGATAAAAGAGGATGGGGGTACCAGAGGTCTAAAGGAAGAGCAGAAAAGGTCTGACTGATGCTCTGGGGGTGCTGCTTGCCCACCTTCCTGGACCAGTTAAGAGGCCCCATTTCTTGAGCACGATTCTTTGGAAGACCAGCTGACTTTCTGGTAACTCCCTTTTGGATCTGTGTTAATAGCTCTTCTGATCTTATTTTCAAAAATAAAAGTTAATTTTTAAAAGAAACATTTACTTTTCTGTAGACTTTAATTTTTAGAGACTGAGAAAGAGTCTTAGGTAGGAGTGATGACTAGCTATTAGCCTAAACAGTGCTTTGTCATGAGTAACATATTCATTTGCCTTTTTTTGGTTAGATGAACAAATCTCTTTAAAAGGAAAATTGAAACAAGGGTTTACTACTTACTTTTTCAGGAGTTTTTCTTAGGTCCTATAAAATATTCTTTAGTCAGTTTCAGAAAAAGAGTCACCTTCACTGATTAAGGCTATCACTTATTGAACCTGTGCCATGTACCTTATTAATCAAAGTACATTTATCCTCCTAACGAGTCTATGAAGTAGGATTATTATCGCATTTTACAGAAGCAAAATAAGTAGTATTAAGTTCACAGAGACAAAAAATGAGAGACTTGGAACCCAAACCTAAATCACCATGAATTAATCCACAGAGCTTCTGCTGCCCTAGGTAAAAGGGAGACCTGAACTGCAGGAGAGAAATGATATCATGACATGTAGTTTTCAAATTTAAACCCAGGCAATATTTCATTAACAGATTTTTACCTTGAATTTTCTTGAGAGTTATTTTCAGTGAACATAATCAAGGGCGTAAAAATAACGAAGGAAAATGCTTATTTTTCCATTGCCAGGTTATATTTGGTCTTGGGAAAAGGCAGCATGTTTGATTTTCAAGGTCTTGCTGAGAAATAATATAAAATATTTTAACTATATTTTTTTATGGAATGAAGGAAACATAGGACATGAATTGCCCATTGAATATTCTTGGGCTATTGATCACATGTGATTGATTTAAGGTGAGTTTTTAGAGTGTTTTTTAAAAACCATTATTTATTTTTATTTTTGGTAAAATACTGTAACCAACTGTGTTTTCTGTAAAACGACAGTCTCTATAGCAGTATCTTTCCTTTTGCTGTAAAAAAAAAAAAAAAGAAGAAAGAAAACTCACAAAATAAAATATGCACATCAATTAGACATAGCAAATTGTGTAGCCTCTTAGAAAGGCCTGAGTTAGATTGAACCTTCTTTTGATTAATGGGCATTTTTTAAACGAATTAGCCCAGATTCTGCCTAGGAGCATAGTACGGGCATCCCAGGGGGATACAGTCGAACAAGTCTGAACATGGAATATCTGTCTTCATCATCAAATAGTGTTCAAAAGCAATTGGTTTTGAAGTACCCTTAAGACAGGGTCACAAACTCCAGTGCCTTGAGGAGGTAGGCAGGTGATATAAATGAGTCAAGTGGGCGGGGTGGGAGACAGCATCTGAAATATCGTGGTGACAAATGGCACCTGACACTTGGCCATGGTGTCAGGGAGATGATCTGGAGCCATGGGATTATGGCAGACTGGCCATCAAAAGGGGCAGCTGCTCTTCAGTTTTGGCTGACTGAGGCCATTTGGGAATCGAGGGCCAATGCTCTCAGATCATCTGATTTTTAAAGAGAAATTAGAATTTCAAATTTTGATGTATCATCTTCTAATCTATAATGTTGAAAATTAATTTTAAAAAAGCTATTTGGGTCAATTTAAAAAACTACCTATGGACCACATCTGGCCAGTAGGCTACCAGTTCGCAAATTCGGATTTAAGGAAATAAGACAAATAGTAATAGAAATAATACCTGAAAATGTTATCATGGTTCTGAATTCTTATACCCGTATACTAGACTTTATATACATTAAAAATACACTTAAGTTGTACCTTCCCAAAACAAACGAGAACGATGATATAGACCCAGGGTTCTATGTGAAACCGTAAAGTGTATTTCTCAATATGTGAACTATACACCACCTACTTTACAATTAACTAAAGAACTTATTTTAAATGTGCATGCTGGATTTGCATTAATTAGATCTCAGGTGGCTTCTAGCAGTCCGACTTTGTACAAACACCCCGATCCCCAGATGATTCTAATAGTTGTTAATGGCGTTCCTCCCTTTGAGAATTTGCAGGCTATGTGGTCATTTTACTGCCAGCCTTAACTTCTGTATCTTCTCTATTCTCCCAGGCAGAGACAGCTGTAATTTAAAGAGGGTTAAGGTTTGGATCCTTTGGATCCCTGCTTGGTTGGGTGATCCAGAGTGCATCTGTGCTTTCAGGTCGTTCAATCCCATAGTTACAGGTTGATACTTAATAATGACACATGTCTACCCCATTAGCTTGCAGTTTATGGTTGCTCAGTATATGTCTTCATTTAGCTAATGTCTTAGTGGGTTATTTCCTCGTGGCTCCCTACTGAATATCAGTGTAATGTACCTGATCGGTGCCCAGTAAGTAATTTTTGATTGATATTATAATGCATTAATTAGAACATCATCAACTAGGCCTACCAGATCAACTGTCTGTGACTGAACTGAATAATCATTTACTTTAACCCACTAGGCATTTTAGTTAAGCCAATAATTTGACTAATTTTTAGCTCTCAGGAAATTATCTGATGACATTTGACCAAATGAGCCCATTGCCAAATGATTAATGTAACTTCTGACCTTGCCTGCTTTTACATTCAGGGGGCAAACATATTATTAGGGGTATATAACTCATTATGCACTCTTACACAGGAGAAAAATAGTATCATAAAAGTGGCATTGTCACACCATTTTAGACACCGAAACATCAGCTGTAGAAAATGCTGATAGACTGACATGTTCAGTGAACTACACCGTGCCTAGGGAAAACCACAATTGAAATGTAAATTGTCATTTTGCTTCAGTGAAAAGTGAACGAAAATGCAAATTTCCTTTTAAAAACATTGAGATCAGGAAAAGGCATTAGACCTGTGTTTTCTATCTTGTGCTCACACCCTGTAAATAACAGCATCTTGGATATGGGGCACAGTTTAAGAGATTATTCATCCCTTAGCCTTGACTATAAGTAGGGATGTTTCTTTATTCCAAGCATTGTTAGACAAAAGAAATGTTTGACCTCTGAGATAACCTCCTCCAGAAGATAAACTGATAATTCCTTGCACAGCTTGTCTCTTTTCATCATTTCCATTCCAGTCTAGTTAATGCAACCAGTTTTGCAGTTCAGAATATTCAAATACGCTACTTGGGTTCTGGACACAGTGATGGGTCTTAAATTCTCCCTCGCAGAGGTGAAGTAACATTAAATTTGTCACTGCCTCGTCTAAGTCAGCAAGGTGGCACTGTATAATATCTTTAGAAATACTAAGTTAAGAAGTCCATGGGGAAGAAGGTGAAAAGAAGGTCAGCTACTGGCATAAAATCAAGCTTTAGATGTGATGACCCTGTGTCAGAGGCTTTGTAGCCTGCGAGTCAGCATAATGTTATTGAATCCACGTCCTAGCTGAAGCCAGACACGGTGACAAAGGTGGCCCCACCTGCCCACGGAGAGATGGGCCGTCAGCATCACCTCACAAACCAGGCACACAGAGCAGTTCTTTTTATAAAGAAAGAACTTAAAGCTATAAACGGCCTCTTTTATTTTCTACTCCCTTCACCCTAAAGGGTTGACCTCTATTTTAATGTCTGAAGAACCCATGAATGTATTATAACTTAGAGAAAGATAAGAATTAGCCTTTGATAGCCAGAGTCCTGAAAATTATACTTTGAAGAATTCCTGGAAAACTCAGTCTTCCAATTGGTGAGCAACTGGAATAAAAAAAAACAAACGAACAAACTTTAGTTTTGCTAGAGACAAATATAGTGACAACTCTTCAAATAACCTTTTCCTCCATAGAACACACCAAAAGTAGCTTAAACTAGAATTAATGAAGTGGAATAGAAATTGCAATTACTAATTTTTACTTTTGCCTCCTGTTATGTAGGTAGAATTCATGGTCTTTTGAATCAATCGACTTTGATATGCTTCAATTAATACAATATAAAAATTCCCCAAAGATTTCTATATTACCTAGAGGATTTAAGCAGTAAAATATTCAATGTATTTTTTTAAATTAATTTTTATTGGAGTATAGTTGCTTTACACTGTTGTGTTAATTTCTACTGTACAGCAAAGTGAATCAGCTATATGTATACATATATCCCCTCTTTTTTGGATTTCCTTCCCATTTAGGTCACCACAGAGCACTGAGTAGAGTTCCCTGAGCTATACAGTAGATTCTCATTAGTTATCTATTTTATACATAGTATCAGTAGTGTATATATGTCAATCCCAATCTCCCAATTCATCCCACACCACCCCCCGCTTCCCCCCTTTGTATCCACATGTTTGTTCTCTATGTTTGTGTCTCTGTTTCTGCTTTGCAAATAAGATCATCTGTCATTTTTCTAGATCCCACATATATGCGTTAATATACAATATTTGTTTTTCTCTTTCTGACTTCACTCTGTATGACAGTCCCTAGGTCCATCCACGTCTCTACAAATGATCCAATTGTGTTCCTTTTTATGGCCGAGTAATATTCCATTGTATATATGTATCACATCTTCTCTATCCTATTCAATGCATTTTTAAAGCTTGGGTGAAATGTATAGTAACTGTATTATCTGATGTGCTGATCCCTATTTTATTTTATTTATTTATTTTTTCCTCAAGCAACTGTGGGTGTGGTTAAATTTTTATATTTTTTAACATCTTTATTGGAATATGATTGCTTTACAATGGTGTGTTAGTTTCTGCTTTATAACAAAGTGAATCAGCTATACGTATACATATATCCCCATATCTCCTCCCTCTTGCGTCTCCCTTGCACCCTCCCTATCCCACCCCTCTAGGTGGTCACAAAGCACCAAGCTGATCTCCCTGTGCTATGCGGCTGCTTCCCACTAGCTATCTATTTTACATTTGGTAGTGTATATATGCCATGCCACTCTCTCACTTCGTCCCAGCTTACCCTTCCCCCTCCCCATATCCTCAAGTCCATTCTCTACATCTGTGTCTTTATACCTGTCCTGCCCCTAGGTTCTTCAGAAACATTTTTTTTCAGATTCCATATATACATCTTAGCATACGGTATTTGTTTTTCTCTTTCTGACTTCACTCTGTATGACAGTTTCTAGGTCCATCCACCTCACTACAAATAATTCATGACCCCTATTTTAGAAACGAATCTCCAAACTAGATGAGAAGAGGGATTCCAAAAGGCAGACTCTAGGGAATTGTTTATGATGAAATATTATTTTAGAACTTAGAAAAATAATTTCAACTATTCTTATTGCAGAAATTAGCTTATATAATTACTGATGGGAAATTTCATGATGACAATCAATGTCAGTTACCAACAGAGTTAATGAATAAGGATTAAGAGAAGAAAACTTAAAAAGGTTACGTTTGGAGGCTTCCCTGGTGGCACAGTGGTTGAGAGTCCGCCTGCCGATGCAGGGGACACGGGTTCGTGCCCCGGTCCGGGAAGATCCCACACGCTGCGGAGCAGCTGGGCCCATGAGCTGTGGCCACTGAGCCTGCATGTCTGGAGCCTGTGCTCCGCGGCGGGGGAGGCCACAACAGTGAGATGCCCACATACCGCAAAAAAAAAAAAAAAAGGTTACATTTGGACAAAGAAAAGAAAAAACTTCAAGCTAGTTATACCTAAAATTGACCAGGAAGCAAGAAGAACTACAATCCTGCAACCTGTGGAAGGAAAACCACATTCACAGAAAGACAGAAAAAATGAAAAGGCAGAGGATTATGTACCAGATGAAGGAAAAAATAAAACTCCAGAAAAACAACTAAATGATGTGGAGGTAGGTGACCTTCCAGAAAAAGAATTCAGAGTGATGATAGCGAAGATGATCCAGGACCTCAGAAAAAGAATGGAGGCAAAGATTGAGAAGATGCAAGAAGTGTTTAACAAAGACCTAGAAGAATTAAAGAACAAACACCTAGAAGAATTAAAAAACAAACAAGCAGAGATGAACAATACAATAACTGAAATGAAAAATGCACTAGAAGGAATCAAAAGCAGAGTAACTGAGGCAGAAGAACGGATAAGTGACCTGGAAGACAGAATGGTGGAATTCACTGCCATGGAACACAATAAAGAAAAAAGAATGAAAAGAAATGAAGACAGCCTGAAAGACCTCTGGGACAACATTAAGTGCAACAATGTTCACGTTATAAGGGTCCCAGAAGGCGAAGACAGAGAGAAAGGACCCAAGAAAATACTTGAAGAGATTATAGTCCAAAACTTGCCTAACATGGGAAAGGAAATAGCCACCCAAGTCCAGGAAGCTGAGAGAGTCCCAGGCAGGATAAACCCAAGGAGAAACACGCTGAGACACATAGTAATCAAATTGACAAAAATTAAAGACAAAGAAAAATTATTAGAAGTAACAAGGGAAAAATGACATAACATACAAGGGAACTCTCATAAGGTTAACCACTGATTTCTCAGAAGAAATTCTACATGCGAAAAGGGAGAGGCATTATATATTTAATGCGATGAAAGGGAAGAACCTACAACCAAGATTTTCTACCTAGCAAGGATCTCATTCAGATTTAACGGAGAAATCAAAAGCTTTGCAGACAAGCAAAAGCTAAGAGAATTCAGCACCACCAAACCAGCTCTACAACAAATGCTAAAGGAACTTTTCTAAGTGAGAAACACAAGAGAAGAAAAGGACCTACAGAAACAAACTCATAACAATTAAGAAAATGGTAATAGGAACATACATATCAATAATTACCTTAAACATGAGTGGATTAAATGCCCCAGCCAAAAGACACAGGCTTGTTGAATGGACACAAAAACAAGACCCACCTATATGCTGTCTACAGGAGACCCACTTCAGACCTAGGGACACATACAGACTGAAAGTGAGGGGATGGAAAAAGATATTCCATGCAAATGGAAATCAAAAGAAAGCTGGAGTAGCAATACTCATATCACATAAAATTGACTTTAAAATAAAGAACGTTACAAGAGACAAGAAGGACACTACATAATGATCAAGGGATCAATCCAAGAAGAAGATATAACAATTATAAACATATATGCATCCAACATAGGAGCACCTCAATACATAAGGCAAATGCTAACAGCTATAAAAGAGAAAATCTACAGTAACACAATAATAGTGGGGGACTTTAACAACTCGCTTACACCAATGGACAGATCATCCAGACAGAAAATTAATAAGGAAACACAAGCTTTAAATGACACAATAGACCAGATAGATTTAATTGATATTTATAGGACATTCCATCTGAAAACAGCAGATTACACTTTCTTCTCAAATGCACATGGAACAGTCTCCAGGATAGATCACATCTTGGGTCACAAATCAAGCCTCGGTAAATTTAAGAAATTTGAAATCATGTATAATTTCTGACCACAACTCTATGAAATTAGAAATAAATTACAGGGGAAAAAACGTAAAAAACACAAACACATGGAGGCTAAACCGTATGTTACTAAATAACCAAGAGATCACTGAAGAAATCAAAGAGGAAATCAAAAAATACCTAGAGACAAATGACAACCAAAAACCCAACGATCCAAAACCTATGGGATGCAGCAAAAGCAGTTCTAAGAAGGAAGTTTATAGCAATAAAATCCTACCTCAAGGAACAAGAAAAATCTCAAATAAAAATTCTAACCTTACACCTAAAGGAACCAGAGAAAGAAGAACAAACGAAACCCAAAGTTAGTAAAAGGAAAGAAATCATAAAAATCAGACCATAGATAAATGAAATAGAAACAAAACAATAGCAAAGATCAATAAAACTAAAAGCTGGTTCTTCGAGAAGATAAACAAAATTGATAAACCTTTAGCCAGACTCATCACAAAAAAGAGGGTTAGGACTCAAATCAATAAAATTAGAAATGAAAAAGAAGAAGTTACAACAGACACTGCAGAAATACAAAGCATCATAAGAGACTACTACAAGCAACTCTATGCCAATAAAATGGACAACCTGGAAGAAATGGACAAATTCTTAGAAAGGTATAACCTTCCAAGACTGAACCAGGAAGAAATAGAAAACATGAACAGACCAATCACAAGTAATGAAATTGAAACTGTGATTAAAAATCTTCCAACAAACAAAATTCCAGGACCAGATGGCTTCACAGGTGAATTCTACCAAGCATTTATAGAAAAGCTAACACCCATGCTTCTCAAACTCTTCCAAAAAAATTGCAGAGGAAGAAACACCCCAAACTCCTTCTACGAGGCCACCATCACCCTGATACCAAAACCAGACAAAGATACTACAAAAAAAGAAAATTATAGACCAATATTACTGATGAATATAGATGCAAAAATCCTCAACAAAATACTAGCAAATGGAATCCAACAACACATTAAAAGGATCATACACCATGGTCAAGTGGGATTTATGCCAGGGATACAAGGATTCTTCAGTATACACAAATCAATCAATGTGATACACCATATTAACAAACTGAAGAATAAAAACCATATGATCATCTCAGTAGACGCAGAAAAAGCTTTTGACAAAATTCAACACCCATTTATTATAAAAACTCTCCAGAAAGTGGCATAGAGGGAGCCTACCTCAACATAATAAAGTCCGTGTATGACAAACCCACGGCAAACATCATTCTCAATGGTGAAGAACTGAAAGCATTTCCTCTAAGATCAGGAATAAGACAAGGATGTCCACTCTCATCACTGTTATTCAACATTGTTTTGGAAGTCCTAGCCACGGCAATCAGAGAAGGAAAAGAAATAAAAGGAATACAAACTGGAAAAGAAGAAGTAAAACTGTCACTGTTTGCAGCTGACATAATACTATAAACAGAAAATCCTAAAAATGCCACCAGAAAACTACTAGAGCTAATCAATGAATTTGGTAAAGTTGCAGGATACAAAAGTAATGCACAGAAATCTCTTGCATTCCTATACACTAACAACAAAAGCTCAGAAAGAGAAATTAAGGAAACAATCCCATTCACCATTGCAACAAAAAGAATAAAATACCTAGGAATAAACCTACCTAAGGAGGTAAAAGTCCTGTACTCAGAAAACTATAATAAGACACTAATGAAAGAAATCAAAGATGACACAAACAGATGGAGAGATATACCATGTTCTTGGATTAGAAGAATCCATATTGTGAAAATGACTATACTACCCAAAGCAATCTACAGATTCAATGCAATCCCTATCAAATTACCAGTGGCATTTTTTACAGAGCTAGAACAAAAAATCTTCAAATTTCTATGGAGACACAAAAGACCCCGAATAGCCAAAGCAGTACTGAGGGAAGAAAATAGAGCTGGAGGAATCAGACTCCCTGACTTCAGACTATACTACAAAGCTACAGTATTCAAGACAATATGGTACTGGCAGAAAAACAGAAATATAGATCAATGGAACAGGATAGAAAGCCCAGAGATAAACCACGCACCTATGGTCAACTAGTCTATGACAGAAGAGGCAAGAATATACAATGGAGAAAAGACAGTCTCTTCAATAAGTGATGCTGGGAAAACTGGACAGCTACATGTAAAAGAATGAAATTAAAACACTCCCTAACACTATACACAAAAATAAGCTGAAAATGGATTAAAGACCTAAATGTAAGACAGTACACTATAAAACTCTTGGAGGAAAACATAGGAAGAACACTCTTTGACATAAATCACAGCAAGATCTTTTTTAGCCTACCTCCTAGAGTAATGGAAATAAAAACAAAACTAAACAACTGGGACCTAATGAAACTTAAAATCTTTTGCACGGCAAAGGAAACCATAAACAAGACAAAAAGTCTGCCCTCAGAATGGGAGAAAATATTTGCAAATGAATCAATGGACAAAGGATTAATCTCCAAAATATATAAACAGCTCATTAAGCTCAATATTTAAAAAAAAAAATCCAATCAAAAAAATGGGCAGAAGACCTAAAGAGACATTTCTCCAAAGAAGACATACAGATGACCAAGAGGCACATGAAAATCTGCTCTACATCACTAATTATTAGAGAAATACAAATCAAAACTACAAGGAAGTATCACTTCACACCAGTTAGAATGGGCATCATCAGAAAATGTACAAACAACAAATGCTGTAGAGGGTGTGGAGAAAACGAAACCCTCTTGCACTGTTGGTGGGAATGCAAATTGATACAGCCACTATGGAGAACAGTATGGAGGTTCCCTAAAAAACTATGAATAGAACTACCATATGACCCAGCAATCCCACTACTGGGCATATACCCAGAGAAAACCATAATTCAAAAAGACACATGCACCCCAGTGTTCATTGCAGCACTGTTTACAATAGTCAGGTCATGGAAGCAACCTAAATGCCTATCGACAGACGAATGGATAAAGAAGATGTGGTACATATCTACAAAGGAGTATTACCCAGCCATAAAAAGGAATGAAATTGGGTCATTTGTAGAGATGTGGATGGACCTAGAGACTGTCATACAGAGTGAAGTAAGTCAGAAAGAGAATAACAAATATCCTATATTAATGCATATATGTGGAATCTAGAAAAATGGTACAGATGAGCCGATTTGCAAGGCAAAAATAGAGACACAGATGTAGAGAAAAAACGTATGGACACCAAGGGGGGAAAGCTGGGGGTGAGGGCGGGTGGTGTGATGAATTGGGAGATTGGGATTGACATACATACACTAATATGTATAAAATAACGAATAAGAACCTGCTGTATAAAAAATAAATAAAATACAATTCAAAAAAATAAAACTACAATTGATCATATGCATGCACTTCAAAAAAATTGTGTTGGGAGGGGCAAGGACCTCAGTGGGTCCAAAGCAGTCTTTAAAATTCTTGCTGAGTGGCCAGCCTGTAGGTGGATCTGTCTTCTGAGGCAGAGCAGTTTCTGTAGCTAGTCATATTGGCAACCAAATAGGTCAAGGTGCACACGGTGTGACTGCCGGTAACTGCCCACGTCCTGGGGGATGGCAAGGATGGACGGTGGCTTGTTTGCTGCTTGTGAGGCCTGTGGCCCTGAACTCCTCTCCACTCTCTGTGCAAATTCGTATCGGCCAACTGTGTCACCCAGGTGGACGTAGGGGGACTGGGAACTGGCACAAACATGCTGACTTCTGACTACTATTTCTGTGCATAATATACTCTTTCATTTCTTGAAAATAAAAAAAAGGTGGTCAGATGTCCCACCATCCTCCCAATTGCTCAGGATTAAAATCCCAGTCATGTTTGACTTCTCTCTTACGATTGTCCCAGTCAATCTGTTTTCAAAGCCCATCGTCCCCACCTCTGAATTTTCTCTTACACGTGTTCCTTCCTCCTCATTTCCACCACCACAAACGTAACCCAGACCCTCAGTATCTCATTTGGTCTTTTGAAACAGGCTTCTAACTAGCCTGCCCTGCCCAAGATTTCCATTTTATTCTATTTTTCAGATCTGCTCATGTTACTTCTCCTGTTTATTATACCAAGTGCTCCTCATTATTTGCCAAATAATTCCAAGCTCTTTGATCTGCGTTGAAAGTCATCTGTGTGGGCCCTCAAGGTTAATGTAATAATATTCAATTCTACAATGGAGTGTTGAGTGCCTGCTATGAATGGTTCTCAAATGAAGAGGACCCCTCAAAGAATTTGTAGTCTCCACTTCTTATAATGGAGCCATGATGGTTACCAGGTGCTTAATCCCTTACATACATGATCTCATTTATAGACAGGCTGTGTGTTCCTTTTCTTCCAGTCCACACAGGATGCCTGCTTTTCTTCAAGACTTTCCCACCATTGTTCAGAGAGTCTCATACCTGGAGTGCTTCTTTCAGCCATCTTTATTTAACACATATTTGTCTGGTGATATATTTAACACATATAACTGGTGATATTTAAGAAAAATAAAGTAAATTAAGGCGAGAGTCAACCTGGCACACTCTTGCAACTTCTTTAACAATAAGATTTCTGTGACCTCACCACTACATCGTAGGCCCTATTCTGCATGGGGTGAGGGATTGAAGGTGGGAGAGATGAGGAGTGGTGGTAAGCAGCAGAGCCCATTGAACCAAGACGATTCAGTTCTAAGGCCTAAATTAGTCACCTTCTATGAATTAATCCACAGGGTATCAGGGTGCTCTGGGGAAAAGATGGAAGGTGAATTCTGGGTAGATGCCCAGTGAATTTCCATGTCGATTACCTCTCTGTCTCCAACCTTCTCTCTTCTAAATCCATCCTCGAAAACTCCAAGACTGATTTATCGAACATAAAAGGCCAACTTTGTCGTTATCCTGATTAAACAATTTAATGGCTCTCCCTGCTGGAGAGACTATTATTATTCATTGCTTGCTGGTGAAATTGACAAGGTGATGTGTACCTTAACTGTCAGTTTAAGGAAGCCGCTGCACCAAATCTAAGCACCTGGTACAGAAGGACAAGTTTGTTTTGGTTTGTTAGCCATTATGAAGAGAATCCTTATTGGATGTCATTGACTGTCTGCAAGGAAATTTAGTTTTTATCCACAGACATCTGTCCTTGGTGGTATCACGGCGAAGTCAGGAGCAACTCTTGGAGTCAAAAGGGTGGAATGGTTAAAGACAGAAGCTTTGGAGTCAGAGTTGGGAATTATGACATTGACTCTTTGAGCCTTATTTGCAGCAGCCTCAATTGCAATTTGAGGATAACATCTTTCTCAGGGTTGCTGTGAGGACTGAACGAGAAAATACTGGGTTAGCCAGAAAGTTCGTTCGGTTAGTGGATACATTGTTCAGTAAAGTTCTTCGTGAAAATGAAAAATGTCTTTTATTTTTACTTAAAACTGAACGAACTTTATGGCCAACCCAATATATAAAAGGGTTTAAAACAATGGCTACATAGAAATTCCTAAGCAAGTGATAACTATTACACATCATTAAAGGTTTCATTGTTCTGTACTTGTTATATATAATTATAGTAGTTTAATTCAAGTAGTAGTACAGGAATGTAGTTGAAAAAACAAACAAGCACTATAACAGAATATGGGAAAAAAGAATCCCTTTCCCAGAGAAAACCATTGCTAAGATTTCTTATTTGCCCTTCTAGATTTTTTTCTATGTATTTAAAAATATACTTGTGCTTTTTTAAAAAAACATAAATGATAGCACTTTTAATACAGTTTTGGACTTTGCCTTTTTTTTTCCTGTAAGGATTGTTCCACAGTGACACAAATAAGTTTCCTAAATTATTTTTAATGACCATGCAGGATTTCAACAAGTAAATATGGAATAACTTATTTAATAAGTTCTCTATTGATGGACATGTATGTTGCTTTCAGTCATTTTCTATTACAAAATAAATTTCAATGAATCTTGTATGATGATTTCCATAAAATGTGGAATTACTGGGTCAAATGGCATATGCATTTGAAATTTTTATAGCTCTTGTTCAACTGCCTTCTGAGGAGGCTGAAAGAATTTATATTCCTACTCAGTTGTAGTACAGAGAAGTTATTTAAATCTATTCCTTATAAACCACTCCAATTTTCTTAAGCCAATTTTTTCACTGTCCCAGAAAACCCCAAGTTACACTCCTGCCTCCTTGTCTGTGATCTTGTTTTGCTGCTAGCTTAGGATTACCTTTCTTCGCATTTGTCTATCTAAATCCTACCTATCTGCATTAGTAGGACACATTCAGTTGCAAGTAACAAAACTCAAATGAAACTAGCTTAAGTAAAATTAAAAGTAGAGGGGAGGAAAACTACTGAAAGGATTCTAGGTAGTTCACAGAACTGAAAGATGAGCTGCAAGTTCCCAGGGCAGTTCTAGAAACCTAGGACTGGAGCCTTCACACACTCCTCTGATTATCCGTTTCCAACTTCATTTATCTCTGAATGATTTCCATTCTCTTCTATGGTAGACGGGTGGGTCTCATAACTGAAAAAATGTGAAAATTTACATAAAAGGTAGCACATCATAAACTTGAAACTTCAAAAGACGTTTTGCACTGGCAGCTTCTAGCTCTGCCTACTTTTGGTGTCTTCTCATCTGTCATTAGATAGAATTCGATAAAGAAGTTTGGAAAACACTGATGGAACATTTTAATGTTCTGAAAAATAATTCCTCCCAAATATCAGAGAATCAGAATTCCACTGCTATTCTTTAAGTGAAGGTTGTGCAGCAACAATTCCAGGGTCATCTTTTCTCCCACCTGCATGACTAGAATATTTCGGAAGTGCCCCTTTCTCACGCTCTCCGTGGTCCTGAACCACCCGTTGGTGGTCCTGAAGAGTGCTCCCTTTTAGAGTCAGCTGAAATGAGATAGGAGGGGAATTAGGGAGTAGAGAAATTGAAGAAGCTATTAGGGAGAAAGAAAATATTTTTGTTTTGTCAATTGTGTTACTATCAAAGAAACCACAATTAACCTTGGCCAAACTGAAAGACAGTAAGCAAATTTGTGGGAAGTATTGTCATCTATGCAAATGTCCACATGCATAATAAGCAAGGTCACCTAGGGGAGCAGGCAGATCACCACTGAAAACACTAACACAAATATTGGAGAGGGAATAACTCTTCACACCTGTCAGAAAAATTTGACACTTGTGATTGAAACGAGAGAAACCTCAATGCAGTAATGTCTCAGTTAACTTGACTGACAAACCCCCAATGCTCATCAAAGAATGCAAAAGAAAATGAAAATATAATAATTAAAGAAATCAAGAAAATTTTTAAAAAGTAAAAGCAAGTCTCTTAGATAAGTGTCAGTTATTAGGGACTAATCTAAAAAAGTCACCAATCAGTAAAATTTCTGGAATGGAAAAATAGTGGCATAGAGTTTTCACCTTCTCCCTGTCCTTCAACCTTATCCATCTGTTTATTTCATGCTTTATTTAACCAAAACCAACAACTGTTTTGAAATTGTCTTTTGAAAGTATTAGTGTCTTTCTGAAATCTTGTTCCCACGGTATTTAATTAATTTTCCTGTGTGCCTAAACCAGTGATTCTTAAATTTTAGCGTAAATAACATTCTCTTGTAATACTTCTTAGAATGCATTTGGTGGGGGGTCCAGTGTTCTCTGAGAGATCCTGGTTCAGTAGGATTTGGATGTAGCCAGAACTCTGCATTTTTCATCACACTTTGGAAAACACTAACACAAATGTTTGAGAGAGAATAACTCTTCACACTTGTCAAAAAATTTAATACTTGTGATTGAAAAGCAAGAAACCTCAATGCCATAATGTCTCAGTTAAGTAGAGTTTTTATTGCTGTAGTTCTTGGTATGTGTACAATCCTAAAATGTAAGTATGCCCCTTGCCTTTCACAGCACCGTATTACTGTGCCTTTAAAGTAATCATCAGTCACCTACAACTGTGCTACTGAAAGTGTGGTGCCCACACCCACCCACCCAGCAGAATCAGCGTCCCCTGGAGCGTGATAAAAACGCAGACCTCAGCCTGCCCTAGACCTTCTAAATCAGAACCTGCATTTTAACAAGATCCTTAGGTTTGAGATGCATTGATCTAGCAGACTCTCTAGCTAAATGTGACTTTTCAGCTCACTATTTTAATTTCACTACTTCACATTTTCAATCCAAAAGGATGAAATAGTTTAATTACAAGAGAAAATAAGGTTATTAAGTAGAGAGACATCTGGAGGGTCCCAAATTGTGTCTGTGATTGATGACTTTTAAATCAGAAGGCAGTTGGTTTTTATGGTATCTGAGATCACAGTGCTCTGAGATCCCAGTACCTTGTAATTGTATTCGTCTCTCATCTTCACTGTAAGCTTCCTGTGGGCAGGATAATGTCTGAGATATTTATATCTTCAGTGGCTAGCCTAATGTCTAACCCAAGGAGGTGCTCCAAAACGCCTGGCTGGGAAAAAATTGCCAGTTGCTTACGAGTCATATCCACTCTTCAAGTTCAAGCTTAAGGCTCCTTTCCTCCGGAAGATTTCTTTGGTTATTTCACCTACCATCCACCTGCTCTAAGTAAATACGACTTATTTGACATTTAACACACACATGACTTTAGTTACCAATTATCTTTATTTTCTCTCTTATTACCCTACAAAAGGTGTAAGAAGCTGCTTCTTTTTATACTTTTCATACTGCCTTGCAGAGTAGCCATTCAAATATTGCTTACTATTGAGAGCTCTCTTAAAATTTTAAAAAACCACTAAAGTGAGAAAATCTACAAGTTTTGATTTTCCTTCAAGCATCATTCTAAATTGTCAAAATTAATTCTAGAGTTGAAAATATTTAAACAGCTCCTCCAGTTTTGACCTATTTAACTTAAGTAAAACATGTACTTTGATATAAGAAATACTTTCTAATTTTCAAATGGTTGGTTGTCCCTTCAGCCAACTCAATTCTCATTTCTGTTATTTATGCCAGTAACTTATACTTCTCTATGTTGAGCATATATAAAATGTTTAATTTATAACAGATTAATTCATAACTAAAATAAATTTATAGCTAGAGATCACTTTAGGGAAATTATGTAATAATTTATAAAGTTTGTATGATGTCCCTGAGAGTGTCACACACAGACGGATATTTCCATTTTAAAGCTAATTGTAGACATATTGCCCCATAGTGCACCCATGGCATGTAAAGTTTTAACTCCTGGAATCATCACTGCATTTGTCAACATCAACATAGCTGTCCCAGTGTTTTGATGTATTATTATTTCAGCTCTTGTAGTTTTAAAACGCACTTTAGCCTGTTACGTAAATCATCTCTAACTGTCCTATAGATGGCAGCGTTGAGCAATATATTTGGTAAGATTGCTTTTTTGGTGTCTGTGAATTTTCAGTTGGGAGTGAATTTTTCATACAGCATATTTCATTACAGTACACCTCAAGACTAATTTAGCATACGGTGGCAAGGTAATACGTGTACCTGCTCCAAGTTACTTCAGTTAGTTTCCACAAAAGCGTCTCTTTCTATTCTGTATATGAACCAGATTTCCAGAGTTATCTCAACCCATTAATAAAACAGTAGAGAAAATATGAAATTACTGTAGTATAATTATAATTAAATATTCACCACCTTTAACGTTGGTAGTAAAACATCAGCAAGTAGGAAGAAAGGACAAGAACATCCAATGATCAGTGATTATCTACCACGTGAAATCCATCGGTTTGGAACAAAATGTCACAGCAATATGGCTTATTTCATGATTTCTAATGAATATATTAGCCACTGAAGTGTTTTTAAAGCAGAAATCCTTTCCCGCTGAGATTTTTTTTAAAGCTTTTATAATAACAATTCGTTTTGTATGATCACAATTCTAACCTTTCTGTGAAGATTATTCTAGAATAGTTGCAAATTAAGTTGATCTTCCAGACGACTCTTTCTTCTAGAAAAGAGTATTTTGTTTTCCATATAGGTGTATTTCTTTTATTTAGCTTATTTTTGGGGGGGGGGGATCATTTCAAAAGTAAATGGATTGGGATTGTTTTTCCTACACAATTTGAAATATTCTCCACCCCAGCCCCGCGCTAAACATCCAACCTCTAAAAAGCCCCTTGGCCTTAGATTACATTGTTACTAGTAAACAACACTTCTACCTTTTTTTTTTCCCTCTCCAAGGGTAAAACCCCACAATTACTTTACTACTAACTTCAGACTTCCCTGCTTCACATCTCCCTCCTCTGCTCCCCGTGAAGCACGCTATTCCCCCAGAATCCCGGTCACTGTTATTGCCGCCTTGTTACCAGATTATATCTGCTATTTATAGCTTTGCTGTAGTGGGCACGTGTGCCCACATCACCAAGCTGTCAGAAGTGGAGAAGGGCGGGCTTTCAATTCAACAGCGAGTACACAAATTATAGATTAACCAGGTTGAGATGAGGCTGCACGATGGCACGGAATAAGAAGGTGAGGGAAGACATGAGAAGCTCCCAGGCTTCGGTGGGGAGTAGCCGCCTTGCAGATACCGACTCCCCCAATTCACGTATCACACGCTGCTGAATGGCGCCTTTGGTTGTTCTTCTTTTTTAACTACGCTTTGCAACCTACCTTGGTACCCTCACCCTCTCTCCCCACCTCCCTCCTGCCATGCAAGGCTTGAAAGACAGGCAACCTCACCAATCAGGAGGCTTCCCCAAGAAACTCCCCCCGCCCTTCAGCCCGGTATTAGGCCCAGGCGCGCTCCTCTGCTTCCCAGCGGGTACCGTCACTGAGCATGCCCGGCGCCTCCACTGCTGCGTTTCCCGGCGAGCGTCTTGCAGTGCTTGAGAGCTGGCGACCCCAAAACGGGCCAGCAATGGGGTGGGAAAATAAGATAGCGTTAAAAAGAGTGACAAGTGTCATTTTATTAAGGGTACTTAATGCCACCTGGACCAGCAGGGGACAAACTGCTTGTTTACAGGTCAGTTTAACAAACAAACAAAAACTTTGGGGAGCATTTGCTTGTGGTGACACTGAGACAGCAAGCTAACAGTGTAAGCGTCTCTGCAAGTAGACCCAAGTTGCTGACCTGTTCTACTCATGAAGTGGAGCCTTTTCCTGTACAGTTGAGCTGGCACCATCCTGTTTTCTCCCGATTATCCTTGTGGTCAAGGGTAAAAATTGTATGGGGTGGTTCAGAAGCTGTGTGTGAAACAAACACTTCAGCCAATATTTACACAGTAGAGTTCTGGCCTTATGAACCCTCTGTAGGTCCCTAACATCTTTTTAAAATCACAAATAGATTTCAGAATATGATAAGGGCCGGGAGTCTCATTTTCTCCCCAAGCCTTCATCCCAAGGTGTGAATCCCCGCCCTCTCTCTAGGATGGGGCGGGGTGGGGGGGGGGAGAAGCAGTGATATTGACATTTTCTCCCTCAGTTCCTCAGCAGCTAACCCCACCGCGCCAGACATACGACGTTTCCCAGGGATCCCTCTTCTTGTTTTGGAGTGACCATAACCCCCCCAAATCACTGCCCTTGGGCGTCCCTCTGCTTTTTCGTGGTAATTCATTGCAGCAAATGCGGGGATTCCAAGGTGGAAGGCTGGCCCAGAAGTCCTTTAGAAAACCTCACACGAAATACAG
This sequence comes from Globicephala melas, assembly GCF_963455315.2. NCBI lineage: Eukaryota > Metazoa > Chordata > Mammalia > Artiodactyla > Delphinidae > Globicephala > Globicephala melas. The sequence goes on from NC_083320.1 coordinate 11,747,651, forward strand.
ATCTCACCATGGCCTATCACCCTGAAACTGAAATCCAGCCTTTATATTTCCAGGGAGAAAAAGCCTTGACTAGAAACCTCCTTCCGGAGGGGTTGATCTTACCTGTTAGGTAAGATCCAGCCCAGCTCTCGCGCCCCCTCCTCCCCGGGCCCTCCTACGCTGGGCTCTGAAGCCGCAGTGCCCCCCCGTCGCCCCCCACCCTCGCTCCTGCGTCTTCCTGAGTTCGCCCCCCCCCCGCGTTTTCCCAGACTCCCCTCGTGCTTTCTGGTAGCCACCCAAACACCCCCGCCCGCGACCGCGGCGGGGATTCCTGCGGGCCGGGGGCGCCCTGGGTGGCGCGCGAGGGGGAAGGCTCTGCGCCAGGGCGGGCGGCCGCATAGGGGCGCTGCCCGAGCGCTGCGCAGAGGCCGGGCGCGGGCGCTGCTGCGGCACGGCCGCGGGGCGGAGAGGGGCGGGCGCGGGGCGGGCTCGGCCGGGAATGTAGAGACCCGGGCGGGAGCCTCCCGGCGGCGGCGGCGGCGGCGGCGGCCAGGCTGCGGAGCGCAGAGGCTCCGTCACGTGTTTTTCTCCTCCGAGTGAGACGGCGGCGCGGTCGGAGGGGGCCGGCGCGCAGAGCCAGACGCCGCCGCTTGTTTTGGTTGGGGCTCTCGGCAACTCTCCGAGGAGGAGGGAGGAGGGGAGAAGTAACTGCAGCGGCAGCGCCTCCCGGGGAAGAGACGTCTTCCCCGACTCCTTCCCCAACCTCCCCCCGTTTCGTCTCCCGCCCTAGTCCTCCCCCCTCTCCTCCCCTGCCGACTGGAGCGAGGGGCAGGGATGAGCCTGTCCCTCTGGCGCGTCCCCAGCTCCCCAGGCTGCCTAGTAGCGTTTCGCGTGGAAAAGCCACTTTCTCCGCCTGCCGAGATGGGCCCGAACGGGGGCTGCAGAGGACGCGTCCGCGGGCGGCGGCAGCAGCAGCAGCAACGGCCGCAGCGCCGCGGTCTCTGCGATTGAGCTGGTATTTGGGCGGCTGGTGGCGGCGGGGACGGTTGAGGGGGGGGTGGGAGGAGGCGGAGGAAGAGGCGAAGGAGGAGGAGGAGGGAGAACCCCGTGCAACGTTGGGACTTGGCAGCTCGCCTCCCCCTACCCAAGGATATTTAATTTGCCTCGGGAATCGTTACTTCCAGAGGGGAACTCAAGAGGGAAGGCGCGCGCGTCTGGAGGGGCAACGCCAGGACCCCCGGCCGCCGCCTGCCTGAGCCGGACTCTGGCCCCGGCGGCGAGAGATGCTTCTTCCCGGCCGCGGCGGCTGAGAGGAGACTTGGCTCTCGGGGTATCCGGGCTGCACTCGCGCCGGACGCGCAACCTCCCCGCAGGGCATGAAACGCCAGTAAACTCCGGTCGGGGCTATCGCCTTGGCGCAGCTGCTGCGTCCTCCTCTACTGCCCCTCCCCGGCGCGGAGGGCGGCGTGGATTTCGGAGTCAGGGTTTCTGCCGCCTCCAGCCCTGTTTGCATGTGCGGGGCCGCGGCGAGGAGCCTCCGCCCCCCGCCCGGTTGTTTTTCGGCGCCTCCCTCCGCGCGGTGGCGGCGGCGGCGGCGGCGGCGGCAGCATGGCGAGCCCTCCCGAGACCGACGGCTTCTCCGACGTGCGCAAGGTGGGCTACCTGCGCAAGCCCAAGAGCATGCACAAGCGATTCTTCGTGCTGCGGGCGGCCAGCGAGGCTGGGGGCCCGGCGCGCCTCGAGTACTACGAGAACGAGAAGAAGTGGCGGCACAAGTCGAGCGCCCCCAAACGCTCGATCCCCCTCGAGAGCTGCTTCAACATCAACAAGCGGGCCGACTCCAAGAACAAGCACCTGGTGGCCCTCTATACCCGGGACGAGCACTTTGCCATCGCGGCGGACAGCGAGGCCGAGCAGGACAGCTGGTACCAGGCCCTCCTGCAGCTGCACAACCGTGCCAAGGGCCACCACGACGGGGCCGCGGCTCCCGGGGCGGGAGGCGGCGGGAGCAGCTGCAGTGGCAGCTCCGGCCTTGGCGAGGCTGGGGAGGACTTGAGCTACGGGGACGTGCCCCCAGGACCCGCCTTCAAGGAAGTCTGGCAGGTGATCCTGAAACCCAAGGGCCTGGGTCAGACAAAGAACCTGATTGGTATCTACCGCCTCTGCCTGACCAGCAAGACCATCAGCTTCGTGAAGCTGAACTCGGAGGCTGCCGCGGTGGTGCTGCAGCTGATGAACATCAGGCGCTGTGGCCACTCAGAGAACTTCTTCTTCATCGAAGTGGGCCGTTCCGCAGTGACGGGACCCGGGGAGTTCTGGATGCAGGTGGATGACTCTGTGGTGGCCCAGAACATGCACGAGACGATCCTGGAAGCCATGCGGGCCATGAGCGATGAGTTCCGCCCTCGAAGCAAGAGCCAGTCCTCCTCCAACTGCTCCAACCCCATCAGTGTCCCCCTGCGCAGGCATCACCTCAACAACCCTCCACCCAGCCAGGTGGGGCTGACCCGCCGCTCGCGCACAGAGAGCATCACTGCCACCTCCCCGGCCAGCTTGGTGGGCGGGAAGCAGGGCTCCTTCCGGGTCCGCGCCTCTAGTGATGGCGAAGGCACCATGTCTCGCCCTGCCTCTGTGGACGGCAGTCCTGTGAGTCCCAGCACCAACAGGACCCATGCCCACCGGCATCGCGGCAGTTCCCGGCTGCACCCGCCTCTCAACCACAGCCGCTCCATCCCCATGCCTTCTTCTCGCTGCTCGCCTTCCGCCACCAGCCCGGTCAGCCTATCGTCCAGTAGCACCAGTGGCCACGGCTCCACCTCGGACTGTCTCTTCCCACGGCGGTCTAGTGCTTCCGTGTCCGGTTCCCCCAGTGATGGCGGTTTCATCTCCTCTGATGAGTATGGCTCCAGTCCCTGCGACTTCCGAAGTTCCTTCCGCAGTGTCACCCCGGATTCCCTGGGCCACACCCCGCCGGCCCGCGGTGAGGAGGAGCTGAGCAACTACATCTGCATGGGAGGCAAGGGGGCCTCCACCCTCACGGCCCCCAATGGTCACTACATTTTGCCTCGGAGTGGCAACGGTCCTCGCTACATCCCGGCAGCCGGCTTGGGCACGAGCCTAGCCCTGACAGGGGATGAAGCAGGCAGTGCTGCAGATCTGGACAATCGGTTCCGAAAGCGGACTCACTCTGCTGGCACGTCACCTACCATTTCCCACCAGAAGACCCCATCCCAGTCCTCTGTGGCCTCCATTGAGGAATATACCGAGATGATGCCTGCCTACCCACCAGGAGGTGGCAGTGGAGGCCGAGTGCCCAGCTACCGGCACTCCGCCTTCGTGCCCACCCACTCCTACCCAGAGGAGGGTCTGGAAATGCACCCCTTGGAGCGGCGTGTGGGCCACCACCGCCCAGACACCTCCAACCTCCACACCGATGATGGCTACATGCCCATGTCCCCAGGGGTGGCCCCAGTGCCCGGGAGCCGAAAGGGCAGTGGGGACTACATGCCCATGAGCCCCAAGAGCGTGTCTGCCCCTCAGCAGATCATCAACCCCATCAGACGCCATCCCCAGAGAGTGGACCCCAATGGCTACATGATGATGTCCCCAAGCGGCAGCTGCTCTCCTGACATTGGAGGCGGGCCCAGCAGCGGCGGCAGCAGCGGTGCCGCCCCTTCTGGGAGCAGCTATGGCAAGCTCTGGACGAATGGGGTAGGGGGCCACCACTCTCACGCCCTGCCACACCCCAAACTCCCTGTGGAGAGCAGTAGCGGCAAGCTGTTGTCTTGTACGGGTGACTACATGAACATGTCGCCAGTGGGGGACTCCAACACCAGCAGCCCTTCCGACTGCTACTATGGCCCTGAGGACCCCCAGCACAAGACAGTCCTCTCCTACTACTCATTGCCAAGGTCCTTTAAGCATACCCAGCGCCCCGGGGAGCTGGAGGAGGGCGCCCGGCACCAGCACCTCCGCCTTTCCTCCAGCTCGGGTCGACTTCTCTATGCTGCGGCGGCGGAAGATTCCTCCTCGTCCACCAGCAGCGACAGCCTGGGCGGGGGATACTGCGCGGCTAGGCCCGAGCCCGGCCTCCCGCATCTCCACCATCAGGTCCTGCAGCCCCATCTGCCTCGAAAGGTGGACACAGCTGCCCAGACCAACAGCCGCCTGGCCCGGCCCACGAGGCTGTCCCTGGGGGATCCCAAGGCCAGCACCTTACCCCGGGCCCGAGAGCAGCCGCAGCCCCAGCCGCAGCCGCCGCCGCCCCTGCTGCCCCCTCCGGAGCCCAAGAGCCCAGGGGAATATGTGAATATTGAATTTGGGAGCGATCAGCCGGGCTACTTATCAGGCCCGGGGGCTTCCCACAGCTCGCCTTCTGTCCGGTGTCCATCCCAGCTCCAGCCGGCTCCCAGAGAGGAGGAGACGGGCGCGGAAGAGTACATGAACATGGACCTGGGGCCGGGCCGGAGGGCCGCCTGGCGGGAGAGCGCTGGGGTCCAGCCGGGCAACATGGGCCCGGCACCCCCTGGAGCTGCTAGCGTGTGCAGGCCCACCAGGGCAGTGCCCAGCAGCCGGGGTGACTACATGACCATGCAGATGGGCTGTCCCCGGCAGAGCTACGTGGACACCTCGCCAGTCGCCCCTATCAGCTATGCGGACATGCGGACCGGCGGCGGTGGCCTCGTGGAGGAGGCCAGCCTGCCTGGGGCCGCCGCGGCCACGCCCTCCTCATCCTCGAAGGCCTCTGCTTCCCCCGCCGCGCCTCAAGGAGCAGAGGAGCTGGCGGCCCGCTCATCCCTGCTGGGAGGCCCGCAGGGACCCGGGGGCTCGAGTGCCTTCACGCGGGTGAACCTCAGTCCCAACCGCAACCAGAGTGCCAAAGTGATCCGTGCCGACCCGCAAGGGTGCAGGAGGCGGCACAGCTCCGAGACCTTCTCCTCGACGCCCAGTGCCACCCGGGCAGGCAACACGGTGCCCTTCGGAGCGGGGGCTGCAGCCGGGGGCGGCGGTGGTGGCAGCAGCAGCACAGAGGACGTGAAACGCCACAGCTCTGCTTCCTTTGAGAACGTGTGGCTGCGGCCTGGGGAGCTCGGGGGAGCCCCCAAGGAGCTGGCCCAAGTGTGCGGGGCCGCCGGGGGTTTGGAGAATGGGCTTAACTACATAGACCTGGATTTGGTCAAGGACTTCAACCAGAGCCCTCAAGAGCGCCCCGCTCAGCCGCAGCCTTCTCCTCCCCCGCCCCCTCATCAGCCTCTGGGACGCAGCGAGAGCGGCTCCACCAGCCGCTCCAGCGAGGATTTAAGCGCCTATGCCAGCATCAGTTTCCAGAAGCCGCCAGAGGACCTCCAGTAGCTCAACTGGACATCACAGCAGGTGCGTTTCATGGTGACAAAAGTCAGAAGACAAAATTGCTTTTAACCTTGCGCTCGAATTCTGTTCCCCTGCCCCCGCGCCTTCTTCTCTCTCCTCCCCACGGCTTCTCTAGGGAGTGCACTCCTAGGAGGGAGGGGTCAGGACACAGGAGATGACACCTGGCTGATGGCCCGATAAATCTGTAGAAGCAGCCACAGGAGGGCTTTTTCCTTTGAGGTTCCCAAGTGAAGTACTTTGGTATTTCCAAGACATATATCCTACCATACCAGTTCTGAGGTTTGTGAAGTTCATGGATAAGAACCTTGATCTCTTTATCGAACTTTTCTTTTGACTATACAATTAGGTCAGTCTCTGGAAGGGACAGTTCTATAAAAATATTTATTAATACAGGGGCTAAGCCCTTCATGTAAAGGTAATTTCTCAGAGCTCTTAAGGGTGATTTTATCAAGTTGCTCTGTGTACTTTGGTTGTGTGATTTCACAATAACAAGGCAACATAAATAGCAGTGGGAAGCATCAATTTGTATTCCTGTTGCCCTAAAAAGATTCAGAAGTAAGAGCTTGCTTAGGCTTACGTATTTAAAGAAATACCTGTCTGTGACTCTCTTTAGAACATAATTATTGGCGACATTTTTTTTTGTTCCTTCCTGCATGAAGATTTATGAAATATTACTCACACACCGACCCACAACCTCACAGGCACGGCTGCTTTTATACAGTGAAGTCTGCGTGCGTCTGGGACCCATTACTGAGTTAAGAGTTACGAAAATTCATCTCAGCTTGTGTGCCTTACAATTGTCTTTCCTTGCAAAGGCCCGCACAGAGACACCACACAGGTCATATTGGGGCTACTGTACATCTTCTGTAAAATTACTTAACATTTTTACATTGAAAAGAAGGAATATTAAGTCAGGGAAATGGAAGAGTCTGGTTTTCATCTGCACTGAATGTAAGGGCTAACCCTTGTACTCTTCGTTTGTAGGATAGTTATTGTTTGCCTTTTAAGTTCAAGAGTAGATGCCTCAGTAAATGTTGAAAGTTGGCTTCAGGTGGTCTGTGGCTAAGGCTGTATTGAAAACGAGAAACATTTGTAATAGGAAATTAGCCTGCCCTTGGTTCTGTTGAGACTGTTTTCTGGTGGTCATGATTGTGGGAGGAGGAGAGGAGTATAGTTTGCAAATAATGAGATGAGTTGGCAATGTAGAAATTTCCAGCATTTGCAAACACTTTATTCTGACAAACTGATTATCTTGTGATGGTCTTTTTATATATGCTTCACTGAATGAGCTTTTAAAAGCATTTTTTCTTCTTAATGTGTGTCCATTCATAAGAAATTCATGTGTGTATTGGGTTCCTAGTGATAGGTATTTTTTTATTATGTGGTCACAGTCTCCTTGATTCTAACAGTTTCTAATATTTGACCCATATCATTTTCTGTTTTGTAGAACAAGGTACAGGTATACAGACATTCAAACTAAGATTTTAGGTGATATGATATATTACACAAAGTATTTATTTGATTAGTATTCAAGATTTATTTTCATGATTCGTTCTCTAGAAGAGAGATTTAATTGTTTACCTCAACAGTAAAAATTTTGGTTATTTCAAATGATGTTTTTGGAAATGTGAATCTCTACCACTTTAACTGTTTGTGTTGCAAAGTGTTTCATTTATAAAGGAATGAGAATTTGAAGGGAAAAAAACCCAGCAGAACTAAGATTTTGCTTTTAAAGGAGATGAAAGATGAGGCTAACAAACAATAAGTTTTCCTCACCTGTTTTCTTAATTTGAACAGGTTTTTTTTTTAAGAGAGTAGAATAAATAATATTTTGTTCTGAAGGAAATTGATGACCAAATAAAGTTTTTGTTTTTCAAAAGGGCTTTAAAAGAAAATCCTCCTCATATGGAGGATACACTAAAAACGAACCAACCAAAACAAAACAATCTTCTATTCTTAGCTTTCTGAGGGAAAATATAATATTCTGGAACAACCATATAAGCATATCCTTAATAATCCTGGAGTAGCAATAGACCATGCTTTGATAGCACCATGCAATAAAAATTCTAAAATATGTATTTGTAAGATGTAAATGGAGAGAGATGAGTGTGTGTGTGTGTGTGTGTGTGTGTGTGTGTGTTTTAAGTGAGGTACCAAATGCTGCTTGGCACATTTACATCCTGAATTTTGCTTGTCTGCCTTTGCCCTGTTGAGTTTAAAGATGTGATGAGATAGGCAACTATCATCTGAAACAAAAAGAAATCAAACCTGTCTGTGGCAAACCACTTTGCCTGGGAATGAGTGTGTTAGTTTGTGAAAACCTTGTTTTCCTAACTTCCTCAGCAATTGCTGTCTTTGCCTATCTTTCCGTTTCTCAAGTAAAACCTGAAATAGGAAAGGAATGAGGGGCTCAGAGATGTGTGCTCTTTCTCCTAACCCCTCATTTTAAACAGCTCTTCTTGTTGAATATTTTTCACTGGAACATTTCTGAGGTATTTAGTGCAGGTGCCCAGGACTGCTGGTTGCCCTTGATTCACCTTCTATCTGACCACCTTTTCTGTTTCTTTTCTCTCTCTTGGCCATCCGTGTCTCCTCTGGGTTCTGACCTGCTGGATTGTTTTATCCCCCTCTCCTATGCTCGTTTCCCACCTCTTATTTCATGTTCCTGCCATTGTGTTTTTTTTTCTTTTTGGCTCCATTTCATAATTTCGCAGTACTTGTGGCCTACTCTCCGCAGAGAGTACATTGAGAGCCCAAAAGGGAGGGCAGAAAGGGCATAGCAGCCCATCTACCTTCAACCAGCATTTACCGCAATTTGTGTGTTAGTTTTGTAACTGCAGCAGGGCAGATAGAGCAGGCTTTGGCAAAGACACAGACTCCAGCCATTGCTTTAAGGTTCCTTTTTTTTTTTGGTCATTTTGTTACGTGCCCTTGAAAAACAAAATGGGCCATTTTTCTTCCTTTCACTGCATTTCCTAGTTGTGATTTCCAGGATGCCTACCTCCACGGCTACCTCCCATCTCTCCTTCCCTCTCCCTCCCTCCTGTCCCCTCGCTGTGTGGCCTTTTTGTCTGGCGCACACCCTCTGGGCTCTGGCACTTTCCCGTTTCCTCGGTCACCTCTGCTTCCTGCATTCCTCCCTATTTATTTGGGGCTTGGCTCCCCCTGCCTCCTGCAAGCCCCCTTTGGCCTGGGGTCGGGAGATCTGCAGCGTGGCTGAGGCCACCCTAAGAAGACTCCAGCCCCGCCCTCCTCCGGTCGCCTGGGGGCGCGGGGGCGGCCGGGTCCCTTCCCCGGCGCGTGGTGTGAGGTGGTGGTGGCTGACGGCGGTGGCGGGCGAGCCGCGGCCCCTGCAGAGCAGTACAGAGTCTGGCCCTGAGCGGGCGGGGCAGCCGGGCTCTGATTGGCCCCGCCGGAGCCAATCAGCGCGAGCGTAGGCCGAGCCGCAGCAGGGGTGGGGAGGGGCCTCGGGCGAGGGTTGATTGGGGGCCTTGGTCCGGAGTCGGGGGTGGTGGCGGGCCGGGCCTCCGTAGCCCACCCCTCTCCCTCCACCCCCTCCCTCTGGAGCCCACAGAACTGAGGCAAGTACACGCCCCCTCCACCCCCCTCCCAGAGGATGTTATGCACTCGGCCTTATTCTTGTCCATCTAGACCAGAATCCTAAGAATGAGAAAGTCCAACCAGCCCACTGACAGAGGCCGGAAACACACGCTTCCTCTTATATTTAATTGAGAAAAATCCAGGCCGTGACCATGTGACGTGCCCCATTTTGTTTCCCTCCTCTCTTTACTACGGTTTACTACTACGCCACGTTCCTGTTCCCTCACCTTCCTGTCTTGAAATCTGCAAGCAGGAGGGAGCTCTACAGCACGTGGTTGTAGGATTGATTGGGTTGGCTCAAGATTTTTACATTTACTTCTCTTACTATTGGGAGGGAGGAGAGAAAAAAACGGAGTAGGAAATACAAATGCTGTGGCTGGCACCGTGTGGGGATCATTCGGAAAACTCATTTGGCTTGAAATTACGTTAGGGTCAACCCTTTATTGAGTGCTTGCAGTTTGCAAAGCACCAAGCTAGATAAGATCAACAAAAACTGACCATCCTCGGCCCATGGGAGCTCACTGAGAAATGAAAACGTCTGATGTAGCTTGCTTGCAAATCGTGAGAATCTAGAATTCGTTACAAGGGCTTGGGTAGGGTTCCTTACTGAGCTTGGAGGTAATGCTTCTCAAAAACAGATTTGTCTTTTGACCAGTGACAGCCCTAGTGACAGCTCATCAGGGCAGGCTGGGCGCACTGATTTTGAAAGCTTGCTAGATTTGTGTTGTGCTCCCTCACATAACCAAAATTGTGTGAAGTGTAGTACCAGAAGAGATCGGAAATTTGTTCAGATTTGTCGTTTGTACAATAAAGAGGGGAAATAACAAAGAGAAATACCATGGAAGTATTTTCTTCTCCCCATCCCTCTCAAATAAGAATTTCTCACCAGCCAGCAATCCCTGTTGCAATCACTGAATCATAAGCCCCAAAGGCAGCATTTTGAAACATCGCAGGTGAAAATGTAAGGAAGTAATTCTATGCCCCTGAGTAATTCTGTGCCCCAATACTGCTTCTGAGCAGGTGGGAGTGAGCTTCTCTGCTGTTCCAGAAAACTTTGAGCATCTAACAATCCTCTTAATTTCTGCCATTGTTTGGTTAGCTTTTTGTGTTAAACATAAATCCATAACAAATTTCATATATTGGAGTCATTTATCTGATTGCCCCCCAGATAAACACAGTATCTCCAAGATTGTCTTAAGAGTAAGAGACTTGGAATCCAAAAAGGCATACTTCCCTCCCTCCTCCTTTTTTTTTTTTTTTCTTTGTTTATCAGAATTCCCGGAAAGTAGTTTAATGCTATCTTGAATGATACAATGGAAAAAACAGCTTCTGGGAGCCAGAGATCTTGGATTGTAGCACAGCCTGTGCCCTTCACTAAGCTGAGCGACCTTGAGAAAGTCACTTAATTTCTCTGTACATATTTCCTCACCAGTAACTGGAGAATTTTGTTCTAAATTATTCTAACTTCCTTTGCAGCTCTAAACGTAGGGATATTTTGGAGAAAATGACTGATATTCTTTAATGGGTCAGTTGTAATGAGGATTCTTTCTGAAGAAGCTATTGATGGGGTTGTAATGAAGTGCATTAGAATATACTGTTCTGTCCTGTTCTAACTCCTGGATCACTCTTTATGGTTTGATTCAGGACTGATTTTTAACCTTTCTTGTTTGGAGGGGGCATTTTCAGGTTTTAACAGACCTTAAGACAAACCTTCCTGACTACACCAGTCTAAATTTTTGGAACCTTCTCTAGACTGGATTTGGTTCCTCTCCCTCCTCCCTAAGGTCAGCTGTTGGAAGCATCCCTCCCCACCTGACAGTATAGGTCAGGCTTTAACCAATCCATGTCTATGACATTATTCTGTTTATTATGTCGGAAATCACCCCTTCTTGCGCTGGTGGTCTGTTTATGGACAATGTTTCTCATTTGTTCCATCAGAATCCTTCAGTGAGGTATCCACTTGAGTGAATGGAGAGGAAATCTGAGAGGGCAATTGGGAACTATAGGAATTTGTGCACAGTTTTTTGTTTAGTTTTATTTTTCTCTGTTAGATGTGTGAAAAAGTTCTTGCTGGCAGAAATCATTGTTGTCCGACTTTGTGCTTCAGGATTTTTGATTGGTCATTTGAGCTGTACAGTGCTTTGCTGACCCAGTGTAATCCTGACTGTCCAGTTGCCAATGTATTCAGAGGTTCCTACCCTTTGGGCACCTCCATGTGTATTTCATAAATCATTAGAATAGTTTATTGACTTTTTCAATCAAAACTTCATTGACCTAATGCTTTTCCAATCCTCCTGCTATAATCATATATATTTCTTAGCTGTATAGTATATGAATGGTTCCTTTTATTTTGGTGGGTTGGTAGTTTTAGTATAATGGAACATTTCACAATTTTAAGGTTTTGTTTTGCTTTGTTTTAAAGAAATCCATTTCCTCAATTATTTCCTCATGTTACGGAGTTACTGGAAATTGTATTCAAGGAAAATAGCTTCTTGTGGATTAGTTTGAAGTCAGTTTCACACTAAAGATTCTGTAACTTTTTTTCATACTAATACTTTTTTTTTTTTTGGCTGCGTTGGGTCTTCCTTGCTGTGCATGGGCTTTCTCTAGTTGTGGCGAGCGGGGGCTACTCTTTGTTGCGGTGCGTGGGCTTCTCATTGCAGTGGCTTCTCTTGTTGCGGAGCACGGGCTCTAGGCATGCGGACTTCAGTAGTTGTGGCTTGTGGGCTCTAGAGCTCAGACTTAGTAGTTGTGGCGCACGGGCTTTGCCGCTCTGCGGCGTGTGGGATCTTCCCGGACTAGGGATCGAACCTGTTTCCCCTGCATTGGCAGGTGGATTCTTAACCACTGCGCCACCAGGGAAGGCCCCTAATACTTTTCTTGTGTTTAAAATAATAGATAATCTACCACATTTATAATTATGTAATTGACTTATTATTTCATTACCTTGTGAGTCCATAGCTATATGGCAAACTTTAAAAATTCTTTTAAAAATGTTATTGAAACAGGCTCAGAAGTTGTAATCACATTGAATTTTAACTTAACAGAATTAAATTTTGATGTTGGTATGGTATAATTGTATACTCATTTCAAACTATTGTGAAATGTTTCAAAAAGAGTTGTTGTAAAGCTTTTTAAAATGATAGACTAGTAAATATAATCTTTTTGGTTCTATTCTTATCTGCCAGTATAGAAATGGTAGTATTTTCTCCCATTCTTTTTTTTTTTTTTTTTTTTTTTTTTGCGGTACGTGGGCCTCTCACTGTTGTGGCCTCTCCTGTTGCGGAGCACAGGCTCCGGACACGCAGGCTCAGCGGCCGTGGCTCACGGGCCCAGCCGCTCTGCGGCATGTGGGATCTTCCCGGACCGGGGGCACGAACCCGTGTCCCCTGCATCGGTAGGCGGACTCTCAACCACTGCGCCACCAGGGAAGCCCTCCCATTCTTAATTTATGGGAATAGGCGGAAGATAGATCAGATAAATATAAGGTACTGTCATCTATGGGAAGAGGAAAGTTTTCCATTTTAATAATCTTGCTGCAGGCTCTACTATAATCTATTTGTTAAAACAGATTTGGTTGGATAAATGTTATTTGTGCTTCTTCAATGAGTCAGTGATCTTTGAATAACAGAGCTTTTACAAATGATGTGTTTATGTTGAAAAGGCTGCTTTTCTTTTTCAACCCCCTTTCTGCATTTTCATGAATGATAGCAATGGAATTAAATACGTGGGTCAGACTATCATTTTAATTGTGTTTATCTTCAAGCAGGGAGGAGATTTTTGTGGTTTTGTTACCCTACCTTGAATATTTTATTAAGCTGTGTTGCCTTCACTGTCTTCCTTTGCCATTCCCTGTGTTTGTTGTTGCTGTTTTCCAGTCTGTGTCACACTGTCCACCATCACCCCTGGCTCTGTTGGAGCCAAACCCATATACACTGGTTGCTAATTGGTCGGGCTGAAGAAGATGCCAGTATAACCCAAGTTGTAGTAAAGAAAAAAGATGTTGATAAACTTCCCTCCCCCACTTTTTTTCTGTTGACCAAAAAATACTTTGATGTGAGTTCTCTGATCCTCCCTGACATATTTAGGTCATGGTACTGAACGGTATCAGTTAATCTTGAGAAATTGATAGTTGTGTTATGTTTGTTGAAATGATCAAAGAGGCATTCTTTTGGTGTTGTTTTCCTTCATATATATCTAGTGTGGCAAACAAGTTATATTTTACACAGAAAGTCGTGATTCTTTTAGGAAGGTTATGATCTAAATGAGACAGGCAAAATTTTTTAAAAAAGACATTTGCTAAAAATAGAGCAGTTGAAGGTCTCTGAAATATTCAGTAATTACTATGTATTTAACTACTATTCAATATTCTCCAATGATGATCTCCCTGTTCTTTTAAAGATTATTAAAAGGGCTCTATGGGATATGAAACATAATCATACTTAGCCTTGAATTTTAGGGATTGTGGGAATAATCAGAAGAACTTTCCATCTCCATTATTACAATAATGGAGGCCACCCACCTCCCAACCCCAAAATAACTGATCTGCCTTTGGCCAGACAGGCCCTAAACTATGATTCCCCTCCCTCACTTTGCCTCAATAAACACCATTGAGCACCTGTGGTATTCCAAATAACACGTATTTTGTTAAGAGGATGGGGATGAAGACATGGAAACGGGGACAAAAATGGGAGCGAGGAGGATTCATCCAAGTAGTTACCAAGTTTCTTATGGCACAGCTTACTTGGGGGGATAAATTGAGATTCAGAAGGTGCAGTCCGTGAAAATCTGCATTTTTCCTATACTTACAGGGCTAAAGTGCCCATCTGTCTTAAAGTTTTGCAGCTATCTAACCATGGCTTCCTGCCTCACCATAGCACAAGCATACTTAAATAGTTTATAAGGCTGTTGAAACTCTCCTTTGGGAGAATGGTGCATTTTCGGCCATTCTGCTAGCAAACATAATATTTACAAGAAGCAAGAAAAAGATATCTTTGGTCTAAGTGAAGCAGCCAGGAGAGGGGTCCAGGTGTTAAACGTGCAGGAGTTTTGTGAGTACTTGTCACGGGTTGGTCAGTGTTAGGAAACATGGGGTGAAGATGAGGGCTGCAAAAGAAATTGTAAAATCTTTTCTTTTGGTCTTAGAAGCTCTATTATTCAAGGACTTTTTCTCCCCCTTTGGGTAGGTGGTTTTTATTTTTAGTAGTGAAGACCTCTAAGCCTCTGACCTCTGGTTCCTGTGCTTGCTTCTGGCGGGAAGTACAATCTTCTTTGAGATTTTGCCACTTTTCTTTTTTAAGCTTTCTCTCTCTCTCTCTCTCTCTCTCTCTCTATTTGTTTTGATGGTGTGCAGTCATACTTGTTTTTAAGCTTATAGTAGTTTCTTCCAGAAACATTAAAAAGCATTTTTTTAAAGACCACCAAGTTTTATGATAGTTTGCTGTATCTATTCACACTATTCTTTTCGTTAATATTTTGGTATAGGCAATGCATGCATGTGCTGTAAGTTTCAAGTGGTTTAAACATTTTTTTAAAGGTATAGAGTGAAAATTAAGCCTTCCTCCCACTCCAGTTCCCCAGCTTCTCTTCTCAGAAGCCACCTCCAATGCTTGTTTTTTGTTTATCTTTCCAGAGATGAGCTGCTCATAAAATTTGAAGCTTAGTAATAGAAAGTTGGGTAAATGCCCAACAGCTCAGTCTTCCATGGAAGAACACACGCAGACGCCACATTTCTACACGAAAGGATCACAGCAGACAATATACCTCTTACAGTAGACTCACTGCTTTGTTTTTGTTAAAGGGAAAAAGAAAAGTACTCTTTATTTTCCATGCCTCTTTTGAATACTCAGGTTAAAAGAAGTACATAACCCACAAAGGAGGAAAAGCATTAGTTAAGAAATGGTCACCTTTTCTAACATTGAGGTGTTTGTGCTAATTGATGGAGAAGGAGAAGGTGTCTAAATTTTCAAATTTTCATGGTATTACTCAAGTATTCGGCACCCAACCCCCTTAGCCCCCCACCCCAAGACTGAATGAATAACTAGTTCTTAATATAGTGTAGTAGGATTAAGTATAAAGGTTAAGGATCTTTGTGAAGACTTTCTGGACACTAGGGTCTCATAGTTTTGAGAGTTCAAATGAATGAATGCCTCTTGCTGGATGACTGAGAGCTAGAAGTTCACCTCTGAGAAAAACATAAAAAGTGACTGCTTGGAGCTTCTAGTAGCGGAGGCTGTTGTCTATATTTTTAATGCCATTGGTGGTTGGTGAAAATATTCATACTATTTTCCTAGAGTAGAGAATTATACTTTCTAACAGTCCTCAGGCGGCTCACACAGGACTGGAATTGAAATGTTGTCCTGGAAAGGCACCCAGAGCCCCGAGGACATGAGGCATCTTGAACGATCCCTCTGCCTCTTCACCAAGACTGCCCTTTTCCCATGGACACAGGAAGCTGGACCGGATGAGAACTTAAACTTGAGTGAGGAGAGATGGGGAGCAATGACTGAAATGGAGTCAAAGACTTTCAAATGGGTTGAAAGAGGTTTTCCCACCTGAGCACAAGCCCAGATCTGGGTAATGCAGGGTTGCTAATTATTGGAAAGCAAACCCAAAGGGTTGGCAACATCCCACTCAAAACCAAAGCAGGGCTTTTAACTCTTTGCCCCAGATCTTCTACCAGGCCGTATTTACCTTTTTCTTTTACCAGAATCCCCAATGTCTTAAATGTTCCTGAGGTTACAGAACAAAACAAAATGGGGCCACTGTATAAAGTATGTCATGGTAGAGGGAGGGGAGGGAGATCCCTAAAGTGTTTTGAGGGGCTGGCTGAGTGAGGGTATTTATAGCCCAGTCTTGGCAACTCCTACCTACCCCGCTCAACTCCTCCCTTTACTGCTGTTTTTGCCCCCTTTCCCAATTCCAGTGCATGCTTTAAACGACAGCTAAACAATAATATTCTTTCAAAGTTGATCCCATTCCTCTGGTTAGATTAAGGAATATAAATATTACATTTTCTTTTTAAAGAATGGGTAATGACTTAATTTCTGAAAATATTTTACCTCCACTAGTAGGGTGCCCTGGACATTGGGATTATAGTTAAAATTTTCCCTTTTGCCTAAACTTTACTGCGTGTGTGTGTGTGGGGGGGGGGGTGTCTGCGTGTGCGCGTGTGCGTGGGGGGGGGAGTGGGGAGGTGCGGCAGAGGGTTAGGATATGGAAACTATAGTCCAGTAAAAAGGGTTCTATTCCTAAAACTAGGTCTTTAAAGGTATCTTGCAGCCTGAGCCTTGGTCCCTCGCAAGTCCCTGCAAGGGACGACCTTTAGAAAGTGTGCGGGCTTGCTGTTTCTCGGGCCTTTGAACCAGGTGAGGAATGTGTCTCAAGACGGAAAAATGAATGGTTGGTGCTTTTAGCCTCCAGCTTGAAACTCGCAGGAGGAATGTTTTTGTCCCTTCAGAGCCTGCTTCCCAGCCACCAGGGCTCTTGGAAAGCATCTTTGCAGGATGAAGTCCTCAACAAAAACCCATGCCACATACTGGACCGAACGTTAATATCATGACCTGGTATGAGTGTGTTTTGTGTTTGGTAATTGCAATCATTGTTGCTTTTGTTGTGGTCACCCATTTACAATGCTTGGTGTCAGTTTATTTATCTTTTGTAAAAATAAAATACAGTGTGTGTGTGTGTGTGTGTGTGTGTGTGTGTGTGTGAAAACAAAAACAAAAAAAACCCCATGCCACCCAATTCGATCTAATTCACAAGCTACTTTTCGGTGGATTTTAAATGAATGTCTCTTCTCTAAGAATAGAACCCCATTCTATGGCTTCCTCACCACCCCAACTGAGATGATTTATGGTTACTCATGAGATAAAGAAACTTCAGGCTTTTTTTTGGCTTGGGGAATATTATTTTAAAAAATAGTGGCAGGAGGTATTTAGGGACATAAATAAAGAGTTCTTAGCTCTGATGAGTTCAGAATGGATTTCACCATCTGTAAAATTGCATTTGCAATGTAAAATCAATACATTTAAATGATCAAAGAAAACATTTAGAGTATTCGATTTGCTGGGTTCCAGTGTACCTAGCACCCAGTCTCTTTCCTTTCTTGTAGAAAGCTTACCCCTTCCTGAGAGATGATGGAAACCCCTGTCCTGGCTCTAATTACTGGATTAATGCTACTCCTTCCTACTAAAAATTGTAAACTGTTTGAGAGTAGTGTCACTAATTGTTTCATGACTCCAGCATCTGTGGAGGTGCACACAAAATGCTTGCCGAGTTAAAAATTTGTATATCAACAAACAGTTCTGGAGAGAGTTGTTGAACCAAGGAGAAGACGGCTTTAGAAAAATTCCAAACAAAAACAATACTGTTGGATATATTTTGAGTACCTCAAGCCATTTCATTTGCCAAATATTTAAAAAATCATATTCAGATTTAACAATATATTTTTTAAAATAGTCAAACAAAATTACAGGAGTCTTTGCAATCTGATATGACCGGATATGAAAACTTGGGGAAAATTAATTACAGCTGCCTCATTGCTGTGTCTGAAATCCTTGGAAACTTCCTCTGTTCCCCCAAACCATTCTTTTAAAGATTGACAGAAACTTTGCTTTGTTTTGACAAGATTTATTTCTTTGCTTCCAACAGTAGTTCATCAACTTTTATTCTGCTAATAGAGTTCTTCTGATGTTAATTGTAGCCTACTGATCTAGGTCAGAGCATAGCATTTTCACCGAGGTTTAAGATATCAAAAGCAATGAGAAAAGTATTTGAAAAATAATTATTGTATCATAGTTACCTCTATTTTTAAAAAGAGGCCAGTTGTTAAGTATTTGATTCATAGAGTAGCCTTCTGATTTGTCCCTATGCTCATTCTTTTTCTTCCACTCCAGTATATTGTTGCTAATTAGCCCTTCTACTAAAATATAGGTAAGGTCTGGGAAAAGGAATTAAATTTTAACGACTCCATTTTGCAAGTGTGGTACTTCTTACTACTCTGCTAAAAAGTTACCTTGGTCTCAGCAATTGACCCTAATTGCCAAGATGTGAGACTTTTCCCCTGTTTCCGCTCTTGATTAAGCCTGGGCTAGTTTGATGAGTAGAATGTATGTTCTAAACTAGCTATTCAGCTATTATAGCAATTCTTTTTAAACATTGCTTGAAATTTTAAGTATTACGCTAACAATTAACATCCAAGCAATTTTACATATAGCAAAACATTTGTCATCCTTTCATTATAAAACTCCACAAGTCCCCAGGATCTGTAACATAAATGTGTTCTATTTTATTTTAAATAGGACTTCAGTTTTCTTGGTCCTGCACAGTCACATTGGCATTCAGGCTACTTTCTAAAATTTGCAAGTGTTTCCAGTGGGTATGTGTCGGGTATTGAGCTAGGCTATTTTTCTCTCTGCCAAGGTGGTTGACTGGGTTTACATGCTTAGTGCAATGTGTCTGGCATTTGGTTGACACTATTTGTTGTAGATACTGAATGAATGAATGTGGGACCATATGTTTTTAAACCACAGTGTGGGAAAGGTGCCAACACCTCATTTATCTGGAGAGCAGAATCCTATTCTATTCAGGAGGACAGAGAGTTTTTCTTAGCTACGTTACCACTGTCTGACACTTGGTGGTACTTCTTGTCTTACATGTTTCCATTCATTCCATAATTAAACTGTTGTAATTACTGAACCTGGAAGTTTGAAGAAATCATAACTGGTCTTGAAGATAGTTTTGGGGAATCGCCAAGGACTCAAAATGTTTGTAGTTGTGGTTAATGAATGCAACAAGGAGTTAGTGAGATACTACTGAGTGTCAGGCATATCCCTAAGTTTTTGAGTTACAACTGTAAAGAAAACACATGAAAATTCAGACCCTCATAGAGCTTTTTTTCATGAGGACTGGTTGAGGAAGAGGCTAGAGAGGATCAGCCTTCTCGGGGGACAAATAACATCCACTGAGAGAAGGAATAGGGATACTGGCCCTTTTTCTGGACTTGAGGGGTTGACATTGATTTGTTCATGTACTTTTACTTTAAAACTCATCACGTCCTTTGGCCTGGATCTAAGTACGTCATTTGTACTCCTTGGGGTTTTTCAGTCATGATTAAGGTTGCCTTGTGACTCACAAATGAAGCAAAGTCAGATTTTCCTGATGTCAAAGGGCAGGATTTGAAAGAGGGAAGTAAGACTTGAAATTCGTGTGTGTCTGCTTGAGAGAAGATTGTCTTAGGTGAAAGGCAAGATCTAGAACAGATGACACCATGGGAAGGGTGTGCGGGGTGTGTGATGTCTCCAGGAGGCCCTGGAAAAGACTGGCCACAGCTGTGGCCACCACTGTGTGTTGGGCCACATGTGTGTGCTGGTGTCATGAACCACAGCTATGTCGTAGTTTTGGATGGTAGTATTGATAGTTTTCACTGCGTACTAAGAGGTTTCTTTTGAAGACTATTATGCAAAACTGGTAATTTGTCATACCAATTCTTTTCTGAAGTTTTGGTTGAAAATTCTGTTGGACAATTATTTAATATGTTTGCTTTTCTCTACATTTATTCCTTATACAAAATGTGAGGAAAGACCAATATCTTGAAACTACTCTTTAAAAAATATTTCTATTTTGCTGTTACTGTGTAATTTACTAATAATGATCTTCAGGTATGTTCCTGTTACATCCATACATCACGAGAGTAAATTCCACCATTTTGAGGTAACTTTTCTAGTGGTTACCAGCTTTTATGGTGACGAAATCTGAGATTATTTCCCTCATTCTTTTTTTTTTTTTTTTTTTTTTTTGCGTTACGCGGGCCTCTCACTGTAGTGGCCTCTCCCGTTGCAGAGTACGGGCTCCGGACGCGCAGGCTCAGCGGCCATGGCTCACGGGCCCAGCCACTCCGCGGCATGTGGGATCTTCCCGTACCAGGGCACGAACCCGTGTCCCCTGCCTCGGCAGGCGGACTCTCGACCACTGCACCACCAGGGAAGCCCTATTTCCCTCATTCTGACTTTAGTAGTGGTGACAAGTGATGACCCTTGTCCTTTTATTTTTTTGTAAATTGAATGAGTTATATTTTTATCAGGAGATTTAAATTTATGTAGTAAAAAAAAACTTTTGTAAGGTTCTAAAAACAAATTAAAGATAAAACAATGAATACATTTAAACGTGCAGAAGATAAAACAAGAAATCATAACAACATTGGTACTGTTATTAATCAGTTTGCTAAAAGAGAAAATAAGACTGGAAATGAATTTAAACAGAAATTCGTAGAAGAAAATAGGCCATAAACATAAAATATTTCATAAGTGATTGGATAATGCTCATGAAACTGAATATGACTTTCTGGGTTTCAAATATAATGTATATCAATATTTAATTGCTTAAATTTAATTGTAGAGCCAGTTGCCTCTGAAAGAAATTTTGCATCATCCAACTTTTCTACAAAAAAATCAATAATTATATCAAATACAGTTTACAATTTGGGGTTCTCTAAAGTGGCCAGGAAACTTAAAGTTGTTTGAAAACCATTTAGAGAGCAGAATACATGAATATTTTTATAATTAACTAAACTTGTTTTATTGCTCATTATTAACTCAGTAGTATTTTTTTTAAGCATTTCCTTACTTTCTGTTATTATAAGATACTCCATGATCATCTTATTTGTTTCCTGCCCCAGTCCTAGAATCATCGGTTTCTCCAAGGAGCCCTTATTCCTTTTATTGGAGAATTGTATTAGAAACCAAGATCTTGGCACTAGATGTGTTTGTTCCTACTGGGATGTTATTTCTTTTTTGCCCTCTCAGCTGTCAGAGTAAGGAAATGTGTGTGTGTATACTAACCCATATATATATACACATATCTATAAAAATTTCTGCATGTAACCATCTGTAACTATACTAAGCTAAGCATGAGTTCATACTAATGTATAAACTCTAATAAATTTCTGTATGGATTATTCTAGCCTCCTTCCCTTGCTTATCTGCACCTCCCACCCCAAAAGTGAGAAACCTGGCTGTCACCATCCTTCATCCATTTACTTATTTGTTCAGTTCCACTACATATATGTACATAGAAGTGTCAGAATTGTCAACCCATGGCCTATAGGAAATGACTATCAACTAGAGTGCAGTTTCTTTTGCCTTTAGTTTTGTAGATGTGCCTGTTTCCAGTTACCTAGGTCAGCACCTGATAATCTCCACATGCTTCAGTGAGGTTGCTTCATGCATCTGTAATACATCTAGGTGTTTCGGTCACATTCTACATTCCACCCGTAATCACTGATCTCTCAAATTTAAAAAAAAAAAAAATTTGCATACACTTAAGGCTTACTCTTTTTGCTATCAAGTTCTAAGTTTTGACAAATGCTTAATGTCTTGTGTTTACCATTACAGTATCATGCAGAACAGTTTCACTATCCTAAAAATTACCTGCGCTTCCCTGTTTAAACCTCCTCCCCTCTCCTCAGCCTCTGGGGATAAACCACTGATCTGTTTAGCATCTCTGTAGTTTTGACTTCTCCAGAATGTTATATAATTGGAATCACACAGTGCGTACATTTACCAGACTGGCTTCTTATGCGTAGCAGTATGCTCTTAAGATTCATCCACGTCGGGCTTCCCTGGTGGCGCGGTGGTTGGGAGTCCGCCTGCCGATGCAGGGGGCGCGGGTTCGTGTCCCGGTCCGGGAAGATCCCACATGTCGCGGAGCGGCTGGGCCCGTGAGCCATGGCCGCTGAGCCTGCGCGTGCGGAGCCTGTGCTGTGCAGAGGGAGAAGCCACAACAGTGAGAGGCCCGCGCACCGCAAAAAAAAAAAAAGGATTCATCCATGTCCTTTTTTATGGCTTGACAGTTTCATTTCTTTTTATTGGGGAATAATATTCCATTGTATGGATGTACCACAGTTTGTTTATCCAGACCATTGACCTTTTATGAGGTGTTTTCCTACATGTGTTTGAAGACGTTTGTGAAGTCATCTCTTAGTTTTCCCTTCATATTCACCATTATTAAGTTTTAGTTGGCATTCTGACTTCTCAAACCTTCAGTCAGTTTTGTGGTTCTTTCCAAAACCTGTAAAATATTCTGTATCTTTTTCCTGCCCAGAATTGGCCAGCATTCTGGAGTAGAGTGTTTCAGACCAACCCAGGGTACAGTTGGAGATTTGCTTTCTGATTTCTTCAGTTCTCCCCCATTTTAATCTGCTTGTGTCAGTGTTTATTTGTTCAGTGGCAGCAGAACGTTTTAGATTTTTGTATCACGTTGGAGCCACTGTGATCACCTTCTTAAGCTCTCTTGCTTCAAGGACCTAGCTGGTTGGATTTTTTTAAACAGTCACATGAATCCTTCTACTAGTAGTCTTTTAAAAAATATTTTATAATATTGCCTCACTATAGATATTTACAAAATCCATTTTTCTCTTACAGTGATTGTTTCCCAGGTCTCAGGGGATCAAGTTAATCCACTTCATGTGAGCTTGGTCATCATCGATTCTGGACGTCCAGTAGGAATCTGGAACTGGCCAGGCATTCCCGTCTGATCTGGGTTCTGGGTGGTTCACACAAGGCAGCCACAAGGTTCATCGCTGTCTGGACTTGTAGTCTGGGGACAGGGCTTTCCTTCCTGGACTGCAGAATTGTTCCTGGCTCATAAAGGGGCCACTCTGTGAGAATCTGTGCTTATCACCCTGGTGTGAAAAAAGGCAGCTACTGAGCAATTGGCTAAAAGGGGCACGAAGAGCCTATTTATAGAATCTCTCAACACTTAACAAAAATTTTTGAGCATTTACTATAATTCAAGGTGAAGTCAACCTTAAGGCTACTCTCCTAGGGTGACTTCCATTGACCAGGGTAAAACCCCTTCTTACCCAGCTGGGGTGAATGTGCTCTGGGGCAGGTAACTAGAGCAGGGAGTGATAAGAGGGCCATAAAGGCACAGATGTTTGGTTCAAATACCATAAAATCCCAGGCCGTTTATCGTTTATGTTCTGTGCCATAGTCCCATTCCACAGTCTTTTTTTTTTTTCTTTAAAAACACAGACGTTGATTTTTTTTCTCTCTTTCTCTGAAATGGTCTCAGCTTGTTGTGTGATTCTGGCAATAGAATTCCTGACATACTAGATCATAAAGATTATAGCTAGGTGTCTTTTATACCTGTGTGCATGTCTCCATGTATTTTATCCTTGGGTTACATGAGTAATTTTTCAAACACATTCCCGTATAATCAGTTTTGTTGTCTGTACCTGTTGACTATGAAAGCCCCTGGAAGAGTTGTTTAAAAGACCTAGGGGTTTCTTGAAACACATCCTTTTCACCAAAATGACTCTCTGAACAAGAGCTATTTTTAAGACTGTTTAAAAATTAACTGACCTGAAATAAATCTTATGTTCTTTTGTGAACTATATATTAAAAATAGGGATCTATATCTGCTAATGGCTTTTGTTTCAAAATTTCCAGAAATATCCAAATAGAGTGCTGTAGGTCATTGACTAGGGACATTCATGGGATCCTCCATAGAATTCCTGGGGCTGCTGGATTTTGCACGTTCTCGATTGCCACCAAAGCCTAAGAGGAATTGGTGTGACTGGACTATATTTGCATTTAGAGTGTTAGCAAGCCTCCAGAGTACATATGCTGGGCTATTTATGAAACAACTTCAGCTGACAGCTGAAGATCAGAAGATTCTATTTTGGGACGTGTCCTAAATGTGAGGTTCTGTGGTGAAAAAAAATTTAGTGTCCTACAGATAAGAATACTTAAAACAGGAAGCAATGGTAATTTACTGCATCCTGTATAAGTATCCTTATCAGTCTGATAAGCTTTTGGTTTCAGTTCTGCTTTCCTGATTTCTTTTCCTGTAATCAGCTTCTATAAGAGGATTAAAAAGGGGGGGGGACGGGGGGGGGGTTCAGGGGTCCAGAGAGAATTTACCAGCATCATTTTTCCTGTCTTGATAAGACTCTTTCATTTCCTACCACTCAATGGTATTTACTCTGTTAAGAACCGTGTACTATGGTTCACTCACCCCATTGGCTCATCTACTGTGTTTATGCCTATAGGATTGCTTCTGTATATATTGTAATGCAAGGCTAGGCTGCCTATCATACAGGAAAGGTTGAATGATATGACAGAACCAGCATGGGCAGGAAAAGAGGAGATGTAAATTGTACTCCTGATTCAGCCACTTCCTGGGATCCAGCATTCTTTGACCTAATTTTCTGGTCCATAAAATTGGATGCAGTGATAATTTCCCCAATCTGTCTTACAGTTTTGTTTGGATCAAGTAAAAGTGCACGTGTAAACTATGAATTGCCTTTCGAGCCTAAGGTTTGCAGTGGTTTGAGTTTCAATCCCACCACTCCCCTTTTGCCCTTAGAACACAAGGGTGCTTTTGGTATATGTTCTTTCCTTATTAAAAATATTTTTCAAATTCAGTGAGCTTCTTAGACATCTTGGCTGGACCAGGTATATTGTGATTGAGTGCCTGAAAAGATGCATTGACTCTGACTCTCTAGTTCAGATATTTGTTTCATGAAGCTTGAGTGTGTTGTACAGTGAAATTCTAGGAAACTGGGTTGCATTTATTAGCTGGGCATAGAAAAAATAAAGTTCTACACGTGGGCTAAATTATTTTATAAGCTGAAAGTATAAATCAGGATTAAAGACTGAAATGTATTTATTAAATTTTAAAAGGAAGTATGTACATGCATTTTATAGTTCCTGTGGATTTAATTATGTACTAAATATGGAAAATAAAAGTATTACTGGGTGGTGATGAATGTTTTCTTCCATAAAATTCTTGTTGATAAATATCTCTACTCTGGAGTCTCAGCACCCTTTGCCAGAGAGACCTGGTGTTCCTTGCTGTGCTGGGCAGAAGGGTGACCATCTTGAAGTGATAGGGAAAGGAAAGAATGACTCACCCACTTAGTGAAGGAACTAGATGAGCTCTTAAAGTTGGTCCTAGAATCTCAATGGTACAATTTACCAGTGCTAAAGAAAGGAAGCTTGGAGAGTGAAAGCTCCAATAGCTGAAAGAGTGCTACTTTACTCTTGATGGGATAAAATGGCTTTGGTGGTGTTGGCTGTGTTGTGATTTTGAAAGTACCCCCTTCCCCCCAACCCCTGCCACAGGGGAGAGTGAGTATTCAGGTGTGAGCTCATTCTTGGTCCCGACTTGCGTTTGTCAAGGTCACGGGTTTTGTGGAAGGATAATGGCGATAGGGTACACATAGCTGTAGAGGAGTTTCCTGCAGGGTGCCCTTTCCAATGCTCAAGTGCAAAGCATTAGTTAGCTATCCAGAGCGATAATTTCAGGGGCTCAGTAGGCGCATTTGTAGTCCAAAATTCAGAGCCTGTGGCTCCATTGGTCAAGGAGAAAGGAAAGAGAGAAAAAATGAGAACAAAGGGGTAAGTTGGAGGAGATGTAAAATTGTATGATACTTTGGGAGCCAGTCATTGGCCATAGTTAGTTAATGATTGATAACTAACCAGAGGTCAGGAGTTAGAATTTTAGTTATTTTGCTATTTTGTTTTCTGTGTAGAGTGGATTATGTAAACTGTTGTATGAGTCTCTAGAATTTATTAAGAAAAATATTAGGGCTGTTAAGTGTCCTTAAAGATGATAAAGCTGAAAATGTTCATTTTATAGATAAACTCGGGCCCAGAGAAGTTGAGTAACTTGCTCAGGATGACACAGCTGTTTTGTGGTAGCATCACCAAGAACTCCAATGTATCATCTCCAGCTTGATGCTTTTCCCCGTGCTATACTCCATACTGATTGCGTGTGTATAATGCTTTGTCTATTTTAATTTACATACATATTAAAATATATTATGTATATGTTACATATTCACCTTTATATGTGGGCTCCGTGTGTGGGTGTGTTACAGATTTAATTGTTCGTTCATTTGTTCCTCACAAATTTTTAATGCCAGGCACTGTTTTGGGTTCTGGGAATATGGCTGGGGAATAAGATTTAGTTTCTGTCCTCATGGAGTTTATATTCTAGTGGGACAAACAGACAGTAAACAGATAAAGTTATTTCAAATGGTGGTAAGTACTCTTAGGAAAAAACCAAGCAGAGTAGAGGAGTTGGTGGGCAAAGTATATGATCATGAATTTATCAAAGAAGCTAAGTGGACCACACTCAGATTTAGTTTTAATTTATTATTTTTGAGGGTTGTTTTGAAAAATTCTATGGGGCAGGAAGCATTCAAAGTTTCAAAGATATGTTGGGAAAAAATTGTAATTTATGAGAATAATTAAAGGATTTAAAAGATTGCTCGTTAAATGAAGTTTCCTCTTTTATATGTAGAGTGTTTGATTATTAGCCCTGCTTGAAAATAATTTATGAACACTGGTAATTAACTGCCTGTATCTATGATTTAGTCAACCGTTACCATAAAGTTTTAAAAATACATTTATGACTACTGGGATTTTATTAGTGCCCTTTTTTCAACCTCCTGTTTCCTTTCTGGGAGAGGAGTATGTTTCCTAGTGCCTATGCTTCTCATATAGAAGAGCAGTGAAAACTGTGATGCTCTATTTTACACAACTTGAAAGGGTGTATCTTACGCAATAGGAAGGCAATCAGTGGACGATATGTCTTAACTAAGATAAATGTATGCTTGTTATCAGTGGAACCCGGAGTTCATTCAGAAAAGTTGGAAGACTATTGCATTGGCTTATGACTTGTTGTATGCACCTGTTTGCCCAGAGTCATAGATGCAAAGTTTTTTAGAGAGAACAACTAGGAATCCCTCCCTATTATCTCCCCCTTTTCCAATAAAAGGATCACTTTATTAAAGTACTTTGATGTTATGATGATGGGTTGATAAGTTGTTGCTTTTCAAATGGAAGGTCTCTAGCCTCCTGTGAAACTCTTAGGAAGCCTGAAATGACACATCCTGCGTGTCTAGGTCTTCCGTGCATTGACTGGTTTGCTGGATGGCCAGGCCCAGAAGTGGCTCTGTGGTTCCATGGGATGCTGGAGGCCTACAGTACTTTGGTCTAATGTTTGAACTTCCTGAAGACAGCCTGGACATTCTTCTTTTCTTTTTTTTTTTTTTTTTTGCGGTACTCGGGCCTCTCACTGTTGTGGCCTCTCCCATTGCGGAGCACAGGCTCTGGACGCGCAGGCTCAGCGGCCATGGCTCCCGGGCCCAGCCGCTCCGCAGCATGTGGGATCTTCCCGGACCGGGGCACGAACCCGGGTCCCCTGCATCAGCAAGCGGACTCTCAACCACTGCGCCACCAGGGAAGCCCAGCCTGGGCAGTCTTGATTGAGCTTCCTTTTCCTTGTTAATCACTGATCATACGAACCTGGCCTGGCCTGATTTTTTTTTTTTTTTCTTCTTCGGTACGCGGGCCTCTCACTGCTGTGGCCACTCCCGTTGCGGAGCACAGGCTCTGGACGCACAGGCTCTGGACGCGCAGGCTCAGCGGCCATGGCTCACAGGCCCAGCTGCTCCGCGGCATGTGGGATCTTCCCGGACCGGGGCACGAACCCCTGTCCGCTGCATTGGCAGGAGGACTCTCAACCACTGCACCACCAGGGAAGCCCTGAACTGGCCTGATGTTAATGTCCATGTTCTGCATTGCCAGTGTCCATCCTTGGCTGGGCAAGGGCTGGTGTCCTTAGTTGTCTTCCGTTTCATTGTCTGTTCATAACTCTTTTCTGACTCTGTACAGTTTACTGCAATCTTCGGCACGTCTTCAATGCTTTAAGAGCATTCTTGCGGTCATAGAGCGATTTGGCAGCCTTGGACTAGGAGAACTCTAGTACCAGTTTCTAGGTTCTGATCGTCTCTTCAGTTGCATAAACAGTATTGAAATATATAGAATAGAGTTTCATAAAATATGTAGAATATGAGTGGTCCTGTTATGCAAACAACTATTACAGCGCTGTTGGAGAATGGGTCACAGAAGGTACCAGCTATCCTTCCTCCGTCAGCTCTGATGACTTTCAAGAAGAACCAAGATCTTAGTGAACTTCTGAGGGCATCCAAAATGGTAATAGCCAAATAACAAGGCCCTACTGTATAGCACAGGGAACTGTATTCAATATCCTGTGATAAACCATAATGGAAAAGAATGTAAAAAAAAGAATTGTCTATATGTGTGTAACTGAGTCACTTTGCTGCACAGCAGAGATTGGTACAAGATTGTAAATCAACAATACTTGAATAAAAAAAAATTTAAAAATAAATAAAAAAACAAATTGGTCATAGCCACGGTCTAGTTTCCGATGGATTTTAAGGCCAGCAAATACAGAAGAGTGCTCAAGACAGTTTTGCCAGTCAACTCTTGGCATATTATGTAGTACACAAACACTTCTGCCTTTGATTAGCCCTTTGGCTGTGGTTCGCTTTGTTTTCATCTTATCAATGATTATTTGCTTTTTTTCCTTCAGTCTTTTTTAAAATTTAATTTAATTTATTTATTTATACAGCAGGTTCTTATTACTTATCTATTTTATACATATTAGTGTATATATGTCAATCCCAATCTCCCAATTCATCCCACCACCACCACCACTTCCCCTGGCTTTGCCCCCTTGGTGTCCATACGTCTGTTCTCTGCATCTGTGTCTATTTCTGCCTTGCAAATGGGCTCATCTGTACCATTTTTCTAGATCCCACATATATGCGTTAGTATAGAATATTTGTTTTTCTCTTTCTGACTTACTTCACACTGTATGACAGTCTCTAGGTCCATCCACGTCTCTACAAATGACCCAATTTTGTTCCATTTTGTGGCTAATACTCCATTGTATATAAGTACCACATCTTCTTTATCCATTTGTCTGTTGATGGGCATTTAGGTTGCTTCCATGACCTGGCTATTGTAAATAGTGCTACAATGAACATTGGGGTCCATGTGTCTTTTTGAATTATGGTTTTCTCTGGGTGTATGCCCAGTAGTGGGATTGCTGGGACATATGGTAATTCTATTTTTAGTTTTTTAAGGAACCTCCATACTGTTCTCCATAGTGGCTGTATCAATTTGCATTCCCACCAACAGTGCAAGAGGGTTCCCTTTTCTCCACACCCCCTTCAGCATTTGTTGTTTGTAGATTTTCTGATGATGCCCATTCTAACCGGTGTGAGGTGATGCCTCATTGTAGTTTTGATTTGCATTTCTCTAATAATTAGTGATGTAGAGAAGCTTTTCAAGTGCCTCTTGGCCATCTGTATGTCTTCTTTGGAGAGATGTCTATTTAGGTCTTCTGCCCAGTTTTTTGATTGGGTTGTTTGTTTTTTTAATATTGAACTGCATGAGCTGTTTATATATTTTGGAGATTAATCCTTTGTCCCTTGATTCGTTTGCAAATATTTTCTCCCATTCTGAGGGTTGTCTTTTCGTCCTGTTTGTAGTTTCCTTTGCTGTGCAAAAGCTTTGAAGTTTCATTAGGTCCCATTTGTTTACAAAAATAAACAATTTTTATTGGAATTTTTAATTTTTATTAATATAATGGAAATTTTTATTTCCATTACTCTAGGGGAAGGGTCAAAAAAGATCTTGCTGTGATTTATGTCAAAGAGTGTTCTTCCTGTGTTTTCCTCTAAGAGTTTTATAGTGTCCAGTCTTTATTTAATTTATTTATATTATGTTTATTAGTACGATAAACATTATATTATTATTTCATTTATTTCTGCTCTGATCTTTTTCGTTTCTTTCCTTCTGCTAACTTCAGGTTTTGTTTGTTCTTTTTTCTCTGGTTCCTTTAGATGTAAGGTTAGAGTTTTTATGTGAGATTTTTCTTGTTCCTTGACGTAGGATTTTATTGCTATAAACTTCCCTCTTAGAACTGCTTTTGCTGCATCCCGTAGGTTTTGGATCATCAGGTTTTTTGTTGTCATTTGTCTCTAGGTATTTTTTGATTTCCTCTTTGATTTCTTCAGTGATCTCTTGGTTATTTAGTAACGTATTGTTTAACCTCCATGTGTTTGTGTTTTTTATGTTTTTTTCCCTGTAATTTATTTCTAATCTCATAGCTTTGTGGTCGGAAAAGATACTTAATATGATTTCAGTTTTCTTAAATGTACCAAGGCTTAATGTGTGACCCAAGATGTGATCTATCCTGGAAAATGTTCTGTGTGCACTTGAGAAGAAAGTGTAATCTGCTGTTTTCAGATGGAATGTCCTATAAATATCAATTAAAACTATCTGGTCTACTGTGTCATTTAAAGCTTGTGTTTCCTTATTAATTTTCTGTCTGGATGATCTGTCCATTGGTGTAAGCGAGTTGTTAAAGTCCCCCACTATTATTGTGTTACTGTCGATTTCCACTTTTATAGCTGTTAGCATTTGCCTTATGTATTTGCCTTATGTATTATGCTCCTATGCTGGATGCATATATGTTTATAATTTTTATATCTTCTCTTGGATTGATCCCTTGATCATTATGTAGTGTCCTTCCTTGTCTCTTATAACATTCTTTATTTTAAAGTTGATTTTATCTTTATGAGTATTGCTATTTCAGCTTTCTTTTGATTTCCATTTGCATGGATTATCCTTTTCCATCCCCTCACTTTCAGTCTGTATGTGTCCCTAGGTCTGAAGTGGGTCTCTTGTAGACAGCATATAGATGGGTCTTGTTTCTGTATCCATTCAGCGAGCCTGTGTCTTTTGGTTGGAACATTTAATCCATTCACATTTAAGGTACTTATCAATATGTATGTTCCTATTACCATTTTCTTAATTGTTATGGGTTTGTTTCTGTAGGTCCTTTTCTTCTCTTGTGTTTCTCACCTAGAGAAGTTCCTTTAGTATTTCTTGTAGAGCTGGTTTGGTGGTGCTGAATTCTCTTAGCTTTTGTTTGTCTGTAAAGCTTTTGATTATTCCATTGAATGTGAATGAGATCCTTGCTAGGTAGAGTAATCTTGGTTGTAGGTTCTTTCCTTTCATCAATTTAAATATATTGTGCCACTCCCTGTGGCTTGTAGAGTTTCTGCTGAGAAATCAGCTGTTAACCTTATGGGAGTTCCCTTGTATGTTATTTGTCTTTTTTTCCTTGTTGGTTTCAATAATTCTTCTTTGTCTTTAATTTTTGTCAGTTTCATTACTATTTGTCTTGGTGTGTTTCTCTTTGGGTTTATCCTGCCTGGGACTCTCTGTGCTTCCTGGACTTGGGTGGCTATTTCCTTTCCCGTGTTAGGGAAGTTTTCATCTATGATCTCTTCACATATTTTCTTGGGTCCTTTCTCTCTCTCTCCTCCTTCTGGGACCCCTATAATGCGAATGTTGTTACGTTTAATGTTGTCCCAGAGGTCTTTTAGGCTGTCTTCATTTCTTTTCATTCATTTTTCTTTATTCTGTTCTGCTGCAATGAATTCCACCATTCTGTCTTCCAGGTCACTTATCTGTTCTTCTGCCTCAGTTACTCTGCTATTGATTCCTTCTAGTGCATTTTTCATTTCAGTTATTGTATTGTTCATCTCTGTTTGTTTGTTCTTTAATTCTTCTAGGTGTTAGTTCTTTAATTCTTCTGGGTCTTTGTTAAACGTTTCTTGCATCTTCTCGATCTTTGCCTCCATCCTTTTTCCGAGGTCCTGGATCATCTTCACTATCATTATTCTGAATTCTTTTTCTGGAAGCTTGCCTATCTCCACTTCATTGAGTTGTTTTTCTGGGGTTTTATCTTGTTCCTTCATCTGGTCCATAGTCCTCTGCCTTTTCATTTTGTCTGTCTTTCTGTGAATGTGGTTTTCATTCCACAGGCTGCAAAATTTTAGTTCTTCTTGCTTCTGCTATCTGCCCTCTGGTTGATTATTTGCTTATTTTCATTATTATTTCATAAAATGTATTTATATCAATGCAACAAGTATATGTCCAATTACTTGTTGAGTCCCTACTCTGTGCCCAGACATGTTTTTGGAAAATGGAGATTCTCTAGTGACTCAGGCAGAGTAATAGGTTTTTGTCCTCATGGAGTATATGTTATTGCAGTGGAAGAGACAAATGATAAGCAAGCAAACAAAAGTAATATAATTTCAGGGAGTAAGCATTACAGAGAATATCAAGTAGTGTAAAGTGATAGAGATGAAAGGTAGCGTGGGCTGATTTTGACAGGGGTAGTCAGAAAAGTAGGCAGTGTTTGAGCAAACACCTGAATGAGGTGAAGGAGAAAGTTATGGCACGTGTGTGCTGGTGAAGACTGTTCTCAGGAAAGGCAGCAGCAGATGGAGTCCTACACTGGGAACAATTCCAGCATGTTCCCACACATCCGTAGCAGCAGAGAGAGGGGCTGGGGAGGCGACTGGAATAGTAGGCTAGGGCCAGATCCTGGAGGGCTTGATAGACTGTGATGAGTCATTTGGATTCATTCTAAGTGTGATGGGAAGCCCATGAAGAAGGTTAGCATATATGCCAGGACCACCCAACATGCCTACCAAGTTTCCTATTGGAGAGACATGGAGCTCTGCTGTTTGGAGTTCTTCTTTTGATTGAGCCAATCAGCTGGGACCTCTTAGAAATGAACTAAAGCCACCTGTGACCTAGATTTTCCTAGAAGTGTTCCCAGCATCACCCAGGGGTGCATTCAGGAGATTTCCTCTTTAGTCTTGCCACAGCAGCCTACTGCTCAGGCCCCTGGGATGCCCATTGGCCAAACTGGGCCCTTTGAATGTTATGACTACAGTTTGGTCCTAGTTCCAGGCCTGTCTGGGTGCTCGGCCACCTACCTGGTGATCGTTGACACATTCCTTGCAAGACACACCTAATCTGGTTTCTTTAAAGCCAGATCCCAGTTCTTCGTAAAGAATGGCAAAGGCCCTTCCTGCTGGGGTAGGAGCATTGATTTAAGCTTACTAACTAAATAATTTAACCCTGTTTTTACATACCTTGATTCGGTCATTTTTGTTTTGGAATCCATGTCCCCTGACATGACCTGTTCACATTATGGGCCCTATTACTACTTGTCCTTATTTCAGCACTCTTTGTATCTTAACTGGTTTTTAGGTTATGAGATCCAAATTTAAACTTGCCGATATCACTTGGCTGCCAGTTGACTGAGTGGAAGTCTGTATGTTTTAGGAAGTACAGTATTAGTTCATTTTAATCCTTTACTCTTCTGTATGCTAGATGCTAGTCTGCTCCAACACCTACATTTCAGAGCATTCTTTCTGTGACATTTAAAACCCATCATGGAAACATATGGCATCAGTCAGGTAGAGTGAGTTAGCTTGGGCTTTTATTGCTTTTTTTAAACTGGATTTTACCTACTTCCTGGAAGATGTTGGCCGAGTTAACTTTTATGATGTTTGGATATGCCATGTGTTTTAAGGTGTTAATTCTGTGACCATTGTTTCGGACAGCCAGCTCTAGTGGTTTCATGGGGCCATGCTAGTGGGTTAATGAAAGCCTCAATAGGGTGGTGGCTGGGTGGCTGGTGGGGGAGAGTGATCTTCATGATCTGAGTTCCTGCAATTAGAAGGGTTTAGTTGGGAAGTAGAAGCTGTAAAAATACTCACTAATGAATGAGCCACTTTAAAACTCTCTCCTTGCTTATTATCGTACTATCCTTAATACCAAGGACCGTGCCTCCATCGGTTTAATTCGACATTGAAAATGTGCATTTTGCAAAAGATGCAGGATTTCATGAAGTCAATGAAAGTGATGTCAAAGAAGGTCTGGGATTCACAAGTAGTCAATGACAAGTAAAGGGCTAGCAGAATTAGAGGAGTCACCTGTTGAAGAAACAAATCAAAGATAATGGCTCTCTTAGTGCTTCTAATGCACATGGTAAAAATAGGATTAAGAGAGGCCCTTGGGGAAATTGGTAAAGCCTTTGAATATTTCTATAGAAATGGTCCTTCATGTGGTTGTTCTGTAAAAACCAAACAAGAAGTCAAAGATGAAACATGATGGAAAAATAATCCAAAAAATGAACATTCAGTCACACTCTGTTCATTCTGAGACTTTGCCAGTAGATGCAACTGAGACTTTTTTGTTAAAATAAGGTGAAAGAGCTTTTCCCCATATATTTTAGTTTCAATATGTCCAACATTTTAGTTTTCCAGTATAAAATTCCATTCAACCCCCCCCCTTTTTTTTTCACTATGAAAATCAGGTGCTGATGTTAAATAGACTTTACTTTTTTTTTTTGTATTTTTCTTTTTTTTTTTTTCCTGCTCTGCGTGGCATGCGGATCTTAGTTCCCCGACTGGGATTGAACCTGCACCCCCTGCAGTGGAAGCACGCAGTCCTAACCACTGGACTGCCAGGGAAGTCCCTAGACTTTACTTTTTAAAATGACCTTTTTCTGCTACCAGTTATGTTCAGCTGATAAAGGCATCCTGCGTATTTCTTTTAGGCATGTGGCAGAAGACAGTCATGGGAAGCCCTTTTCTTTTGCTCCCCAAATTTTGCTAAGTAGAAATTGGAGTTTCTCATTGTTCCAGAGCTGTGATGCCAGTTGTTAAGCAGGCAGGTGGCAAAGCTCCAGGGATATTTCACTCCTGTGAACCCAAGAAAGACCATTAG
Organism: Globicephala melas; assembly: GCF_963455315.2. Classification (NCBI taxonomy): domain Eukaryota; kingdom Metazoa; phylum Chordata; class Mammalia; order Artiodactyla; family Delphinidae; genus Globicephala; species Globicephala melas. The sequence continues at coordinate 11,782,081 of NC_083320.1, forward strand.
TGCTCATGGGTTGTTTTCAAGAACTCACTGGAACAGAGTGATGCTAACCAACTTTGTAGTAAACACAAGTAAGATATCGATTCCTCTCAGGACCCCCATAAAAATTCTTCCTGGCCCTTAGAACTGGATATGGACCAGTTCTGAAGACAGCTGCATCAAGAGGACCCACCAGAGAAGTTTGTCTGACAGCAAATAGCTATTCATAAAGGGCTTGCTACTTAAGGGGATTATCTAGTGTCTAATTCCCATGTCAGCTCCACTGTGTTTCCTGAAGGAGGTGAGTTTGAGCAGATTTTTTTTTCTAAGAAAGAAATACGAATTGATGAAGTGCTAGTGTGAGATTGGGATAGATAGGGATATAATCCAAGAGGAAGGAAATGGAAATAGAAGCAGATTTTCTTGGCTTTGAAGAGAATTACCAAGAAACAAAGTTTGGGCAATAGAGTTCTGCGTACTATACTGATAGCATTTCTGTAACCACCATATCAGTGTGATTGTGCACTGTTAGGTCTTTATTTTTTTTTAATTAATTATTTTTGTTGAAGTATAGTTGCTATATAATATTATATGTTACAGATGTACAATATAGTGACTCATAACTTTTATATTAAAAAATTTTTTTTTAATATTTACTTATTTTTTATTTTTGGCTGTGTCAAGGTCTTAGTTGCGGCATATGGGATGTTTCGTTGCGGTGCTCGGGCTTCTCTGTAGTTGTGGTGCGTGGGCTTAGTTGCCCCGTGGCATGTGGGATCTTAGTTCCCAGACCAGGGATCGAACCCCCGTCCTCGCATTGGAAGGCAGATTCTTAACCACTGGACCACCAGGGAAGTCCCGTGACTCATAACTTTTAAAGGTTATACTCCATTTATAGTTATTATAAAATATTGGCTATATTCTCCATGTGGTATAATATATCCTTGTAGCTTATTTTCTACCTAATAATTTGTACCTCTTACTCCCCTACCCCTGTATTGTCCCTCCCCCCTCCCCACTGGTAACCACTAGTTTGTTCTCTAGATCTGTGAGTCTACTTCGTTTTTGTTACATTCACTAGTTTGTTGTATTTTTTTAGATTTTTAGGGAGCACTTCATTAGTGGCGTGTGGGATGTAATCTTGTAAGAAAACCAGTTAGGCAGTTGACCCGGTTCTGATCTGCTCACATATAGATGAGCATAAGACCTTGACAACTCCAACACCAAAGTTAGACTGTAGATCATTCTTGTACAGAGATGATGCTGTGATGCCACCACTGTGATCTGCCTCAACATCTTCCTGGATTCATAACATTATCCTCATTCATTCTCTCTCTTTTTTCCTGGTCTTCATGTGTCAGGTTTATGGAGTACTTTCCATAGCAATTTTAAAACTCCGTATTTTAAAATCTGATTATTTTGTCACATTCCTTTAGTGATCCCTTGTTATTGCCAAAGGAGCACACACTTTTATTAGTGCAGTAAAAGCAAAAGCAAAATGTTATTTAGAAAATCTGGTATGAGGAGAAATCATAAAACTCATTTTCAAATGGAGTAGAAATGATACTGGATTGTGTGCTGTTAAAGGTTACCCATGCTCCCTCTACAGAGTTATGTCTAGGGATTTTCATTTTAGTATTAGTATTTGGAGTTCATTTACTGTACAACATTGATACAAATGAGTTCTGAAGCCCTGACTACTAAGCGACTGGCCCAAAGATTATCATATTAAGTAGGATATAAGTAGGATATGTTAATACCCTGAGGTTCATTGTTGGTATTGCTAATGAAGAAAAGAGTAGCTTGGGTATTGCTAAAGAGAAATTCAATTCAGAAGTCAAAGTTTTTTGTGAATGCGGGATTTCTGTAGGGTCTTTTTTTTTGATGGCGTTTAAAGTTGATTTGGACTTATTGTGAGAAGAATGAATAATTCCAGATGAGATAAAACTTATAGAAACCAAGAAAGACCACAAAAATGTTGATACCGTGACCATTGGAAATCCAATGCACTATGATCTAATGTTTTGGATTGCTGGTGCTAGAGACGGAGAGAACTATCTCTACTGCTGTATTGCCTTTGGAAAGCAGATGGCATCTTTTGAAAGCCATGCTCTCTGAATGGCTCATTTCATTGTCCTGTTGGCATTCAAAGGGGGGAACCCACCAGGATCTGAGATGTGGCATCCATGGCACTTTTTGTGGATCTTGTTTGTAATATTTTTGTCATAAATATGCATAGTAGCCTTCCCAGAGAGTCTTAATACAAAACCTTGCATAATTTGAGGACTGAAGAAACCACAATATGGTATAAAAAGAAAAACCCCAAAAATGTAGTAATTTGAATAAAAAGAAGCCGAAAATAGGATGATGTGGGGAATGTTTAGGGAATGGTGAATTTAAAGCTAACAAGACCCTCCAGTGTAAGCCCCTCAGCCATGCAGTCTCTGCAGGTCCTTTATTCCTTATGCTAATTTTCTTCTTCCCTTGCCTTTCAAAGTATTGTCTCTTTTCTCCTTTTATCTTTCCATTCAGAAAATTTCTGTGTCTTCTTTACTACAAAAGCATTTAAAGGAAGATTAAGACACAGAATGTTGTGAAAGTAGTCTTGTCCTCTTCTGGGTGATCAAAATAGTATTACAGTGTTTTGTAAGAATAACAAATACCTATTTATACTTGGGCAGGCCTCTTTTTAGCGATTTTCCTTACCTGATTCCTTGCATTAGAAAGGTGTTTTCTGTTTGTAAGGTTGTTACTCTGAGCTGATTTGTTTTTCTTTTTTCATTTATTTTATTGAAGAATAGTTGATTGACAATGGTGTGTTAATTTCTACTGTATAGCAAAGTGATTCAGTATATATATACATATATGTATACATTCCTTTTATATTCTTTTCCATTATGATTTATCACAGGATATTGAATATAGTTCCCGTGCTATACAGCAGGACCTTGTTGTTTATCCATTCTGTATATAATAGTTTACATCTACTAATCCCAAACTCCCACTCCATCCCTCCCCCATCACCCCACCCCTGATTTGGTTTCTATGTGCAGTCCCTTTGTATTCTTATTACAAATTCTTTAAAAAGAATTTTTTTTAAATTTTTTGGTTACACCCCATGACATGTAGGATCTTCCCTGACCAGGGACCAAATCCATAGCTGCTGCAGTGGAAGAATGGGGTCTTAACCACTGGACCACCAGGGTCCCTGTATTCTTATTCCTGATTTACAGTGGAATATGTGGTTTTGCTGACTTTCCACTAGATCAGGAGTCAACAAATTAGCCTTATTGGCCAAAATCTGGCCATCACCTGTTTCTGTAGTTTTGGTGGGGGGGCACAGCTATACCCCTTTCCTTATGTGTTATCTGCGGCTGCTTTCCGACTATAACAGCAGAGTTGAGTTCTTGCAACAGAAATTGTAGGTAGATATGGTAGGTAAAACTTATATTGTGATTTTTTTGCTCCTTATCTCTTTTTTACGTTTCTGTGGTCTCATGGCATTTTGGATGGTTTTATATCACAGCAGGCATGAGTTATGTGTCTTTAATTGTTAGTGCAATATGACATATGTAATGGCTTCCCGAAGAATTCATTGATTCTGAGTCAGGATGCCACATTGAGATGGTGAGAGTGCACTTTTATATTCGCAAAGAGCAAGGGTTTTAAAACCTTCACTAAATTAATGAATCAAACCAAAGTCAAATCTGTGTTGTTCTGGAAAATAATGATTGCCACTTGCTGGAAGAAAGTGAGCCTTAGGGAGCCTTCTGATTTGTGTTGAGAGTGCTTCTATAGTAAGCAAGGATTGTATTGATGTAGGGCTACCCATCAGCCCTTTGTATAGATTAGTCATTTTTGCCCTGCCTTACATGCTTTTTGGATAATCAGAATGAAGTGCCTGTACAAGCCAGTAACTAGGGGTTTTTGCTAAAAATAATGAGAAACTTTAATATTTCTTTAGTTTACAAAGGAAAGCAGTGTCACTTGGCAACCTCTGTTATTCGTGACCATGCTTATGGCTGTGTCGTGATTTCCAAATGACATTAACGAAACAGTCATTTAAGTTTTGAGGCTGACAGTTTGGAGCTCCACTAGGTCAAACACCTCTTCCTTGGGCAGATTCCTTGGCTTTGGAGAATTTCAGATTTATTGAAGTACCTATAAAATCTTAGTTCTGTTCAAATTTTAGAACCTGTATCATCTGCAATTTAGGATTCTTTGTGGAAAGAAGGAAGCTCTTTGAAACCTCAACCATTCCTTATTCAGTGTAAATTTCGATAAGAAGCAAAACTTTGTCACTGTGAATGACAGTTGACCAGCATGGAGCAAGTCTATTACATAAGAAGTATCAGAGATAAAATGGATAATTTCCAACTCTTTCTGGTATAGCTCTTGGTAGACTTAATAAAACTCACAACCACCTGAGCACAACTCAGGACCGTTTCCTACAGATGATGGTGTAAATAGCACCCCCCGTGGTTACAGTGTCAAAACCTCAGTTTCAGCAAAAGCCAAATTTAATACCAGCAGCATTCCAAAGCAATTACGCTGTTGTTGTAGTTAAATTATCCGGAGAGTTGGGTTTGATTGCCTTTTGCTCATTAAAACCAATAGTTTAGGATTGGAATTGTCTGTATGTTCACATTCCTGCCCACAGCTAGTGAGGTGATGTAGCTTGATATAGAGCCCAGCTTTATTTCTAAGTTTAGCTTCACATCACGAGCCAGCAGTGAAACCTAGAAGTGTTGGTTTTCATGGAAGCGGCATGGAAAACCTCAGCAATTCCCGAATCTCCACTGCAATGCACATATGTGAGTCTGCCGCTGGGACGGGGGCAGAGGTGCAGGGTTAGATTTCACAACGCTCCTTTCACAAGACTGGCCTCAGCCTTGTGCGCATTTGCTTCCAAGGCTTCTAGTGACGGTAAAAGACAGCACCTTGGACTTCAGACAGCTTTGATGGCGAGTTTTCAAGCTTTGTTCTTGCGATACCTTTGCAACAAGGAGTTGTTTGGTGTCTGATAATAGTACAGAATTCAGTGATAAAAACACTCATTTCCTCCCTAGCTTCATCCGAAAGTGGGAAGAAGAGGGTGCAGGAGGGATTAACCATTGAGCCATGTGGATGTACGCACTTAAGTGGGTTCCTTCCTACGTGCCCAGATCTCTGCCAGCTGTGTACTTGTTCATCTTCCACAGGGGGGTGAGGGTTTTCCTCTGACGTAGGGACATTCCAGATGGACAAGAGTGTAAATGCCAGGTTACATTTTTAGGGGCTTACTAATGGAGCCGCAGCAGATTAAGAGGGCAAAGAAAAAGGAAGACTGCTTATCTTAGTAGCGAAGTGTGGACCGGACACCATTAGATTTACCGTTCATGAGATCCTCTTCTATTGACATTTTATAAACTAACAGGGTATTTCAACTTGCTCCAAGGGATAGAGAGGAGATTCTTAATGCTACCTTTTGTTGAATTAATATTTCAGATAACCTTTTAGTAAAGCCACTTATCAAATCTTGGTTTTAAAGTTAACTTTTAATCTTGTCTTAGGGCAAAACACAACAAAACAAACAATGCAAAAAAAAAAAACCCACCCAAACAAAACCAACCCCGAATTTAATTTATGCACATAAATTAAAAGACTTTTTGTTTGGAGGGTGGGCTTATCCTGCAAGTGACTTTTCTCTCATCTAAGCCTTGTATATATGTTCTAACAGTTCTAGGAGACAAAACATTTCAATGTGTTTTCGTGATTTGTGGCATATTTACATTTTATTGTGACATTTGATTCTCTTGAGTTTTCGCTAGCATAAAGAAAGTGGCATGTTTTAAATTATATTAAGAAAATGATTTTTATTTGCCTTTGCATGAACTTTGAAAATAATGAGTTGCTGTGTTGTTTTTCTTTCACTTTTTAAGTACATTTGAAAATTTCTATCTGCTTTGATCATAATGAGCTCTTCTCTGCTCACATGATCTTCATTCAGACTTAGTGAAGGAAATAAATTTCCCTGCACATCAACGTTTTGTTACATTATAGGAAATGCTGCTGAGTTTTGGAATGTGACTTTGCTTCAGCTGCTGTTTGGTGGTTAATGGTTCAGGATGTTTGCCAGCTGCCATGGTTTGCTGGCGATGTCAAAACCTTTGTAACTTCAGACTCAAGAACCCAGTACTTATTTTCCCCTTTATTAAATGCAGGTACCATGTTTAGAAGTTCATTTGTTCCAGACCTCTGTAAAAGTTTGCTCTGGACAAGGTGTTTTGCTTTGTGGAAAGAACTTTTACATTTACCAACATTGCGTTGTAAAAATACAGCAATTATTCATCTCACGTTTATGAATAAGCATTTGGATTTGGCTTTCAAAACCGCATGGATGCCTAATGAATATTACTTGCTAGTTGTGACTTTTATTTGTGCCTTGAGCGTCGTGTAATATTTTTTTCCCCCTGATGAAACAGGCAGTTTTGGATATTAGGACTTATTTTTTTCATGATCCCCCATTGGGCCTCTATGAGTCATCTTCTGGGCACAAACAGAAGCAAATATATAATTGCACAGCCTCTCTTACTCCACAGTTATTGGATACAATAATTTGTAATATGCACTGAGCATTTTTGCTAAAGGAATGTACAAAAACGTCTTCAAGATAATCCCTGTGTCTATCTGAAGAGTTTCAAAAATTCCACTTCCTTGAACATTCTAGGCATCTTAGATTGGACTATGTCCTATCTGGCTAATTGTGGGGTTGTTATCATTTGCATATGGTAATTTAACTTTCCCTCCCCTGCCACCATTTCCTCTTTGCTTTACTCCTGTAAAACAAACACTGTGCTCCACAGGGAGATCTGCTCCATGCTCTGTGAGGACCTAGAGGGGAGGGATAGGGAGGGTGGGAGGGAGACACAAGAGGGAGGGGATATGGGAATAAATGTATACATATAGCTGATTCACTTTGTTATACAGCAGAAACTGACACAACATTGTAAAGCAATTATACTCCAATAAAGATGAAAAATAAATAAATAAATAAAATATAAAACAAAAACAAAAACACTATGCTCTTTCTGTTTCATTTCCATATTTCTGGGAGTATATAATTTGTACACATAAAATATCTTAGAAAATATGCATATCATCACAGCTCTTTGGAAGCCAAGAAAGGGATCAAAGTAATAGTCTGATTCATTGTAATTATTGCTATATTAACCAAAATTTAACCCCATAAGATCTAATTTCTGCCCAAGTCTAAATTGGGCAGACATTCAAACTTCACATTTTTCCAATATATACAACTGTATACTGAGAAAATATTTAGGCTAAAATAATACAATATTCTGTTTACTGTTTTGAAAAAAAGTATGCTGTTTTTCATTTATGATGTTTTTTATGAAAGTACTCATCATGCGTGTTTGGTCATAGTGGTAGACTAATGGTAGAATTGGTTTTTCTAGCAATATAAAATATTTTTACTTTTGTCTGTATTTCTTCAAGTGTTATTTAAAATTATTTGTGCAGTAATAAACCATTTCATTTATATGACATTCATCCAGCAATGCCATGAAGGTAAATATAAAGCACCTTTCATACATGAGCCATGAAAACTGAAGGATGGTTTTCTGAAGTCAGATCAAGTCTATGAATAATTAGGGAAGGAAGTTTGCTCTCTACACTCTTCAATTCATTTTATCTCTCTATATATATTTATTTTCTTTCAAAATCAAAGCAGCAAATAATACTTTCGACATATGATATGCCAAATTATAAAGGATGGATGCATTATTGACCACAAATCATATTAGAACTTTAGGAATAAAAAACAAATACAGTATTTGCAAAGTATATTTTTTGTGTTCAGTGAATTTTGATCAACTTTTCCATCCAAAAATAAGTTTCTTTTGTTTATGCTATATATTATTTTGTCTAATATTTTATCAGAATACTTTTTGAATAGCAGAGTTCAGGGGAAAATGCTTTTTGGGGGGAAAATTTTTAACACAGTCTTTTCCAAAGTGTGTTTCACAGGATGTTAAGAGTCGTTAGTATGAAATAAAATCTACATATTTTCTGATCAGAAGTTTAGGAAACACATGGTTAAACAAAATGTGAAGCCTCTAATGTCGAGAGGGAGATATTGTCTAAATGTCATTGGCCACAGAACCTTCTTTCTCCTGGAGCTCCTGTTCTGTAGAACACATCTTGGAACTGTGGGCTTAGTGCATGCCCAGGACTGGGTCTGCAGAAGTGGCTCCAGCCATCCTGTACTACTGCTTCTTACTCTGTATATTACAGGTCCCCCAAATGTCATATGACTTGGAGTCATTGTCATGACCCATTAATTGCAGCACTTTATAAATAATCAAATTTGTACTTCTTACACCTGCCTTTCATCATTGAAAGCAAGCACACAAGCATCTAGACCTCTCTTTGGCTACTTGGGGCTGCCTTCTCTGAAGGCTATTAAGGAGAAGGAACCATTATATCTCTTTTTTTTTAATGATAAATCTTTTATTAGAAGAAGTTCATTCCAGGGCATTGCATGGTTCTGCAGATGTTTTCGCTTCCCTCCTTAGCAAACTTACACACGTAAACCAACCCTTTTAATAATGAACCTGGGCAGCAAAGATGAATAAAAAGCCTTCTCGGAACCATCATATCTTAAAGGAGACAATTCAGTGCTTCCCTATAATTCTATCTGAGTTGTCTGAATTCACATTGCTATTGTAATGCCTCGATAAGGATATAATTGATCAGTGAGTCATCTGATTTCAAAACTACCTTTCCTGTTAATATTCTAAAGGTAGAATATATTGTTTCATCATTAAACCTTTGGGTGTGAAACACTCAGTGCCACCTTTTTGGATGTCAAGACATTGACCTCTTGTAGGGTTAATGTTTACAAACAGTCCTTGGAAACTTTTGGGCAACAGTGATTCACCACAGGGATGCCAGTGGTGAATGACAGGGATATCCAGGGCTGTTTCTCCACCTTCCATGGAGCATATGTTTTGATTTCAGCGAGGTCATCGATGCTAGACTTTAACATCAGCACTTTCTCAGAAGGATGAAGCTGGTGGTTCACCTTGGCTTGCACCTCAGACACGTGGGTGTAGGATAAATGATTTCTTAATGATAGTTCAGGGCGGCCAAATCTTTTATCTCCCTGAGTTTATTGGCTCTCTTACCATTGATGTTAATTGGCTGCTTCTGATGGAAGGGGGCTTATGTTAAGTTAAAACCAGAACGTGAAGTCTCTTTCTTGATACGGACAACTGAAAGTAAATGCCATGAGGTCTGTGAATGGACGTCGTGTTGTAAAGCCGTTTTGCCCACTGCTGATGTCTTGAAATGTAATGAACTAGAATTTTAGAGATTCGACTCCTCCTTTTTCTCTCCTGGGTACATACGTGATGATGAGGGGGGGAGATCCATGCTCTTAAGGTTCCTTTATTGATGCATTAGTGTTGTAATGCTCAAAGGCAAGAATTTAAACAATGGTTATTGGTATGGGGCAATAGTATCAACGGCGATGACTATCAATAGCAATGCTGACAAGTGTGTATGGTGGCACTGAGTGATAGGGAGAAGGTGTTAGGGGAAAGGGGAAAAAAATGTTGGGAGCAGGAGGGAGGGAAGTGTAGAGGATGAAGGGACCGAGTGCCCCCAATTACTGCATCCAGTGTCATCCAGGCCTTGCGCCATCCAAGTTCAACTTGAAAAAGCTTTTTGGGTTATTTTGATTAGTGAAACCAGTAGTAGTACCCTATACCGTACAATGGGGAACATACACTCAAGCTAAATAGCATTTTAAAGGTCACATCTATATTTTAGAGTTTTCTGTAGACAGATAATTAACACAATGATAGCTCTCCGTTTGAGCCCTTCAGATCTGTTCTCTCCAACCAGAATCATGTGCACAAACTCAGGTCTGTTTATATGTAAACTGTGTAATATCTTAAAGCTAACGTCATTGTTTGCCCCTTCTCAGAGTACAGGCTGTTTTGATCTCACAGGGAATATTTTTTAAAAGTGGATGTCTAAGAATGTAAGCAATGGGGAGGGGAGATGCAGCTGTTTATGATTTACTTTTTAATCTTCTTTCTGTTCTCTCGTGGCCCCTAATGTCAAAGGACCTCTCTTTACCTATTCTAGTGTATGGCTTATGGCTCTGGAAGTATACTTTTTCTGGTTTTTATTTTGGCTTTCTAAATAAAGGATGGAAGAACTGAAGGAAAAGTTGTCAGATAAAAATAGCCCTGTGTCTACTAGATCTTGAGCTACAAGCATTGGGCCAGTAGAGCTACAGTCCTAGAGTAAAAAGCGTTTCTATTTTATGGGGACCATAAATGTCAGGCCTTGCTCTTTACCTTGGGGCCCTGTTTGTGTTGTTTATCAGAATCTATTAGTCATACCCGGTTGCTTGTGTCTACCACTGTCTAGAGTCTTCAAGGAATGAGAGATTTCATATTTAGTGTTTTTACAGGAGGGCGTGAATTAAAGGATAAAAAGGTGCTTTTATGATGGCAATCTCTTTTGCAAACTATTTTCGCGAAGTGAATGCATTTCTGATATCCAGGTGCCTATTATGTGAAATATTGTTTTAGCTGATTTCGTTTAGATTTATCAGAATGGCATTTACTGTGTAATTTCTCATTACCCTTTGTAAACACGAAGCTTACCCCCCATTTCCTTTCATAAAAACAACTTTGTATATTCCAGTGGACTCTACTTAGATGAGAGGTTTGACAACACTTCCACCCATGCTTTTTATAGCATTGTCTATACATTTGTGGTCAAGAGCATGGCTTTGAATCCCAACTGCCCCACTTACTAGCTTTGAAATCTGGAGGAATTTGCTCGTCCTTTTTGAACCTCAATTTCTTCGTTTTTAAACAGGGGTAGTAATACAATCTCAGGATAGTCATGAGGACTAAATGAAATAATGCATAATTAAAACCCCTAATACAGTGCCTGACATGGAACAAATGTTGGCTATGTTGTTGATGGAGACGCTAAGTGACTGTGATGTGTTAGTGGGTTTGGTAAGTTTATATACCACACCGTCACCCCAGGAATGGTTTACTGAAATATTTAGGGAGGGAGGAGGATACAAGAGTTTGTATTGCTTGTATTGTTTGAAAACAATTATAATCAATAGTAAAATTTCTGTATTTCCTTAGTCATACTTGTAGCATTAAAAAAATTGGTTGAGTTTTTTTTTTTTTTTTTTTAGCAAAAGGGGATAACACTTTTAAAGGGTTAACAAACCCCTGCTTTACTCACTGCCAAATGTGAGGGAAACCTCACAAAAACTTAAGAGCCCAGTTTTTCTGTGGCTGAAATTACCCTTAATTAAGTCTTACGGACCTTAGAATATGTTTGTGAGTACATACGATTTTCCTGTAGATACTTTTTTAGACAGTACAGTTATTGAGAGCCAGTTATGTACCAAACACTGATAAATCAAGTAGAGAGTTGCAGAGAAGAAACCTCAAGAGCTATTGGGGAAAGGATATTAATGAAATGGAACTTTTCACAGTCTCAGAAAATTAAACTTCATGGCATACATGGAGTATGGTATGATTCTACCATGCCTAGATATAGTTTTTCCTTTCAGCTAGTGAAGTATAAACATTCAGGTTATAAGAGTTCGGGGTGCTTTATACTTGCTAAGGACAATCCATTTTAATAATGGATCAACTTTTAAAATTGTAAGTTCAAAGCAAAATGGGAAGCGCCTTCATGCCCAGCGTTAAAACAGTTGTAACTCGGGCAATATTCCTTATTTGAGACCAGTGGTAGCATACGATGAGTGTAATTGCTGGTGTTTCCTTGACAACATTTTTTTTTAACATCTTTAATGGAGTATAATTGCTTTACAATGGTGTGTTAGTTTCTGCTTTATAACAAAGTGAATCAGTTATACATATACATAGGTTCCCATATCTCCTCCCTCTTGAGTCTCCCTCCCTCCCACCCTCCCTATCCCAGCCCTCTAGGTGGTCCTTGACAACATTTTTTGAGGTACTCCCCTCTGCAAACGTGTCTGCGGCATGAGTGAGAGCAGAGAGCTTCAGTGTCAAGTACCTTCCTTCCCCTTTCATTCCTCTTCTGTCCCCCTCCCATTATGGTTTCTGGTGGCTTCTAGCTGCTGGGTAGAATGAATGAATTGTTCTGCGTTGGCTCAATTGTCAGGATCTGTGCCATGTGTTTTACTGTCACCATCTCTTTTAATCCCTGATACAGGCCAATGAGTTAGGCACTTTTAATGCCCTTTTACCAGGAACTGCAGCTCATTGAGGTTGATCAAGTGCCTGAGTCCCAGTAAGTGGCACTGGGGGAGCTACGGTCTTACCACTGTGCGGTGCCCACGTGGGTCCAACAGCGAGTGTCCTGCAGGCAGTTTCACTTCCTGTTGTATCCCAGAGATCTTGGTGAAATGTGTTCCCACTCTGTCCCAACTGGGTAGGGTAACAAGTCATGTGAATGACACGGCGTGTGAATTGCACTGCCCAGCCAGTGATTTCGGAATTAGCTCTTGGGAGTATCTCTGGCCACCTCATCATGTTCCTGCTGTTTCCTAAAGCCATTAGAAATGTTTGCTTGTCTTGCCTGGGCTTGTGTTCCAGACCCAAAAACTTGTACCTCCTGGTCAGAGAGCACAGGGTCCTGCCCAGTGAATGAAATTACCATCTAATAATGAAGGCCTTTGTACTCCTGTGAAACTTTATTGATGGGGAAATGGAATCTTGTAAACTGACTTCCTGATAAATCAGACTGATGGGCACGCTCTGGACTTGGGGCTGTTTGCCTTCCTTTAGAGATTGGGACCAGTTTGCTACCGCCTGTTGACCTGAGTGGAAATTATTAGCACCCACAGACTATCTTTTTTGTGCTTATTTTTCAGTCTTTTCCAAATTTTGATACCTTGAAGTCATGACGGCTTTGCTGCTTCCCCTGTTACTACCCAATGTGCTGCTTCCAGATCTTCCTCTGCGCACATTGATGGTCCTGGGGTGAGATATCTGCATGTGGAATCATCCTTGTCCTTAAGAAAGACTTTAGAGGATGAATTAATACTCCTGGGAAGCATATTTTGATATCAGTACTTTTGATATTTCAGAGTTAAAGGTGCCGTAGATTGTTATAGTCATTGAATTGTGATGTTGAGTCTGCTCATTTATTTGAGATAAAATCTGAGTAGGCAATTTGGTGGCTTTTACCACCTGCGGGTCCCCTCAAATAATAAAGATGCAATGTTGGGAATTAACCTCTGATTTATGCCTTGTGGTTTATTTGGTAAAAGACGGCAGAGGGCAGGATGCATACATTTCATTGGGTTGGGGGAATGCCCGTTTATTTTGGTTCTGTCATCTGTGAGCTAACACACATGGCCCTCCTCAGTTCCTCTTGACCAAAACTGCCAGACATCAAAGTAATCAGCATTCATTTTTGAAAGAGATAGGAATGTATTGGGTCACAGTTTCCATCCCCCTTCTCCCAATCCAACAGTCTCAGTCTCCGATGGCCTGAACACTAGACAGGGTACGAACCCATCAGTGTGGAGTCTCTTAAGGACATCTACAGTAACTCTTGTTATCTTCCCCAGTGTCCTCTCTGCAATCATCCAGATCCTATGTGTTGTTCCAGGGCCCTGGAGGCGGAGCTTTCTTATTCTTCTCCAGTTAACTCTTCTAGAACCTTTTCCACCTGGAAATTTTCCTTCGTGTTTCAATTCAAAGCTGTTTTTGCAATTTGAGCCCATTTACCCTATGGAGATGGAGAACAGATGGCTTACAGGGTAGTCCTCCTTATAACTCCCCAGCTAAGCCCTCTTATTATTCTTTTCTATCAATTAAATGGTATGTTTTCTCTTTTAGGTTCTTTACTCCTTTGCTACTCAAAGTGTGGTCTCAGATCAGCAGCCCTGGCGTTACCTGGGAGCTGGTTAGAAATGCAGAATCTTGGGTCCCACCCCAAACCTAGAGAATCAAGATCTGCATTTTAACCAAATCTTCAGGAGACCCTAAGCACATTAAAGTGCGACAAGCACCACTTTATTTTATCTCTTCGTAATTTGGTTATTATTTTCTCTATGCTTTTCTCTAGTGCGCCTTAACAGTGGAGGCCAAAGTCAGACATGGTATCAATAATACAAGAGTGGAAATATTTTTAGCAAGTGTTTGTCTATCTCAATTCCCGTGAATATTTTGAACTGATGATGTTTAAATATTTTGAACTAGAAGTTAAAATATTTTGAACTAAATTGATGTGTAATCTTCATTTACAAGGAATGTGTAGTCTTCAGAGACTTTGGGGGAGGTCCTTTTCTGCTGTGTCTTGACATGCGTCACCTAAAGAAACCCCTCACTGTAGTTGAGTGACTTGGCTGCCAGGAATCTTGCTTTGCACTTATACTGAATACCACCCTGTCTTCTTCTTCTATTGGGATCGTTTTGTTTTTCTAAAGAGTTGGGCTCTTGAGATTTTAATGACTCATGGTTAGAAAGAGTGCTACTTTGGGGGTGGGGAAACTCCAAGTCTCACCCCAATGCTGCCACTAACCAGTTTCATGAGCTTGGGCAACTCATTTAATTATGATTTTAACTCTTATCTAACCACACGATCAAGAAAGTCCTGATAATACTAGGCCTGGGACTGCTTTGATTGTTCTGTTCCTATTAATCCATGAACCCTTTATACAGTGACTTGGTCATGGAGTAGAAGTTGCCTATAGAAATAGGAATGGGGCATCTAAAACAAAAATTGGGATAATTGTCATCCAGATATGTATTTTGATTGGTCACTGTCCGAACCTCCTTACCACTTTGATAGAACTCTCAGGTGGGAAAAACTTGCTAAGTTGATTTTTTTTTTTTATTGAAGTATAGTTGATTTACAATATTGTGTTAGTTTCTGGTGTACAGCAAGGTGATTCAAATACATACATATATATGTGTATATATATATATATACTTTTCCATTATGGTTTATTACAGGATATTGAATATAGTTCCCTGTGCTATACAGTAGGACCTTGTTTATTTTATATATAGTAGTATGTATCTGCTAATCCCAAACTCCTAATTTATCCCCCCTTTTCCCTTTGGTAACCATAAATTTGTTTTCTATGTCTGTGAGTCTGTTTCTGTTTTGTAAATAAGTTCATTTGTATCATATTTTAGATTCCACACATAAGTGATATCATATTAGTTGAATTTTTGTTGAGTTTTCCTTCCGTTTCTTGGCTCTATCCCTGGAAGAAGTGCTACTAAACCACTAAATGGTCAAAGGCAGGGGCAGAAGGCCACCATGGGGAAGGGTCCCAGCTTATTTACTCATGTCCAGTGGTTCTCAAGTCACCTTCCTATTGACTTTCTCTAGCTGTGCATTAGAATGGGAAATTAGCAAGGGTCTGGTTGCTCTCAAGGCTTGCACCTCTGTTGAAAGACTCTGGGAGAGCCTTTATTTCTACTGGAAGTTCTCTAGGGAGGCTCCAAGGAGAAATGGTGTGTGGTAAGTCAGTGGCTGTGTTTAGAGGCCCTGTTAGGAACTGTGATGGTTGGGAGTGAGGAGAGCTGAGAATGGGAAGACAGGAAGAAAGGAGCATCTCTGAAGACTCTGTCTTGGCCTGGACCTTGACCTAGTCACATTCTTCCTTAACCTGTTAAGGAAAAAAAGCATGGAGAAACCAAGCAAACAGGTAGGCCATTGTCCATTGGTGACATGGTTTTACAGAAAAAATGTAAGGCAGTTTCTGAGCAGAATTAAGCAAAGCTCATCATAGAGCTGTTAATTAAGTGTTAATTGTAGCCTGTCTCTGGTGGATAGTAATATTGAAATTGTGTGATTCGGTTTTAGTTTGAAGGCATTTTGTCAGCGGCTCAGGCTACAGTCTAGAAAGAAGAGAAGCTGTTGTTTTCTTTGTGTACCTTAGGACCACAGCAGCTTCTGTGGCCTATATTGAAAGAGGATCTGTTCTTATCACCATTACCTTAGGATTCATTCAGAAAAACTTCATATCTAACTACCTGGAAATCAACTTGTTCTCTCTGTTCATTGTCCAGATTTTAGGCTTTCGAACACTGTATCCTCTCATCGATGATGGTACAAGTGCAGTGCCCTGCACCACAACCCCCCACCCCGACCCTGCTATTTTTCTTCAAGTTTAAGTTTAGGGAAAACAGACCTAAAAGTGTCTTCCTGGGAACACGTCTTATATTTAGAAATTCCAGTTGCTGTTTCTATCTCAGTCTTGTACTTTGACTATTTTTTTTGGTAATAAATCATCTTCCAAGGTGAGTATTTATTTCATCAAGTGAAAAAACAAAACAAAACAAAACATGTGGGTGACTTACGAGTAGCCTCTTAGAGAACAAAGTCAGTGGATGTATTTTAAAAAGTCAACTAACTCTGGAACCGAGGGGACCTAATCCTTAATTTTTTTGTTTGTTTGTTTTAACTCCCAGACATTTGAAGGGCAATGAGGGGGACTAATAGTAACAAGTAACATAAGGAAGGTGTCTTCTGGTTCACAGTGTCCTTCTCTTGTTATCTCATTGAGTTTTGCAAATGATTGTGAGGACAAGGTATTTTCTTCACTTTATTACACTGTGGAGGCAAAATTAGGTCAAATGCCTGGTCCAGGACCATACAGAAGGTCCTGGCTAAGCTGGGCAGAGATACAGACCTGGGAGTGATCAGATGTATTTCCTTGTGGGGTTGATCTCTTTTCCGTGGTCAGAATAGGGGAGCAGCATCACACCCTGCTGGTCTTCCCCCAATTCTGTTGCTCTGGCCTCAGTAATCCTGGTATTCTCCCCGCTTCAGTCAGTGTTTTGCATTGCATCCGGAAGGTTCCTGTTTTCCTTTGGAGCAGGGACATATGAAAACATGGGGCAGGACTGGTTAATCAGATTAACCAGCTAGCTTCTAGTAAAAAGGTCGCGAGGGAGGGGGATGCAGTAGAGGTAACTTTCCATCAGTGGTAAATTGGGAGGCACCCACTGGGACTCTGAGGTCATGGTGTGACAGTCAGCAATAAAGCAAGCCTCGGAACAGGAACACTTCTTCCCTCCAACTCTTCCCTAGAAGAGTACTCGGGAAGTGATGGATGTGAACTCCAGAAACAGCTGACGAGTGTGTGCATGGCTTCCTCCGTTTTCTCAGCTACAGGCAATAGCTCTGGAACATGGTTTCTCAGCCTCAGCACTACTGACCTTCTGGGCCAGGTAATTCTTTGTTGTAGGCGGCCACCCTGTGCACTGTAGGACGTTTGGTAGTATCCCTGGCCTCTACCTACTGAATGCCAATAGCATCTCTCTCACCTTACCCCAACCCCAGATGTGACAACCGAAAGTGTTACCAGGCACTGATAAGTGTCCATCGAAAGGAGAAATTATTCCTACCCCCTCAAATTGAGAACTATTGCTCTAGAGACTTTGTGGAATGCTTGGAGGCCAGAGGGTCTCTTTTATGAGACGTGGGTTTAGCCCCACGAGCACACTTCAGTCCCGATGACTCCTGCCTGGCACTCCAGTGGGCCTGGGGGTCGCCTTCACAGACCCCATTTACCTCGCTTGGGACTGTGATCCCCTCAGTCACTGATCAGTATTCTTCATAAGGGTTCCTTAGTTAAGAGTTGTCACCACCTCTTCATTAGGATTTTGGCCCAGCTGTCCTCAGACTGCTTCTGGTTCATCCAGCCAGCTAGCTCAGTACTGCGCTAACACGATGCGCTTAATTCAGCATGCTGGTAGGAAACTTTTTAGCAAATGCCATTTTCCAAGTCAAAAAGGACAAGGCCGAGATGTCAGATAATGGAGAAAAGAGGGAGGAACAGGGCACAGTGGAAGCGAGACTTGAAAGGTGAAAGCAAAGGACCAGGAGCTTGGGGTCAGCGGGCGAAACGTCTGCCCCTCTTCGTCAACTGGAAGAATTTGCCTTCTTATCTGAGACAAAAAAGAAGTGTTTGCAGTTAGTTAGAAATCTGCACCATTGTCTGCTTCAAAGACCTTCGAGATGTGAGCGATGTGTACATGATCAATTATTTCAGATTATCTTTCCGATTTCTTCCCCTCCTTTTCCAGCTGCCAACGATTAGATGTGTGCATCTGGTAGCAATTTCAGTTTTTCGTCAAATTACTCAGGCAGCATCGGCTGGCTGTGCCCCTCTCCTGTTCGGTTCCTTCAGATGAGAGATTGGGGAAAAGAATTCGGAAACAAAAGCCGCCCAATTCCTTCCCCGACAATTAGAAACATGCTTTGGCACCTGGAAATCGTGCATAAGAACCTCATTGAACATCCATTTAAGCCTATTCATGAGAATTCTTTGTAAATTCTTTCCTGTAGCATTATAAGTCTTTCATTAGCCGACTTTAGAAAGGGTGGGGGTACTTCAAGCTTCTAATTTCTTCCGGGAAAGCAACAGAAGAAGTGGCCTTTCCGTGACATTTCTGTGGATGGCATTCACTGAAGACCTGCTCAAAGATCTGCTAACGCTCTCCGTCCCGGTATTTAACTGGAGCTGTGCCCTTTGTAAGTAAGCAGGTCTTTGTCTAAAATCGTGTCACAGGGTCATATTTTTAGCTTTACTGCTACTACTTTTACGTTTTGTTCTGGCCTTGCCCCCGTACCCACCTCCTTTCTGAAATAACTTTGTCTCTCTTCCCAAGATACATCCTAACCTTGGCTCTGCCTTTGGTCCTTGGCTGCCGTCTGGTCTGTGGATTCTTTATTGCTTCCTCTTCCCACCAGGGCGTTTTGGGCTGGTGTGCATTCAGGTATCCGGAGAGGACATGAGATCCAAGGATTTCTAGTTGTTCATGACAGTGGTTCCAGTAAGATTTAATGACTGAGGGCTTATTATGTGTGAAACACAATGACGAGACCTTTTCATGTATTATCTCATTGAACCTCAGTGATAACCCTCTGGAATGGGCACCGTTAGCCCCATGTTACAGGTGAAAAGATTGCGATTTAGGAGGGTTGGTAACTTTCCCAAAATGACAGAGAGAAGGGTAACGAGAGTAGAGATAATGTACATTGTCAGTCTTTTTTAAAAACTTGGAAATAAGCCCTGAGTTAAAATTGATCAGTCTTTAAAAAGCATTAGCAGCTATGTAATGGCTCTATCTTCATTCTCAAAATAACCTGCCTGGACGGGGTTTCCTAAATTACATTTTAGAATTCAAAATTGCTTACAGGTTACTCACGTATCACTCAGGTAGTGGCAACCCAAGGGAAACACATTTATTCTGTTACTTTATTGTAAGCAACACGATGCTCATCTTTAAAGTAAGCCAATTATTTTAGAACCTCTGGCCTTCTGTAGTCTAAGGTGGTTGGTCCAGTTTTCCATCCTCCCTCACATTGACTTTTGTTTAATTATTGCTCTCGTAGCCCAGAGATCTTTATGCCTTGCATGTCTTTAACAAGAATTCTTAAGGTAAAATGAATGAGAATTGTGGGTTGAATACATTTGAAATACGCTGACATATACTTATATATTTATGATCTGTTTCAGTTGGTTTCAGAGAGCATTCTTTCATGATTTAGACTGCTTAAGAAAAAAAAGGGGGGGAACAGCTCGCTTAACTTCAAAGAAACCCAGATGAAATTCTGCCCAACATTCCCCCTTGGTATACTCAAAGCAAGAAGACAGACAAAGGCTAAAACCTTTTCGTTTGTGATTTATGCTGATGCATTTAAGGAGATGTTAATTAGAGGTGTGTAGTAGGGAAAGTTTCCTTCTGAGCTTGACCTTCTTATGAACAGCTGGGAATGGCCCTGTCCTGTGTTAGGCCAGTTTAATGACCAAAACACCTACAGGAAGGAGATCAGGACCACATGGCTGAGGTACCTCTTGGTTCCTTTGAAAGATGCTTGTTCAGTTCAGTACATTTTTCTTGCATTACCAGCCTCTTCCATAAAGTCAACCACAACCTGTATTATCGGGGACTCCGACTAAAACTTGCAGTAACTAGGAAATAAATTAAACACGGGTTTTCCCTTTTCTCCAGCTGCCAAAAGTGATGTCAGTGGCGTTAATGATCCTTGCCTCTGCCCTCTGCAGACGGTAGGGCTGTCTGTGAGAACACTTGTTCTGTGCTCTGGTTCCTGGGCTGTTACAGAAAAGCTGATGATGGTAGATGAGAGTCAATTGAGCAGCCGGACAATTACTAGAAGGTAAAGTCAGGCACTTGCTTCCTGCAATTTATGAGATGACTCCGGGGAGTGGGCAAAGAATGCGACCTCTATGAAGTATTTAACAGAAAAAGTAAAGGCAAGGGGACTAGGTCTGCTTGCTTCTCCTTTTGCCTAATTGCGGAAACGGTATTGCAAACACCATGTTGTAAACGAAGCCGTGATTTTCATTTAAGTCTAGTAGTTTGATATCAGAGACAGACAGACAAAACCTATGTCCTGTATTTCTGAACATCACAAAAAAAAGAAAAAAACCAATGTGAAATTACAATATAAACCTCAGAGCTGGGATGGTACTTCCTGGGAGGCAGGAATAACTGCAGAATGAGCTCCCACGAAGGCAGGAGAAGGAGTGACTTTTATGACTTGTCTCCTCAGGTAGGGAAGATGATGTCCTGTTATTTTCATGCCTTCAAGCAACAGGTTTATTTTGGTTGAGCTCTGTTAAAATGAAAGCTTCCTGTCTCCCAGCACATGTGGTCTGACGTGAAATGTTAGAGGGATTGTTTTTCTGAGTTCCTCTACCTTGACGATCATGTATGTGGGGACTTGTTAGAATTTTGGCAGAAGAGAGATCTGAGACATTTGGATTTACATTTTGGGGGGAGACCGTTATGGTATTGACCCCCACTTGCGTTATCTTTTAATTACCTTTTGCCTTATCAGCATGCTCTGTCTTTACTGAAAAGAATGGGCAATAACTGAAGTGTATATTCTTTGGCTTAAAAGATTTCTAAATGTTTATTCAGATTTCCTTAATAGATCGTTGACGGAATACTTTTCATTGTTGAGAACCATATGTTGTTGCTGTTTAAATCTATCTTCTCCATAAATCCCTAACTCTTTGGAAAAGTTTCCAGACCCTCCTCCCTCTGCCCTTTGTTGTTGGGGAAGGAGAAATCCACAGCGCTGACAGCCTTCCCCCCCCCACCCCCGCTGGACCACATCGGGAGCCCACAGGCGTGACGGTCGCCCTCCCTTTCTTCTTTCCTTTGCGTAATATGTGTGCCTGTCTTCACTGGTGGTCTCCTGAAGTCACCAGCCCTGCCAGAAGGTCTTTCCCTGGGACAAAAGGGGAACTGGAGCGAGATGGCCTCTCACATGTTGGCAACTCTCCCCGAATAGCCTTCCTTGGCAACTCTGCGCTCTGGAAGGGCTGGCCAGCAACCTTGTTATTTTCACCAGCCCTCCCCCATGTGACTCGCACCAGGCAAAACTGCTATTTAAGCAGCTCCATTAAAAAGCTCTGGCTTGGCCGATCGGTTACCCTTTGCCATTTAAGACCATGAAACCAAGTCTTTTCCAGCTCAATTCTGGCCTAAGATGTTGGTTTCCTTCCTTTAGCTACAAACGGCTTTCTCCTTTCAACATAAAGTAGCAAACATCTTGGGTCTTATCTCTAACTTGACTTCTTTAGTTCAATCCTAACTTGATTTTTTTCTTTTTGGTGATTATGGTCTGAAGGCTTTAAAACAGAAGCCTTTTTCACTACTTAGATCTGTCCTTTCCCAAAGTCTCAGCTTGCCCCCATACCTCCCAGCCGTACCTTGTGAAGAGCAGAGAAATGTTCCCCTTGGCCCAAACTTCAAGCTCTCTGGATTTAACTTTCTTTTCTTTGGGTGATTACCGTAGCTAACAGAGCTGGGCTGGTAATGCTGCTTCCTCCCTAGATGCTGCCATCAAACCCACATGGTAGAACCCAAGCTCTAAGTCAGGAAATTCCTTTCATAAGGGGTTTCACATTCCGTCAGATGCATCCATGCTTTCGTTTATCTATCGGAGATTGCATGGTGAATGGTAAAATAAGGAACACCTACACACTACCAGGACTATAAATGTATTTGATACTGATGATTTAAAAAAAAATACTGGGCCTGTTTTTCAGATTTCAGGTACGCTTAAAAACAGAGTACTTTCACAGTATGTTATACGGTGTTATAGGTAAGCATTCTGGAAGACTTGATCAGCTCTAAGTTAGCGGTACCGTGAATTAACTACAGTAGCATCAATGAGGTAGCTGAGGAAATGAACTGTGTTCATGGTTAGGGGTACACAGTTGAATATAACTGTGCGAACTGAGAAATCAACAGACCTGGGAAGACAGAATATGGGAAGATGTCACAGGTGCTGTGTTCAGCATCCTGCAAGGTGCAGAGCTCCCTACCCACCTCTCTGCTCTCACATCCCTTCCACCTTTTTTCTCCCCCTGATCCCAGCCAAAGGTAACCTTTTTCTCCTCCGAGAGTAGTCTCCCCCCACCCTCCTGGCTCTTCTGAATACTTTGCCTGTGCCGCTCCCTTAAGGACTTAGGCTTTTGGAAACCAAACCCAGGAAGCCAGAGGGGTTTCCTTCAGCTTTCAAATTGTCATACTTCTCCCCATACACAATGAATTGGGAGGATGGGAAAGGGTAGAATACCAAGAAGGTTTAAAATGTTGGTTAACATTCTGTGTTCTCATCACAGATTTTTTCAGAATGGGAAAGATCTAAATGTGATTAAAACATTATTTCCTCGCAACTTAAAATATTTTTGACATTAAATATGGAATATTAAAAGTTCAAATCCTTTAAGTAAATAATGAAATCAGAACCATAGCTGAATAGTGGTGTTCCTTGGGTGACAGGAATTATAATGTTCATAATGAATTATATGTTTATTCCTTCTTTACATTTACTGTCTCATAAATTTTCTATATTACGCTCAAGATTTTTTTTTTTAAGTCACAGCTGTTTATGTTAAGGGAAAGAGAAATGTGCAGTTTTGACACATTTCTTCAAGTGGAGGAATTTATTTATATGAATTTTGCTAGTTGAATCTACAATATAAGATCTCAAACAATGATCTCCATTGAAGAAAAGTCATTACTGTAGTTACTTTTTTTTTCAAGCATAGTTGGATAAGGAAGAGTTTCTTTCTGCTACATTTTCCTACATGACAACAGCCAAGCAACTTACAATATTATACTCCTGTCTCCTTAGTAAAAGCAGAAACCGCTAGTAACGTTCTAACCAGGTATTTTAACTATGTTGGGCTTAGCTCAACAAATTGACAGGAAGTTTCAAGGCATTTAAATACAAGATAAAAACTTTTAGCCAATGGGTTTGGCTAAAAATGCATTGCTGAAAGGGTGTGGATCCTTCTCTTGTACTTATATCATAACCTTATGCTGTTTTCAGCAGCTTACTCAGTGGAGACGAATCAGTAGGCTGAGATAGTGTGAAGGGAAGCGGAAGCTTTGTTTTTCAGCTCTAGCCGGCATAGTTTAAGTGGGTCGAGTCCAGAAGATGTAAATTCCTGCTGGATACAATAGTGCAATAATCCATAGGTCTCAAGCAGCATTGCCCAAGTGTTGACTTATTTGATAATGCTTTAAAAATTACATTTTTCATTACTGGCAACAGGATTAGGTGGGCTTTATCCTGTGAGAAGACACATGCGGACCGTAGATGCTGATGTGGTGATGAAATTTTGTCAAAATGTAATTTCCTGCTACTAAATCTTGTGACAGGTGCATCGTATTTCTGGGTTCAGAAGTTATTCCCCAGTGATGTAACTAGAGAGAATGTATAACAGGAACATCACCATTTGATATTTGCACAGCTCTTCTCCAAGGATATGTTTTGCTTTTTCCGTTTCCAGTTTATGAGAGCTACAGATGAGTTTTTGTAAAACATCGTAGCAATATTTGCCTCATATGGTTGGTTGTGAGTCGATTGGAGTTGTAGATATAAAGTGCATTAAACACACATTACCCATGTCTCCTTTTTCAGCACGTGCGTTACAGCCTTTATCGTTGTATATTTTTTTAATTTGTCACTCAACAGATGTTTATTGCATTTAATGACTGTGGGAGGCTAGTATTGCTTTTTTTTTTACATATTCCCAAGTTACAAAGATGTATGAATAGCGATTATATTGCATGCAAACAAATATACACGGTTGCCCTTCTTCAAGTAAGTTGTTTTATTCAAGCGCAGCCCTTCTTGGTCGCAAGTGTGTGGAGGCGGGCATATAGACAGATGAACTGAAGTCCCAGGAGGCGTCTGCTAAGGTCTGTGTGTAGTGTTAGGAGAGTTCCTTTCCGACAAAACTCATTACAGCAATGGTAAACAGCTATGGTTTTGGAACTTTAGTGTTTGGAGTTCTTTGGCTTTCGATAATACCTTGCTGCGAACCATTATCCAGCTTAATCAGCTCTTTTACTCACCGTATTTGGCTCTCAAAGCTTTTTGGCTGTCTCCAAAGATCAAATGTGCCCTCAGACGGCCAAACTGGCTGCTATAGAGACCATTCAAAAGAATATGCCCAAGGCTGAGAAGGCAGTTGCAAGAAAGAAATGGGACTTGAAGAAGGCATTCCAAAAATGCTTCGACCAATGGCTACATGATTGGAATAAGTATGCAGACACCAAGGTGGCTGCAGGAAGGAAGAGTCCTCACTGAGGATGTCTGTTAAAAATCTTTGTCGTTTACTCAGTAGCTAAACTTTATGTACAGACACACACACACACACACACACACACACACACACACATACACACACACACACCCTTACACAAAGATAAACAGTTGTGAACTTCAGACTCTCTCTTTAAATTTTTCCAGGCCTCTATCGTCTGTTTATAGCTTCTGTTCCCATTTCCTCAATGTCAGCCTTGCCTACCACTTTTCCCACTTTAACTTTTTGCTAGACTCCTAAGTTGATGGTGCCGGTAGGTAGCGTTAGTGGCTGAGATGATCAGGATTTACGATAAAGGCTTTGAAAAGTAGTATGCCGAGATTTTGGAGTGGAAGGTGTATGAAGGAATTGTTATATCCTTTTATTTCCTGCTCTTTGAACATACTACTTGTGGAAAATTACAAGGATGGCTTCTGAGTGGCCCAAAGCAATAGATTTCAGCATCTGGCGAAGCCATTTTTTTTTTTTCTCTCCTCGAAGGGCCCCCAATTTCTGCCCGTCTGCATCCATGCAGGTTGGCACATGTGATGACACAACTGGATATAGTTTGTTCCTGTGCTAAGCTGTTCATTCAGCTGTTCTGGATGAGAGCCAGATGTAAGATGAAAAGCACATTGTGCATCCTTAACTTTCCCCCCATTTTACATAAATTGGTGGTCGGTTTGTTTGTCTCAAGCCTTTGTAATAAACTATGGCCTTCCTACTTAATTTTAGGCCGGGATGTATGAAGCTGTGTTAAGCGGTATGTAGATATCCCAGTAGGAACATTTTGGTAGATTGCAGTATGAATTCAGGAGAAACTTGAAAGTACAGTTTTGAAAGGCCAGGTTTTCTTTCCCTTGTAGCTTTCACAGTAAATCCTGTTTCTCTGGCAATTAAAGAGATAAGCCTGGAGTGCTTTTTTTGTTTGTTTTTTTTTACCTTGGTGTCTCCATGTCAAGGCTTTATTTGTAAGTAGAAAAATAGACTTTCTCTGTCATTTAGGGGCGGAGTTAAGACTGTGAAATGAACAGAAATCTCCTGGTAAAACTGAGTCCTCATCTGGCAAATTTCAACCTCCCTGAAAGCCATTCTGTACATGGTGAATGCTGGCTGGTCCCAGCCATACTCTCCTTCAAAGAGGAGAGGCAGAGAAAAGAAGAAGTGACGTTGGTCAACATTTACCTCGTGTGGATTTTCTAGTCTATCGCTGTCCTTGTGGCTGACCTGGATCGTTACTGCCTGCGTGTTGATCATATCACAAAGCATGTCCTTGTGGTCCCTTCACTTATTTAAAGACGGCTTGGCCTGTCCTTCAAGGTTCCTCACCGCCCACCCCAACCTGCGTCTGTAGACGTCACTCCTCCTACCCCTCTGCAGATATCTTGTGCTCCGACAAAATCACATTCCTCCCTTGGCCTGTCCAGGGCTGGGCTCTCATCCCACGGGGCCTCGTTTTGTCCTGCGCCCCCAGTGGGAAGTGTGCCTTGTCCCTTTCATTCGTTCTGCTCATATTTAGTGAGTTCCTGCTAGGTACCAGCCCTTGTGCTGGGCTCTGGAGATGCAACACTGAAACACCATCCCTGTTTCCACATCCCCAAACTATTCCATTTCTGCCAAACCAAGCCGAGTGTGTCAACGAGGTGCTTCCATTCCTCTCCTAGCTAGAAGTGTCCTTCCCACCTCCATACCTCCAGAGCTTTTTGCTTATGTGCCTCTATCATGGTATTCACCCTGTTTCTACTTTGCATTCCGTCTGTCTGTAAGTGAAGCTTACCTTCCTTGCTAGAATTTCTAGAAAGCAGAGCCTATAGCAGAATTCACCTTTGTATCCTCCACAGTACTTAATGCAACCATTTACTCATTCAACAGGTATGTTGATTAGCTACTCTGTGCCATCTACTGCTCAGGACATTCTATGAATATTGATGTTTATAGATACCTTTTGGATGCATGAAAAATGGGGACCTCAGAAGGATTATCTAATGTTAAGACTTGAGAGCAAAAGAGGCTTTATGAGGTTGAAAAGGTGTCTCCTCTCTGGAGGGGAATGGGAAGCACCCCTTGAGGTTTGACTTTTTAAATTGCATAGAAGAAATGTTGTATTTCTGCCAGAATAACTTATTTCTGTTAGACCTAAATCGGAACCCCTTTCTTTAGTTAATGGTTAACTAGGTCTCTTTTGCTTGGATCTCCTTTTGCATCTAAAATTCTCCTGTCAACCGATGTCAGGTTAAAAACCGATTTCAGATTTTGTAATGTTAAGCCCTGCAACTTCAAATTCTAAAGTCTGTAGTTGACTTTTAACCAAAAGAAGATTAAGCCTGGACTGACTGTAACCTGCTTAGCATATTTTGTAGTTGTTTTACACAAATGCTGCAGTGGGCATTTTTGTTTTGATCATAAGAACATCAAAGTGTTTCGTATTGCTAAACTTCTGAAACCTCCAAATCACATCGATTGGTTTACTGACTTAATATTGACTATTTTGAGTTTGTGATTGCTTTAGACTCTTGCATTTTGAAAGAAAGTTAAGTACAGTTTGTTGATTGTACTGAAGTCCTCAGTACTGCTTGTGCCTGGAGCTTCAGTTTATCTGAAGCTGCCCCTTTTAAAAGGTGCTGCCCCTTTTAAAAGAAGAACCCTAAAAAGCTATCAAACATGCGTTTTGAGATGCCCATGGTGACGAATTCTTTCGTTTTCCTTTTCAGAATGAAGACCTAAATGACCTCAGCAAATCCTCCTTTAACTCATGGGTACCCAGACTCTAAATATTTCATGATTCACAACAAGGACCTCACATCTTCCTCCTCAGTAGATGGTACGATGCACCCATTTCAGTTTGTTTACTTTACACAATCCTCAGGAGTTTGTTGACTGAACTGCACGTTCTATTTCGTGCCAAGAAAAAAGCACTGTGACACCAGAACAATGAGTCTGCATAAACTTCATCTTCGACCTTAAGGACTTAGCTGGCCACATGAGCTGATGTGCCCCCCACCGTGCCACAAGAGAATGGGTTTACGCTCATTGCATTTACAAGACACATTTCATCTGCTGCTGAAACCGTGTACGACAGAGCATCATTGTAAATTATTTCATACGGAACTGTTTGCTTTGGGTGGAGAGAGTATTAAATATTTAACATAGGTTTTTGATTTATAAGTGTAATTTTTTAATTAAAATGTAACTTTTCTTACAGCACATCTTTTTTTGGGATGTGGAACTGAGGTATACAATGTTCTGTTGTAAAGAGTGGAGCAAATGCTTAAAACAAGGCTAACAAGAGTAGAATAGGGTACGATCCTTGTTTTAAGATTGTAATTCAGAAAAGTAATATAATAAGAATCATAGTGCCATAGGTGGTTCTCAATTGTATAGTTCTATTTGCTGATACTATCTCTTGTAATATAGCCCTGATGTTGAGCTGAGATCCCTTCAAGAGCTGATCTTAATTTCGTATTTTTTTTTTCTGTAAGGCAATAGGCCATGTTAATTAAACTGAAGAAGGGTATATTCTACTGGGTATTTTCAAGTGTCAGCTTAAAATTGGCAATTGAATGGAAGCAAAATTACAAGAAAAGGCATTCAGTGTCTTCCATTGTATATACTGTAAAGAGGAGGCGACATGGGTGATCCCTTCGAATCAAAAGCTCTCTTTGGAATGAACAATGTGGGTGTTTGTAAATTCTGGAAATTTCTTTCTATTCATAATAAACTAGAGACTGTTGATCTTTTCTTCTCCCCTCCCCCACTTCTGTAAGCTTCCTGTTCCATTGCCACCATTTTTTTTTTTTCTGTTGCACACGTTAGGATCTTTCATTTCCTGCACGGTCTAGAAAGATGTAAGACAAGTGAATACTTTTCTTTCATTTCTAACCAGAAATTAAAATTCCAGAACGTGTTTTTTTAATCATGACCAGGGCTACATGTCACTTTCCTTAAGACTCTTATCTCATGTTTTCTGAGAATGTCCAGTGTTACATTGTGTAACTGAATGTAATTTGGTCCATTTGCCCTGGTGGCTACTGGCCTATGCGTGATTAGTTAATAAACCCAGGGCACAGAGAGCACATCAAAGCATAATGACCTGCTATGGAAACATCTAGCCAGCAGTGAAAATGTTAATCCTTTTCTTGTTTGGAAAGTACACACATCTTGGAATTTTTCCCTGTGAAAAAGAAATGGCAATGGACGTACTTCAAGAAATTGCCTACAGAGTTTTGAATCTTTGACCAGGAAACTTCCTAAAGGTTCGGTGAATTAAGGCTAGTATCAGACTCCCCCGGAGTCCATGTAAACTCTCCCTCAGGAGGTCCCGGCCCTGCTATTGAGAGGAGCAACATTTTCTTTCACTGAAGGGTTGATCCCCCTGGGGGGGAGAGGGGCTGCCAGGAAGGGGCCAGGGTTGGGGGCCATTGCAGTGGCTGCTCATCAATGGGTCAGGTACCCCCTGCTCTACTCAAAAGGGAGTGGAGATCAATGGAACCCCTCACCCTGCTGAGGCCTGTGTTACTGTTAACTCAGACGGATGGCATGTACCTCACAGATTCTTGTACAATGTTCATTGTTGCAGATTCTAATCGTTTGCATGCTCATCAATTTCTAAGATAAATAGGTCTGTAGTCATAAGAATCCATTGTTTTCAAGGAACTTACCGAATGACATCACTTCCTGTTAGGAGAGAACACTACCGATTTTAAAAATTTGATATGAAAGTTTTTTGTTGTTTTTTTTACTCTTTATAAAAAAGACTTTCTTAGTCTAACTTTCATTTTTCAAGTATTTTGACTCATACTCTTGCTTGTGTAGGAAGGAGACAAGCTGTCCACTCTCTTCCGTTGAAGACATAAGTAATTAAGGAGAAATCAATGAACAAAGTCAGTCCCACCCATTTTCCTGTAAAGGTAGTTATTATTTCTCAAGGAACCTAAACTTTGCATATGTATTACCAAGATACCTCTGCCTGTGGGGTTATCACATATTCTGGGTGAGAACAAGAAATGAACCAGACTGGAAAAAGCCATCTCTTGGTTTCTGTTTCACTGACGTTTTGTTGAGTCAAACAGTATCAAGGTAGGCGTTCTTATTTAAGCTGCTTCTAGTGGTCCCTGAGCTGGGTTTTCCGGTGGTATCAAACTTCGCCCATTTAAAAAACTGGAAGGTGCTGGTATTTGAGGCAAAAACTCTTGCTCTGTCTACATGAGGGGTTGACCTTTAGCTGCTAAGTCCTTGTGTTCAGCTCCTATTCAGGAGACTTGGCTTTTATCCATTTCAAAGTATTTGTAGGCCAGCCAAAGGCTTACATGAATGGGACTTCTAGTGGCCTCTGGTTAACCTGTAAGTTAGTGGCTTTTCTTCATGAGACCAACCTTTTACAGTGTTCTTTCTTAGAGACTTAGGCAGAGTTTTAAAATTCTCCTTTGTGGAAAGAACAAATATGTTCCATGACTTTGATGATATCTTTATTCTGAGCAAAAGAAAATAAAAGTCCTAGAACCAGCTAAAAGTGAAGAGAATCCATTAATGATCAACCACCTGAGTCAATAATGACAATTCAGTGCCGATGTTACATCTGTGGCTGTTTCTCGCTAACTTTCAAAGGTCAGGGACTCTCTTGACTAATCTACGTTGACTGCAAAAATGGATTTTCTAAAAAATCATCTAGCCAGAAGTAGAGATTTTTAACTTTTCTTGCGCTGACCCTTGCCTCCTAGCTGTCTTTTAAATCTGAGACATTTAAAGTATTAAACAGCTTTACTAAACTATAAGAAACAGTATTTGACAATACTGAGGCCCTGTTTTGTTCAATCTTGCATCCTGAATGCAATACGCCGTGTAGTTGAAAACTTTCATTTTTACTCACTGCAGATGGTTTCAAAATGGGGGAGGGGAGCTCATCATCCACTGATAACAGAACCACGAAAAATGAGATTCATGTGCAACGTTCCAACTGCTTTGTCAGGGCTCTGTAGGTCAGTCCGTCACACAAGGAGGCATGGAAACCAGAAACACTGCAGTAATTAAGACCTTGACTGGGGAGAGACAGGACCCTCTGGAAGGCATGGGAAGGAGAATGGATAGAGACCAGATAGAAACCTGCTCCTTTGCAAGGACTTGACAGGGGAGTAAGTGTTCCTAGGACCTAATGTATGTTAGTTGCAGTATGAATGCTGCATTTATATAGGCTGCTGAGAAATTGGAAAGGAAGAAGCATACACTTCTAGGGATGTGAGGAAATATGACCTTGCCAGATGTAAGACAACGACCTCCACTCTGTGAGCTTAGTCATGGAGGGCAAAGAGAGCCTTGTGGTCAGTAGACCATCACGGGGTTAAACACTTGGTGCCGTTGGTCATTTCCAAAGCCAAGTCAGAGAAGATCATGGGGGTCCTTCTATAGCTCTGTAAATCAGTCTCCTAAGGATGGATAGAGAAGGTGTGGGTCAGATGGCATACTGGATTCCTTCCCTACTTGTAACCAGAGCATTAAATTAGGTGCTGGGAAGTGGTGGAATGATGTTGGAGGTGTTTAACCCTACTCTTAATGAAATTTATCAGTAATCAAGAGCTTAGAATTAGCTAATACGATTAGAAAAACATAGGGCATAGCTGGAGAGTGGTCTTCCTTTCCTAGTTCATTGATGCTGGCATCTGTGATGTATACACCAAGGGATCTGGTATTATAGACTTTGGCTATTCACCTGGCGTTTAAATCTCTCCCTTTGTTTTTGTTGTTAATTTCTCCAGTGTTAACCAATATGCCACACGATAGGACAGATTCAGTACACAGGAAAACTTGTCTGTATTTGTATAGACATCTTTAGTGCTTTTTTTTTTTTTCTTTTTAGAACTTTGCTATTGGCTTAAGAGTGTAGTTCCCGGAACCATTTTTCTTACAAGGTTCTTTCCTTACACGTCTTGGCTACAGCGTGGGCCAAATTAAATACATATATATTTTTTCGTTTCATGTATGTGCAGTTTGGTTTATCATCTTAAGATGGTGGTGCTGCTTACGGTGCTACTTCATCTGTGTTCAGAAGGACCAATGCATGGTCTGTATCGCTACCAAAACATTTATTGTATATATGTGTATAACATATGTATTATGTATATATGTAATGGATACCAGGCCAGGTATATATTTTTATTTAGATTCACTTTTCCCAAGTTTTCTTTATAGTGTTATGCTTATTTTCAGTCCCCCCCCCTCCCCGATTCTGTCTGGTACTTAGAACTGTAGTGTCTTCATCGTTAATTAAAGAAAACTGTCTAAATGAATTCACGGACGCGAACGCTAGTGATCCTTCATGTTTTTGATTATGGGACATGAAACAGAAACTGCCAATTCAAGTTTTCCGGGGCATTTGATTGGGTAAGAGCAATGTGACACTATTTAACATACTTTAATGAATGATTTTGGAATGGATAGGTTTACCTCATCCTGTCCCTCTTCACTTGGCTTCCAATGGCCAAGAATATAAAGAAAAAGACCTCTGACAAGATTGTGAGTTGCTTTTGGTGGTGGTGGTGTGACGGGAAGAGAGAGAGGGGAGCAAACATCTATCCTCCCTGGGGTGGAAAGGTATGTGTTCTGTTGAGAGGCACTAGAAGAGCCTTGTCAACCTTCGACGAAGCTCTTGTTGTGATGCAGGTTGCCTTGGAGGGGACCTCTGGACGGGGTCTGAGATGGTTAGCATCGTCTGGGTAGCTTTTGAAAATTTTTCATCCGTGGCCAGGCCAACTCCAGAGAGGCTGATTTACTTTGTCTGGGAAGGGGGCTGGGCATCTGTTGTTGCTGCCGCTGCTTTTTATCTTCTCCAGGAGACTCCAGTACAGGTCAGGGCTGAGAACCGCTGCAGGGAAGTGTTGCCCAAACTTGTCTGATGACTAGAGCCACTTACTCGACATGCTGATTTCCTCGAGCTGTCTGGGAAAGTATGTCTAAACAGGTGACTCTTGTGGTTGGCACGTTTGGAAAATTCAGATTTCTGTGCAAGGGGAGCCTTTTGGATCGTTTCACCGCTGGAATGGATAGAACACCAATGATTTTTGAAAATAATAAACCCCGTTGCCAATAAACAAACAGGCAACTCCCCCATTCCTCCCAAATTGAGCTTTCTTGCTTAAACAGTTTAAATAGATGATTGACGTGGCCTATGTTTGTTAGGGTAGACTCAAATTACTGAACATTTGGAAACAGATTCGAGATTAATTTTTTTAATTTATTTACTTTTAACGAGCATGGCGCTCCACGAGAGTGACAAGACGGAGTTTTCTGTCTTTCCTTATCCTTATTTGGTGCACCAGGCCCGTCTTCCTTCTACCTGGCACGCATAGTAAATGAAATTTTTATTGTTAAGAAGTAGCATGCAACATGATTGAATAAATGCTTGAAGTCATTATTTCATCTTCACTTTATATTAGCTTTCTCCATTTATTCTTTAAAAAAACAAAACTGATTTTTTCCCTGCCAGTGGTATTGCAAAGCAAACATCACTCTAACTTCTATTGAAATTACAAGTAAACATCACTAATTAGTATAAATTTGAGGGAAGTCTAGTTGGAGTGAATTAATGGTGCAATTTATAGCATAATTGTCTTATTATCTTTACACATATACAGAAACAAACTATGGCAAGTAAAATGTCAATAAAATGCCTGCAAGAACGAACAGGCAAGGAGAATTTGTAATTACCTCACTGATTCTATTATAAACAAGAGCAGCATTTATTCTGCATTTATTCTAGATGAGTCACCAGGATGTACAGCGGTTATCTCATTTTATCCTTTCAGCAACCCAGAGGTAGATACTATCATCTATCATTTCTGTATTCCCCAGACAGGCAAGCAGAAGAGAGAAGGGGCATGACTATGGTCAAGGGATACTATGGGATGCAGCAGCCTCTCACCCGTGGACTGCTTGATGGCTAAGCTTGTATTCCCATCAATGCCACTGCAAGTCTCTGGTTTCCAAATTCTTTAAAAAATTAAATTCTCTACATTAAAAACACTATAACTACAGCTTCCCTGTATTACTAACTTGCTGAGCAAATATGATCTCACATGAGCCAGAGAGGAAACCTCTCTCCAACTTATCATTTTTACCCTACCCAGTAACAGACCCTTATTACACTTATTTCCGTTCTTTATCTTTGTGTCTAGCTTAGTTCATTCCTGTCCAAAGTCTTTTTGTGATTCCCCATTTGTTCCCTCAAGAAGTTCACCCCTCTTCAGCAGCACAATAGAGAGAACTTTATTTTAGGAACATAGCAGGACAGTAGGTGAGATGTGAAAGCCACA